>NC_091118.1:133306740-133629240 GCF_040183065.1 Periplaneta americana | reverse complement strand
GGTTGAATGCAGCATCGTTAGATGGCAGCGGTAGCGAGCTTGCTGCACGACCAGTCGGTTTCTATTTCCCACTGATTCAGAGGAGGATCTCCTCCCTCTCTGTTCATTTACTTGCTTTAAAACTCTGCTTCTTTCTCTGGCCGCTAGCGCGCTGTTGTCTATGTGTGTTAACTGCAGGAAAGGAGGAATGGATTGACTTTCCTCCACACAAACAATCTTGCATCCTTCTCACAGTTTTCTAGCAGCACATGAGTGCGCGTGGTTTAAAACTCGATCAACCGAGGTTTTCTTATAGCTGTGAACTTAAAAATTATCGAATCTTCCTCGAATTTCAAGGCATATATTTCATTTGGTATTTACTTTCAAAAGAAGAAAAATGTGAGGAGGACGTTCCTCCCTTCCCTCCCCCGAGGAACCGCCACTGGGTTGGAATCCACAGTTTTATGTTTATTTTTATTTTTAAAAGAATTACTCTCTTAAGCCAACTTTAGAAATTGAAGTACAGTATTTTCTATAGTTGTGAACAGAACATAACGATGTCAGTTCCGGACCCTCCCCCTTTACTAGCGTCGTGTACTGTAGTGAGAACAAAAGACTGCCCTCCAGGCCATGAGATAGGGACGTTAAGATTTATTTCCAAGTATATATGAAAGAAAATTGAATACTATACTCTGAAAAATAAGACGAATTTAATAAAAAAAATTAAAAACTCGATAATTGCCTAGATATGTACAAAAATGTTATATTCTTTGCATAATATGTAACATGTAATATCACTAAGAATATGTAAAAATATGTGAAATGAAATTCAACTATAACCATATGAGAACCACAAATCGCAGACATTTGTAATTTTCAGTGGTGTACAAGTAAAGAAATGCAATATGTAACTACATAAGAATCCGGTCCTTAATAATAATAATAATAATAATAATAATAATAATAATAATAATAATAATAATAATAATAATCATCATCATCATCATCGCCATTTAATAATCCCCACGATCGTTACTACTACTATAATAATAATAATAATAATAATAATAATAATAATAATAATAATAATAATAATCTTCTTCTTCTTCTTCTTCTCCTTCATAACTTAGGTACTCAGGTTTGTTACCATGAATACAAATATTCCACCGTGTCCCGTTTTCCTAGCTTTTTTTTTTTTACAGTTAATTCTACATAGTTTTTGTTAAACCATTACTGACAGTCTTTTCAAAATACTCAATCCGTTTAATTTATTTTAAATGTGTATAATGATTATGAGTCTTCACTAGACACAAAATGTAAATGACTCTGGCGCGTAACGTCCTTAAATGTCAATAACTCAGTACCTGAAAAGGATAGACGACACAAACCGAAACATAAATTAAGGAATAAATGAAGATCTTTCTATCTATGTAATTTATATTGTTTCGTAATGAGTATTTTGCGCAGCAACGCAAGGGTCTTCTCTGGGAGCTCCGGTTCTCTGTGACATCCCAACAATTTTGCATCGTCATCGTCATCATGATCATTATCATTATATGAGCCATCTCGTATAATCGGGACGAATAAGGACATGTAAGGTCTCTGTCGTTGAAAAAATATAGGCGAGCGAAATGCGCAAGTAAATACGAGCTTTCTAAATCAGTGTTCAGATTTTGGCTGGCTTTTATAGTTCAGGAGTTTCGGTGAAGTTTTTTAGTACAATATTTTATATTGAACAAGACTTACTTAGTCCGCTGTGATGTCATTTACAGATGAGATATGTAGGCGTGAAGCAAGCGTGCCGGTTACATGCACCAACATATTGTAATATCTAGTAAAATTCAATACACAGTATTTAAAAATAAATGCATAACGATATTAAACTGTAACTTGAGAATAGATGTTTCCTTGTATACTTTTCTATTTGCACACATGATTCCTGTTTTTTGTGTTTTTCCCCATAGTTTTTTCATTTTTTATACGACTTTGTCTTCAACATCCCTTTGTTGCTAAAACTTACCATTTATGAGAACTCTGTGTTGATATCTTCATGTGCAATTTCCCAACGTTAATATTTCTCACAGAAAAATTGGCCTATATATTACAATGATTTCGTAAAATTTGATCTATGCTTTATTTTTCTTTACTCTGTTTACCAGATAAGGTAGGGTACCCATTTATCGTCCCCCATTTAGTTTTGTCTCACCATTCATATACCATTAAGGTTGAAGACTTGAAACTAATCTAGTTAAGAACTTTCAACATTTAATTACAAGACACAGAATTCGAAATTCATAAATTTGCAATAAAATTGAATATAAAACATGAAGAATGAAATTATGCAATTTTTTACATTTCAATGAAGCAGTCTAAATTTCGTCCCTTATACTTTTTAACATATTGAAGGACAATTATTTCAATAGTACAATGAAATAAAAACATAGAACGCCAAGAATGTTTATTAATAACTAATAATTATAGAAAGTATGTAAGACAGCATTCAGAAAATTATTTAAAATACTGTAAAACAAAAACTCCTTCATGTGATATTTTCTTAAGTTTCTTAGCACTTCCATAACAAAATTACAGTTTAACTTTTTAACCTAACATTAAATAGTTAATTACGTCCAATAGAACTAAAACCTTTCAATTTTATGTTTCACCCAATCAGACATGTCACAAATAAATTGTTGTGTTGACAAGATGAGCACATTTCGCGGGACCAATGGCAGCATTGCGTGCATTTGATCCCTTTCTGTCCTTGTTTATGTTAGGAAAATTTTTCCCACATAACGAGAATACTACATCTTCATCATCGTTGTCTTCATCATCACTCCCACTGTCGCTAAAAGACTCGCAGACAATTTTATTTTTTGTTTGTTTCGGTGCACTTTATTTGGTTGAAACTGAGGCTGCAGGTTGTGAAGCGACAGTGGTACAGAAGTCGACATTAAGATTTCTTCTCGTCTGCTTTCGCTTTTGGTTTTCAGACTCATTGACTTTTCTTTTCTTTTCTGCTGCAGTGTGAAGATTGTTCTTATGGGTTGTACTGGTTACTATAAG
This sequence comes from Periplaneta americana, assembly GCF_040183065.1. Lineage (NCBI taxonomy): Eukaryota > Metazoa > Arthropoda > Insecta > Blattodea > Blattidae > Periplaneta > Periplaneta americana. The sequence goes on along the minus strand of NC_091118.1, from coordinate 133,626,198 downwards.
TGCTGAACCACGCCTATTGGAAAACGATGGCTCTATCACTGGAACTTTCCGAATATCTTCTGGCCTGATCACGGAATTTGAAGTTTCAAGTTCAGTATCCTGATGTTCTGTCACTTGGATAGGTTGATGTCGATTAGATACCAATTTGTAGCCCATCTTTATCTCCCTAACATGTTTTACGGCTTCCATCATTTCCTCCTTGCTCCATAGTTTCCGTTTTCCCATCTGAAGGCATCTAGAAATATAAATGACAACAGCCTTACTGAAATTACATGATATGGAAATAGCATTCCGAAATCAGTCCCGGGAACGAAATTTAGACACGTCCTGGGGGACGAAATTTAGGCATGTGCACCACAAAAGTATGGCGGCATCTCGTTCTAAGCACGCTGCAATATCCGGTTCATTTAATATATATTCTTACACTAGAAACTTGGCTCTATATATAGGAGCAAAAAATGTTATGAAAATACGTACCTTAGGCTGTGAAATACTGCTGAGAATATATAAGAAGAATAGTTTTTCACCTTCCAGATATTTAAAACTTAAATAACAACGAAACAGACAATAACACTCGCTCCAACTGAAAGCACGCTTGCTACTGCATAAAGAGGGATAGTCTTTACTGACCATCACTAGGGTGCGACACATTATGGGCTAAATACTGTGGGGGACGAATTTAGTCAAGGGGACGAATATTGGGCACTACACCTTACTCTTCTGCATGTTTCGCTCATTTATTTAACGACGCTTTCAACTGAAATATTATTCAGCGATGAAATTCAACGTGAACGAAAAGTGGCCAACAAATTTTTCCTGGCGTGTTCTACTAGGGACAGAGTTCCTATGCTTGCAGTAAATCTACGACACAGTACCCACAAATTTAATTTCTTCCCGCCAACCCCTCGGCCGGGTTAAAGGCTGGTTCACAATAAACCGGGAATGAAAACGGCAACTAGAACGAGAACGGAAATATTGTTAAAATAAATGTATTTAAATATGAGCATTCACAATTAAGTATTGTGAACGCTCACATTTAAATACACGTATTTTAACATTATTTCCCTTCTCGTTCTTGTTGTCGTTTCAATTCCCGGTTTATTGTGAACCGGCCTTAACTCGGATTCTCGGTTCTAAGCATGGTAACTGCAATGTGGATAAGTTTTTTCTTAGAATTTAAGTTTTCTTCTTTCATCCTCCAATTATCATGCTTTTCATTGGATTCGAGGATCGTGGATCCTGTAACATATTACATTTGTGATATGTAAAAGCACACTGTTTGTGAAAAGAACTGAACTACAGGTAAATTAACTTTTTATGGTATTCTACAGAGCGTTTGCTAGGAAAGGGCACAATTTAAATGTTTGCTAGATCCTTTGATATAATGTCTCTTTCCAGGATCCAGTCCCTCATTGTTCTCGTTCGTTGCTCGCCCGTCGCTCTCTGGAAGATAACAGACCAACTGGAACTTGGACGTCCTATGCTTCTCTTCCCAATGCGCGAGTCCCACATAGTTTAGCTGTAAGTCCATCTGCCGTAATCGTTCCTGCGGCAGAACCACTGCATCCAGCATACTCCTTCTTCTGAAGTCTCTGATCCTTATCTTGTTTTATATCCTCAAATGTAGGACTTTTCTCTCTATTTTCATCTAGCATATAGAGAGAAAGTTCATTCGTTGCTCCGTCAGTAATCAGACATGGCAAACATACAAAATTACTGGAATAACAGCTTTCGTGAACTTAAAATTGTAATTAATTCCTACTGTGTTTATCTTTCGAGATGAATTTCAGACTCCAAAATTTCTCCCATGACATACAAATTCCTTTTATCTCGTTCTCGGTAGGGATATTGACTGCTTTCGTCATAAGTCTGACAAGTTTATTCGATGACTAATGTCTGAAATATCGAAGGTGAGTTCCATAAACCAAATGGAATTATCAAAAGTAGAATGATTTAATCATTATTTTCTTTTCAGGTAAGCTCGCTGCAATGGTTTGCTGCCTGAATCTCCTTATGCAGTTGCAGTATTTGTTTATGAAGCGTGAGTTATTTTTACAATTTTACATACTACTGTACAGCATTTAATCTAATAATGTAAATTAGAAGATTTAGAGAAATATACAGTACATTGAAGTTTACTTCATGCAACTTCTGTTGTATACCCTATTTAACATTTGTTTTGTTGATGCTATTCATTTAAAAACATATATGCATGTGAGATTTCGAAATAAGCGTAAAAGATTTCTTCTTCTTCTTCCTCCACCTCCTTCTCCTCCTCCATGGCTTTTAACCTGTTCCGATCTCAATCCATTTCATCCTAGATATACACTCCTTCCTTTGGTTTATGTTGTAAGATTTGTTTCGGAAGCAGTATTCCAGATTTCATCCTGTTTAAGTGTTCTGTCCAGCTATACTATAGTTGAAAAGTCTTTGGTGTCTCGGCGCATATTCCAAGGGCTGATTTGTGTATTTATTATTATAAAATAAAATCGGCTCTATTTGCAGCTTCCATCTTCTCTTAGAAATTTCATCACTGCTGTCGTTACTTTGTCTATATTACGTTCCGTAGTTATCAAAATTTATTGCTGAGGATAGGGACCGATGGCGGGCTTATGTAAGGGCGGCAATGAACCTCCGTGTTCCTTAAAAGCCATTTGTAAGTAAGTTATCAAGATTCCCGATCCATATAGCACAGCCATGAATAGCTTTTATTGTCATGTTATTCAGCGTTGTTTTATTTTTCTACATATACCTTGAAATTTTTCTACTCTATTTGGTTTTTCGTGATCGTAATCGAATGAGACTGAAAATATTTTACTTATTCTAAAATTTTATTTCATATCATGAGTTTTGTCTAATTTGTTATTTTCATCGTAATGACATAATCTTCATTTTTCTGTACATATTTCTGGATTGTATTGTTGACTTACGTAGTCTGTATAATTCAAATTATATTCTCTTGCATCCACACCTGTGGAGTAACGGTTAGCGCGTCTGGCCGCGAAACCAGGTGGCCCGGGTTCGATTCCCGGTTGGGGTAAGTTACCTGGTTGAGGTTTTTCCGCGGTTTTCCCTCAACCCAATACGAGCAAATGCTGGCTAACTTTCGGTGCTGGACCCCGGGCTCATTTCACCGGCATTATCACCTTCATCTCATTCAGACGCTAAATAACCTAAGATGTTGATAAAGCGTCGTAAAATAACCTACTAAAATAAAAAAAATTCTCTTGCAGTTTATCTTCCAAATTTGATATAATAGCTTGATTATAAAGATAATATTTTTATGTACTTACGTATTGTTTAAATGTATCCCTTCCTTATTTAATTTATTCCATTCTTTTATTAATTAAATAACTTTGAACTCTTATATCATTGACGTTTGAAGTATAAATCAGATTAGGTGCTTTTCAGTTCTTTAATAAGTGTGCGAATATAGGCCTATAGGCCTATTGAACTACCGGTGTGTGTATATTCTTTTGTGCGAGATCGTGCGTATTTGCTTGGTTTCCGCACAAAACCAACCCGCGGTAAGTCTAAAATTCCACGTTCAGTATTCCCAACCGAACGCACATAACAATTTCCTTCTTCTTACCGCTTAAGTGACATATTCATTTTACTGCTTTATGGTGTATTGTGGCTTGTTACTAGAAACATTTGTAACTTTGAAAGCCAATCATTTTTTTACAATGAATTGACTTATACTGTCTTAATTACTGTTCTTTGTTCTTGATAAACTGTTAATGGAAACTATACAAACAAAGATGTGGGGTGAGAGTTCTTATAGAGAAAACAATTTTTACCTGGTTGTTGTAGTGAAAGAACAGAGATGCGACATTTCAGCGACATTCTAATTAACCTGTTTCTATTGAAGGGAACTTTCTCAGCTACAAAATCCTCTTGGAAACAATTCTCGCACCTACTTATTTTGTAACCTGGGAAAACACTTCGTCCCTAGTTCCAATGTAAACGTCTGGAATTATCTTCATTCACTGTATTTCCCTTGAAGTTCACGGTTATTAAAACTTACGTGTCAATAATTCTTTGAGTGTTTTAAGCCCAACATCGGGTAACAACTTTTCATTTGCATAATATAATATAATATAATATAATATAATATAATATAATATAATATAATATAATATAATATAATATAATATAATATAATATAATATAATATAATATAATATAATATAATATAATATAATATAATATAATATAATATAATATAATATAATATCGCTGTTCTTGTCCACTGTCTACCAGCCTCCTTCCTGAAGAAGTCGCTCCATCGGGCACTCGGCCTTCCCGCTGTCCTCTTCCCCGTTCTTGGATCCCACATGGTTGTCACATACGCCCATCTCGACGTGTTCAGTCTGTTTACGTGGTCTCCTCACTTCCACTTCAGTCGCTGAGCTGCCATCACGACGTGCTGCAGCGTATACATTGAAATTCAATCCAAGCGAGATCATTGAAGAAACTGATGGTGAAGACGATCACGAATAATTTGTGCTTATGCCACAAAAATTCTATGTATTCATACCACAAAAATAAGAAGCAGTAAAAAAATTGTCTTGTTTCATTCTGACCGAAGAAACGAGTTACTCAAATGTGTTGAGTGACCTAAAAATTCTGACCAATATCCAGTGACCGAAATACAACTTTGAGCGAAAAAACGTGACCCCTAATATCCGAGACCAATGTATCTATGACCCAGACGTACATTGACCGAAAAACATTGACCAAATCGCTGCGAATCTTTTTATGAAACATCTTTGTTCATACCTGCTGAACATTTTAGCGAGGTATCACTTAATACAAATCAGAAACATTCCCTGTATTCACAAAATATGGTTACTTAAAGACTTTTAATATTCCACATTTATTTCTCTGCCCTTCGGTGTAAAGAATCACGCACTCTTTGAAAATTACCTGGTTGTTCTTGATAAGCAAAAGTCTAGGGGATTTAGATTTGATAAACGAGCGGGCCAAAGTGTGGGACCTCCCCAATCAATCCAGCGGTCCTGAAATGTCAACGTCAGGTGTTCACGCTCATTGCGGAAAAAATGTGCTGGTGTACCATCATGCATGAACCATCTGTAGTCTTTGTTGACATGGCACATACTTGAGCAAGGTAGCCAATACTTTAATAAGAAAGTACTGATAACGAACACCAGTTAATCTGTGTGGTAGCACGTATGGCCCTTAATCTGTCGCCAAGAACGCCTGCCCATACGTTGATTGAGAATCAGTGGTGATGCCTTGTTTCTTCAAGTGCATGGGAATTTTCATCAGCCCACACATGCTGATTACGAAAAACCACAACACCATCTCTGCTAAATCCTGCTCATATCCGCAACCAAACTTTTGTTTTCAGTATTCCTTGCGATGTATCAGTATTCCATGCCAGGGGTGTCAACTACGGTATGATTATCTGCTAGCCTGCTGTATTGTAGGGCAGAAAAATGCATTGCCATAAATGGACGTCACATTGAGCACCTCCTATGAACAAGTGTTCAGATCTGAGAAAGTATGTGTTGTAGGACCCACGTTTATTAGACATTTTTTCTTGTTTTGATGCATACTATCACCTCCTAAAATATTAGATACTTTTTAACACCCCGTATTTCAATTTAATAAAGATACACATACTTATTTAACAAGACAAAAAGAAAATATATTTTTCTCAGCAATGCTCAGTAACTTATGGAACGAAAGGAATTAAGCATTTTTTAATAACAACTTTTAACCAACTTCCTTTAGAATATAGAATTTTACCAAATTAGCGGTGTTTTAAGAATTGTTTAAAAATACCTTTTTGGGAAGATTATTTATTTTAATTCTCAATTGATTGATTTATTTCATGGTTACAAACTTTTTCTTCTTTCTGCCCAGAACTTTGTTACCGTACTGCTTGTAAGCCTACTTATTTTGATTTATTTCTTTAATTGTCGAGATATTGTATGTTTTCCATAGACTGTAGTTTCATGACTTTTAAAATTACATTGTATAACATATGTAGGCCTATGTCTTCTTACCTAGCCTCTACATATGAGTTATATTCGTTGGGGCATACTCAATAAAAAAAAAAAAAAAAAAAAAAAAAACATGAGCCAATATTTCGAACAGTGTTCGTGTACTTTTAGTGTTTGTGCAGTTTTCTCGAACTGAAAGGAATAGTAAAGTTGTCCACCTGACTTCCCGCCATTAGCTTGGCGATTGGCTTTCAGTGGGCCAGACCTGGAACGAATCTATATTCTCAGACCGTATTGGACCATATTGCGCCTTATATGCGATGACAGATTCAGTCCGACAGGTAGCCTGGGCGGAATTCGTGAATCTGAAGCTGACAGACGGACCATTGATCGCAGTTCCGACAACCAGGTCCCATCCCCAGAAGGAAACCTGATAAACACTAGGGAACGGAGTCCGAAGCCCTCAAATCCTATATCAAAATTGGAGACACGTACGATCCCGAAGACAACCCCAGCCTGTTTTTAACTGTCGCAGATTGAGAGGAATGTGGTGAGTGTTGGTGTAATGAAAAATGAAAAAGGGATTACTGCGAAGAAAATATTCTATAACGTTTGTTTCGCCACCACAAATTCCGCGAATTGAACACGTATCGAGTTGACGAAAGATCAGTACGTTAGCGCTGATCGTGAATCTGATAAACGCGGTTGCCATTGTCTTACTGTACGTTAACTATTAAATATAAAATGAAGCAGAGGTCAAAGACGCATTTTGAGTAAGATATAGCTGAAGGAAATGCATATGAAACGGGGTGCATGTGCATAGTACGCTTTCCCACCGGATGACATTCGGTCCAAAGAAGTTCGAAGGAATTCACAAGCCACTATGTGAACCAACACGTAGAACAGCGATTCCAAATGGGCGCCCGCGGGCCACATATGGCCCGTCAGAGGTTTAGTTCTGGCCCGCAAAACAAACATTAATGAACAAAAAAAGACGCCCTATGAGATTTTGTTGTTAAGCGAAATAAGTTTGTATTTTAAATATTAAATACGTAGAAATCTTCAAATATTTTTCCAAATACATTTTATCGGCACAATTGATTTGGAAAATGTTAGAATACCCTCAACTACTGCATAAATAATATTTCTGAATAAGTAAAACCTATGTTACTAACCCAAGGCAGCTTATAACTTGAAATATGTGGCATTTTTGCTGAAAATAACTTGAAAGTCGTTTAATAATATACTATTTTTGAATAAAATACGTGAATAATTTTCCAAATTCCAAGAAACTTGCTTATAAGTTTCACCAGTTTTTTCGTCAACCTACATGTGTGAATCAAGCTTCTCTGACATGAATAATATTGTGTAAGAAATTGTCGGAGAAATAGTTTATTAAACAGTCACTTGCAAGACACTTTAAGATTAGTCACTATCACACCCCATCTGCTGTGAACATCCTGATCATTTCTCACATTAAGATGGTCTTCAGTCAATTAAATACCTTATAAAATACATGTAAAAATATTTGCTAAGAAAGTTATTGTAATATACAAAGTTACTGATAGTACATACTATATTCGTGTTAGGTATCACAAAAAACGTTATCAGTGCGATATTGTTCATTCATAGTTTTCTGCCCTGGGTCGGCTCTTTCACTACAAGCCCACCATTCTCAAATCTTCCCTCATTTCCGCCTTCGTCTCCGCCGTAGTATATTTTAATATTGTCTCATCATCTGATTTCTTCTTCTGCCCTAACTTTTCTCTCATTCACTATTCCTTCCAGTGCATCCCTTAATAGGCAGTTTCTTCTTAACCAGTGATCCAGTCAATTCCTTTTTCTCTTCCCGGCCACTTTCAGCATTATTCTCTCTTCACTCACTCTTTCTAGCACAGTTTCATTTCTTATCCTGTCAATGCATTTCGCACGCTTCATTCTTCTTTATATTCACATTTCAAATGCTTGTAGCGTTTTTCTTCACTTTCTCGTAATGTTTATGTTTCTGACCCATACAATGCCACATTCCACACAAAGCATTTCTCTTCCTTAGTTGTTTTTCCGGACGTCTGCAGAATATGCTTCTATTTCCATGTCTGCAGTTTTTCTTGGGAAAGATAAATGCTGTAGCTTCCCGTTGTTTTCTGCACACCACTCTCTCTTTTGCATCTTAAAAGATCCCAGCGCATTGGTGAAGAAAGTGGATTTGACTAATTTGACCCTCCGGACTGAAATTCACCGCAAGGGTTAAATATCAGTTCTATGATGTTAATTGACTCGATCAGAAACCGGGAATTCCCGATTAGTCTTTGCCCTCCGTAAGGTACTGTAATTAATACAAAATGGAAACAATTTCTTCTTAAACATTTGAGTATAAAATATTATTTCCGTCCTCTGCCCGTCGTCTAAACTTTAAAATTTACACGTGGGCCTTGACGAAAAGCAATTGGGAACTTTTGATGCAAGTCACCGACTAAAATACAAGTGTTTCACTACGTCATATGCAATAAAATAATAGAAACACACTGAAATTATGCACCCAAGTAGGTCTACTATTCGAAATTTGATGCCAGGTCTAAACGGTCGGATTTTTAACATTCCACAGCACATCAATTTGGCATAGGATATGCAAGAATTGTTGTAACTTATCGTCTGTAAATTGTCGAACGTTTTGGGATATTTTGCATGTATAGAATCTTCAATAGGCCTAAGTCGATTATAAAATTTCTGTTGTTCATCTTTCGCAACGTTTCGTTCTGCTCATTAGTCGAGCTGTGATTGTTGATGACGTAAAAGGCAGCTGCATCTCTGGAGTCGAAACATTGTAAGAGATCCGCTGTAGGCAAGCCGAAAGTGAAAGTACGGCAGCGGGCCGCCGCTGCGTGAGATCTTGCCTATTAAAAGAGGATGAGCCATGAAAAGACTTCTCATGGCCGCCCAGGTCCGCTGCGCCCTATCCTCTCCAGCCGGTACACTTTTACTGGAGAGTGGCCTAAGTACTGCATCACCTGCTCATTTGTTCTCCCATTTTCGCCTTTTATTTCCACAGTTTCCTTGTTTACATATCCTCCCCTCTCTGCGGGAAGGCTTCTTCCTCTCAGCTGTAATTTGTTTGGTTCATGTTATGCAATGTAGAACGCATTGTGAAACAGTGCTGTTCTACAACACCATCAAAGAGAAGTGAGAAGTGACACACAAATTTAATCGGGTGCACGTGATCGAAAATGTATTTGAATAATCGGTAGCTTATTCTGTTTTTGCATAATTATGTCTATAAGTAATGAAAAATAATAAAGCAATGGGTTATTAAATGGCAGTGAAGTTATTTGTAAGGAATATTATCAGTAATAAGCACACAATACCTCATATCTGGTTGGATGATCGTTCATCTCTTCTGAGGCATGTAGACGTGAGGCAAGGAACCCTTCGTGGCCTGTCGCGCCATAGTTTATTTTAATAATACTAATAAAAGTATAAGTTCCAGAATAAAATAGATACATGTAAGATGCGGATAATAAACAATTCCTTTTATCTCATCAACCCGTTGATCTCTTGTTTCCGAGGAAATTTAGACCTGCCTCACTTCTTCTTTCCGGTGGAGTTAGTTAGTTAGTTAGTTAGTGGGGTTTAAAAAGGGCGCGTCAGCGACTATGGCTATTTGCGCCCTTTTCTAAAATTATTTACAGAACAGAGACACAATATAATAATCAGAATGCTTAAAAGAACTAAAAAACGTTGTCACGGTTAAAACGAGGTTCACAAATACAGTTTCAACAAGGTGATGCATAAAAATCATAAAAATCTCAGACCTTAACTAGTATTTAAAAAGAGACAATAAAATAATAAAACCAATGCTACCACAAATAAATTATCTGGCGTATTTCTAAAATATTCGGATGTAAAAGATCCGAATGTCAAGTTTGTTAAAACAAATTTATATACTGTATATACTAAATAACAAATGTAACCTTCGGACGTAAAGGGTCCGGGGGACAGGAAAACGGGTCAATAAAAAACTAAATCACCCTGACAAGTCCAGTACTCGATAAAAATCTCATAACTGTATTTGTACTATTAAAATCATTTCCAAGAGCGTCACGTAGAGACGGCCGAATTCCATATTCCCGACGGACACGGTCATATTTTCTACAATGCAATAAAACATGTTCCACCGTAAGTGGAACATGGCAGATTTCACACTCCGGCTGAGCCTCGCCAAGTAGGAGATGGCCATGTGTCAGATGACAGTGGCCAATCCTCAACCGGGTGAGTAAAACTTCTTCGTGTCGTGACGCTCTTGTGGACGAATCCCAAACTCGAACAGTATTCTTTATTCTTCGTAATTTGCTTTCCTCTTGTGTAGACCATTCTCCTTCCCATTGCCACCATACTCTATATTTCAAATGATTTTGTAAGTCTTGCCACCTCTCGCGCCAATATACCAGAGTGCCATCCATCATAGCACATCTTTGGCTGCAGCATCCGCGGCCTCATTCCCAGGAATTCCAACATGGCCAGGAATCCACACTACCCCTTTCTGGTAGATACCAGGTAATAATTTCTTTTAGTATTCTATCTTCTTTCACTCTCTAAACACCCATACCACTTTAATTGTTTAGTGTTAATGCAATCCAATGGAGACCTAGTTACATTATTTTTTTGCTTAATGGTTGTCTTCTTATATTTGTCCTAAAATTCTAGCTGAATGTTGCCAGGAATCACTTTCTCTTAGGGTTTAATCTGGTTTCGTCTAGGAGCCTGGAGGACACTTAAAATCGTCAACGAAGAGGGGCCGAGAATATGTCCTCTTTGCGGTAGAGGCGAGACATCACACCACATTTTGTCGGAGCGTGAAACCACAGAAGCTCTGAGGAAACGATTCCTGCCAGAGTCCTTCATTACATCTAGCAGGGGGCACTTGGCGACATACGCTGTATTAAATAACGTTAAATCCTGTGACAGTGTGGGAAAATTTATGGCAAAAGTTCGACAGTTGAGGGTGGAATTGGCCGAGGGGGGAGGGAGCCGATGGATAAGGGAAAGATTTATTAGTGTTGCAATAAGTAATATTAACATTGAGCGAATAATATAATTAGGGGATAATGTTCTTTTTTTTTTACTGTGTCTTTTGTATTTTATTGCGTGTGTATGTTTTTATTTATATACTGTATTACCTTTATATTTATTATTTGGAGTATTTGGTGCAGCTTCAACAAGAAATTGAATCGTTTATACTGTGTGTGTATATATATATGTATGTGTGTGTGTGTGTGTGTCACTGTGCGTGTCTGTTTTTCATATCTCCCTTTTATTTTATTTGTATTATTTTTGTGAAATTTGGTATAAAGTTAGATTAGTTATAATAGTGATAATCAATGATAACGGTAGTAATAATAATAACTGTTGTTTCACTATTTTATTATTATTAGTAGGCATTATTTTCGTTTAAAGATTCAAACTGTGCATAGTTACAGCACGAATGGCCGTATGAGCTCGTGCGAAGGATCTTGTGTACATGAGTTTGTAATTTATTATGCATCAATAAATGCACTTATCTATCTATCTGTCTGTCTGTCTGTCTACTTTAATTTTGCTATAATTTTTTTCTTTTAGATGTTGTGTTTCTGCTGCACATGTAATCGTGCTTTTAAATGTTACATGTTAGAGGTCTCTTTGTGTTGGAATTTACAAAAAAATCTGATTCAGCTGTTCGTCCTTTAGTAATTATTTAATAAAATTTTGTCTCATGGTTTCCATCTTTAATTATTTTCATATCCAAATAGATTTATTCACTCGTACATGACTTAATGTTCCCTTTACATTTTTCAGATGTAGGGCTAAAATCTCTTCATGTGTCACCTGTGGACATATATTTTGTTTTCTGGACATTTAATTTCAAATCCCGTAACTCACGCTATTCTATTTATTTTCTTGTCACATGTAATAATAATAATAATAATAATAATAATAATAATAATTATAATAATAATAATAATAATAATAATAGGCATAGTAGTAGCAGTAGTATAACAATAATTTGTGCCTCAAATTGCAACGTGTTAACTAAATCTTGTATAAATAAATATTGCACATGCATCTGTCGTGTTTTGAAAAAGGAATATTATACTGTATAATTAAAATAATATTAATGTTTTGTTTCCATGAAATGGTACTGGGATGCAAATAACTTTATTTCATAATTTCATCTACCTGCTTTTCCCAAGACATGTTGTGTCTCGACTAAGCTTCTGATTATGACTTGGCCACGGAAAGATATTTTTACATTGAATGTATTCCCATAGTTGTTAGAAAATTCTACCGGTCATCATTATTAATATTCATGTTAAAGTTCTGTCGGTTTAACTTAGAAGCTGGCAAAATAATTAGTAGTGGTCTGGTAGTGTGGCACTTTTTTTTAGACAACATTTTAATTGCCTTATTTTGCTTTTCAGTTCAGAATTCTTTTACAGATGTCAGATTCGTATGAAGATTACTACTTTTGTCACAATATGCTCTGGTTTATAAGCGTGACTTAAGATTTATGCTCTTTAAACTAGCGCAGCATTCATTAATTCATGTTACAACGTAGGAATAAAATATTCTTTTCAAATCCGAAATAGAAGTCTATATTGAAAGCCCAGATGAACAAAACTCTTGTCAGCGCCTTCGAATATTACATATTCTCTCTCTGTCGATATAATAGAGTCTGCTTTCTGAAGATGCTATCAGAAAGGGTCATTTTTTCCTCCTCTTTCATTGTCTGTGGAGTCCAGCGATGCGCGAAGGCCGGTATTTCATTATAATGATAAACAATAATACATTTCTGAGATAGCACTTTGAAGTACTGAATGACCCCAGTTGCTTCATCAAAACACTACGTCATTATTCGACGTGTCTGGAGCACATCAATTTTAAACCAATATTTTCTTCCTAGAAAACGAAGAATAGAGTCATTGTTCTTTTTTCTGTTAGTCATATTAATAAGATATTAATACGATACGGGAAGGTAAAAGTTATTTTACTTGAGTTCTATTAGGTCGGCAAAATATTGTACCTAAATGTAACATTAGAAATGAAGCCATCGGAAAAAAATTATGGGCACAATAAGTAACAAACAAAATATATTGATAACTGAAAATTCCACAAAGACATAACAGAAAAAAAAAACTGTAGTACAAGTATATAAAAAAATTAGTTACGTGAGGTCTACAACTCCATATATTCAAATTATGGTAACTACACCATTTTTAAACAATTGGACCATATACAAGATCGTATAATTAAGCTAACTAGTAATTAATCCTTCTCGGACACGAAAGAAATGCTTCCTCTTTGAAACTGCTTTGTTCGAGAAAGATTTAATTTTCCATATTTTCATGCGTTAAGTTCTATAGTTAAAATCCGGGCTGTACCTATAATGTTTATTACAACTCATCTAAGGTGAAATTTTTTTTGGTTTGAATTAAGTTACTATATTTAGTAAACTGTCCTTGTAAATTTTATGTTATATTATTGGCTAAGACCACACCGTACACAAGCCTGGCTCTTACGGTAGTGGCTAGAAACATTTTTGTTTTATAATTTTAATTTGTACGCGCTAGCTAGCTAGTTAAATAAGTTAAATAAATAAATAAAATATTTGATAAGGTTATACATTTGTATTATTATGTACTGTATTATCGTGGAAAAACACGAAACCCTTTTCCAGAAAACTTAGGGACCTTCCATTTGTCTTTTTACAGTGTTTACTCTTTAGAATCTGCTAGGATTAACATTTCGTCTCTCTTTCCGCATTTTTCTTCATCGATAAAAATGCGCATTTCCTTTCCATGTTTCCAATATACCTTTTAGTGGGGCTGAATGGAGAAAATTCTGTGGCCCGAAATTCATTCCACTAAATAAAGCTGTGATCCTTAACTTATGTACTGAGATACTTCAAAGTTGTATTCATATAGTTATACTATATGTAAATCATCATAATCATCATGCGTTGCTATGTAATCCATGGTGCATCGAGGACATCTACGGCGGCAAAAAAAGAACTGTCTCCTAGGTGGGCAGCTTGGATGAATGACACAAAGTGAAGTACCGGCCATTAAGAAATTATTCCTAAACTAAACATGGTCATTCATAAAGTGCCACATCAAGATGTTCTAAGCCTGCAAGCGGAAAATAGAAAGGAGAATTAAATACATGAAGCTAAATGACAGGATCAGCAATGAGGAGATAGGAAAGTCGAGATGGTAGATGCAGCAACTGGAAATGGCGCTAGGGAGAAAACTCAGCCAACCAGAATGCACTAAGGCAAATGGATCTACGGCACAACTGTATAGAACTCGAGAATGGGGAAGATGAAAAAGGGACGCCCAAGACGAAGTTCGTAGGAATTTAGAACGGTGGCCAGTGCTATATGATCTAGAAAACCAGGAACAGTGCTATGGACATATGCCAAATGGAAGAGCTTGAAACAAATGAATAATGAATGAAGATTAATTATGAACTAAGTTACAAGTTTGTATATTTGATAACTATTCCTCAGTAAACAAGTGAGGACTGAGAACGGTCTCTCAAGCATTGGCTCTCCTTGTGAGACAACTTGAGGCAGCCCTACCATTGTGGTTGTACGTCTTTACCCTTAAGGACATTATGGGCTGAGCTTATTACATCAGTAACTGGCAGTTGATTTTCATTGTTATATTTTTCTGAAATTTTGAAGAATACCCAGTAGAGGAGACAAGACGTGCCCTGTGACCTTAAAATGTACCGTGGCTGTATTACCAATGGGTGTGAAGGGGAAAGATAAGGTTTTAGTCCGAGATGGACTTCTGTGTCTGTAGATTCATATAACATTAATCATAATGAAATAAACTCTCTTTCTGATGGCTCATTCTTTCCCTTCTCGCACAGCTCACATGCCAATTCTCCCCTCATCTTTTATACTGTCACTGTTAAGAGATTGTTTTATGAAACGCTTTAATCATTATTTTAATAATTTGTTATTAAACTAGGTCTCTAAAATGAAAGAGTAATGGAACGGAGAAAAATTCTCTCCGGCGCCGGAGAATTTTTCTCCGTTCCATTACTCTTTCATCGTATGATGGCGCAGAATATCTGTATGAAAATATCATATGTTCTTCGGTACATTGTAATAATATATATGATATGCGTAAATCACTTCGTGATTTAAGACGGCGCTTATTCCGTCGGATCCCGGCCAACTAGTCACTCATTACGAGTGCACCTCAGCACATGTGTGGACTTCGGTCCTAGGTTCATAGATATCTATGATGTAGTGCAGAGGGCGGCCACTAGAGGGAACCCAAGAGTTGGAACTTAAAACTGAGACGATTCTTCCGACGCCGGGGCGGAATCCGGTGTGGCTTAGTGGATAAAGCGTCAGCACGTAGAGCTGAAAACCCGGGTTCAAATCCCGGCGCCGGAGAGAATTTTTCTCCGTTCCATTACTCTTTCATCGTATGATGACGCAGAATATCTGCATGGAAATATCATATGTACTTCGGTACATTATAATAATATATAGGTCTCTAAAAGTTAAAACTTAAGTAGGCCTTCTGTGCTTTATATACAGTATTTATTAATGAATTCATTGTTTCTTAGGATTCAAAAGAAATTCATTTCAGGGCTTGCATTATTAACATTAAAAAAATATAACTTTTACGTGAAAGGATAATCTGCCTCTTGTACAATCCCCTCCCTGAAGGAACAGACTAAATATATGGCGTTTGAAGGAATAACTCAATTAGAGAAAACATTATAATATATGATATTATATTATACAACAATTTACTGGGTTAGAAGTTCGGGCTGTCATATTATTATATATAAAAATCACAAGACTTGTATAAATTTTACAGATTTAAAATTGGAGCAACAGTAACAAATATAAATGACACTCGGGAGGAATAAATGTAGAATAAATATGGGAATTGCCTGTTATTATTCGATTGAGAAGTTTTTGTAATTCAGTCTGCTCTCAAAAAAGCTGAAAGATAGAATTTATAAAACAGATATGTCTATTACCGGTTGCTGTATATGATTGTGAAACTTGGACTCTCACATTGAGAGAGGAACAGAGGTTAAGGATGTGTGAGACTAAGGTGCTTAGGAAAATATTTGGGGCTAAAAGGGATGAAATTACAGGAGAATGGAGAACGTTTCACAACTGCACGCATTGTATTCTTCACCAGACAAAATTAGGAATATTAAATCGAGACGTTTGAGATGGGCAGGACATGTAGCACACATGGACGAATTCAGAAATGTATATAGAGTGTTAATTGGGAGGCCGGAGAGAAAAAGACAAAAAGACCTTTGGGGAGGCCGAGACGTAGATGGGAGAATAACATAAAAATTAATTTGAGGGAATTGGGATATGATGGTAGAGACTGGATTAATCTTGCTTAGGATAGGGACCGATGGCGTGCTTATGTGAGGACGGCAATGAACCTCCGGTTTCTTTAAAACCGTAAGTAAGTTAAGGCATTTTGTAGAATGAGTATAACGTAGGCTACATTCAAACATAAACTAAAAAAATAGATTTATTAAAATTGCATAAATTTATAATATTACCCCTACTTGTACAATGTGGAAACTGTGCGTACCTATGTAAACAACAACCAAATTAGAACCTAAAGATTCAACTGAAATGAGAGTTTTTCGCTATGTGACAGTTTACTCATTGCTTGATCAGAAACTAAGCAATGAAATGAGAAAAAAAAATTGAATGTTCAGAGCAATACAGATTTAAGGGGTTAAATACAGCTTACAGCAGTAACATTTTTGGAAATATTCAACATTTTTTTTCCTCCATTACTGTATCTTGTACAATAATGAAAATCGGTATGTGTAAAACGCTGTCCTTCTGCTATATGAAAAAAAAAATATTTTTACGATTAAAAAAAATTACATATTTTTTCAAAATTAAAAATGGTGGCAGTTCACTGTGCAGTGATGAAGCTTTTCCCTTATAACTCATAAACTTGTTAACTTCATGTTTTCTCTCTTTTATTTTATTGCTGAAACTCATATTTACATCATGCCCTTCAGCTACATTCGTTAATAAATATATATTTTTTTATTTTGTGTTAGAAGAAAATACTGATATTTGACCATTTTTTAACGAATATATTTTTTATCAGAGGTAGAGGAGTGATATTGCATCATATTGTTTATATGACATGTATAAATACACACACAAAATTTCATCACAGAATGTTGGATAGTTTTTGAGTTATGTGGGAAACGTTTCATCACTGCACAGTGAACTCAATTTTGAAAAAAAAATGTAAATAATTTTGGCGATGTCACAAAATAGTGTTCGTAATATCCCACACTGACACAACTTCATTAAAAGCACAATAATTATTATACATAATACATTTTGTAAACAGTCACAATAAAAAATAGGGTGCACAAGATTGATAATATGTTTCCCTTATTAAGTAAGATCATGGGGTTTGCCAAGGGTTATATGATGGGGGTGATGTGGTCAGAATCACGCCTGTCTGATTTATCCTCGGAAAAAATATCATGTTACTAATTGGATAGGAGGCTAATGTTGGCAGAGGCATTCTATAGGCTGATCAGTTAGGAAAAATCACATTGCTCCTATCGGGATTTCAATACAAGTCCTCCAGTGTGCAGGTAGAGTGCCTAATAATCAGTTAATATCACAACTCATAAGCTAGTGCATCTATTTTAAACAAAAAATAATTGAGCAATATATTCTAAGCAAGGTTTTTAATTTAAAAAGAACCAAAGGTTTTCAGCATTTTAGCGGATTTTGGTCGCATGTAAACATTTTAACTTTGTTTCTGGATGTATAAACAGAATGTGCTATATTTTATTCCACGAATTGCGTTTTTGGACGCATCTCTAACATAAAACGCAATAATAGAATAAAAAGTAGCATTCGAAAATTGTGCGCCCAATATCGCACTGGGATGGATTAAAGAACACTCCTAGGGGGCGGAATTAGGAACGCCATGTGGAAGAAACACGTCCGATTAAAGCATTGAAACAATAGCTGATTACGCACATTTCCAATTTAGAAATGTAATTAGATATAATATCATATTTTTTTATGATAGAACTTTGTTTTTGTGACATACCTTTATTTCTGAACTGACGACACAAAGGTAAAAATCTCAAATACTCGTTAAAACTTAAGAACCACAACAACTCGATTTCTTGCACTGTTTTCACTCCAATAACACAAAGAAGCTCTAAAGCAATGCTGCTGAACAGTTCCCACTGCTTATAGACAGAATGCAGCATATAACATACTCAATATCATAGGTTGCGAAATTATAAAAAATAGGAACAAGGGCAATAATAGACATAGTTCCCTTCATATTCTTTATTTGATTATACAATTCGTGGTAGATGCTAATGATCATATAGGCTACTTCGTGCAAAATAAATAATCATTTCTGTCTGCTAGATCCCGGATATCTTTCTCTTCTTTCGTAGTCTGGCACCACTCGGCCACTTTGCCTCTTCGAACTACATTTTATTCATCGTGTTTTCGAACTTCCTATACCTCTCCCAGATATTCTGCAATCACTTTTCGTTTATTCTTAAGACAATGCTTAGTTTCCCTATCACCAGGAACTGGCCTCCTCCTTGGTCTGCAAGTCCTCGTTACTGCATTCTCTCGGGTCACTGCATCATACGTGAAGCAATTCCCAATCCTCTGCCCGCCGTCTAAGCGATGCATCATACAGGGGAGCACTTTAATGGAATGCATGCCTCACGACTTCCTCAAAATAATTAAATTTTGCACCATAGGCAGACCTGCAAGACATATAGGACGCCTCAACAAAAGGTGACCAGAACAGAAGGTGCATACAGATATATTGTTGTCAATTGCTGCTCAGCAAAATTTACACAACACATTTTTTGTATTACACTATCACACGAAATTCGTACACAGATAATTATAAAAGGATCAGGATTTACAAATAAATTTTGTCTGGAAATTAATTACACCAAAGATTCGTAGATCACTTTCAACACAACATAGACCTTCACACTTGCTATGAGTATGGCTGACTGAGCTGTGATCACGTTGCAAAATATGAAGTGAGTCTGTAGACATAACGAAGTCGGGGGATTTCAAACCACACATAATATTAATGTTTCATTCAGTCAGCAACAAGTAATAATTATTTTATATGATGGGCGTACATCAGCTCATATGAACCATACCTATATAATATATTGTTGTAGCAGTTTAGATTTCATCATTAAAGTTATTAGAGTATGATATTCTTCAGCACTTTTTTTAATCGGTATGAATGTTGTGATAAAGAAAATGTGACAGTGGCCTGTTTTGAAGTCACTATTGACTGCCATAAAAAATTAGAAGATTTGCGACTAAAGTTTGATAAGATGGTGGCAAGTGAGAATTCTGAATATGAGATAAATACATGCGTAGGTCTTGAGTCTGTAATCAAGAAACTGTAGAAGAAGCAACAATTTGATCAAGTAAAAATTTTCCTTTTTGCATCGTTACCTATAGGTTCGTAAAAAATAGTCTGAGGCCTATTTTGAATTAATTCGCTATTTTGTATTATTTTTCAAAATAGTGACCGTTTATATTTTATAATAACAATGACAGTACCTACTAACCTACGAATAAATGCTCCCAATATTTTAGGAGAAATCGCTGTATACAGACAAACGAAACGGAAAGACAAACTGCATTACGGAAACTACTCTTTCTCTGTCAAGGATGCTGAATATGTATATTTCCATAAAAGTTAAAAAAATTGTAATATCAATATATTTATTTTTATATTCTTTATATCCATCGGCGTAGCATAGAGGTTAGCGAGCTCGACTCATGCACTAAGGCTGTTTTCGGGTGCGGGTTCGAATCCTGCTTGCACTGATTACCTAGTTAAGTTTTTCCCCACTCGTAAGGCGAATTTCGGATTATCCTATGGCGAATCTTCGGACTACTCTCATCAAATACCTTCTCGATATAAACATTTGCGCCGATACTACGTAGCCATGTAGTTGGCAGGGTATCGTTAAATGAGTGATTTAGAAGTATTATGGTAATTGGAAATCATACAATGAAATTATAACATTTCTTTAATTAATGCCTAATGTCCCCCATGAAAAAAAGTGAATTATTGTCATGGCTTACTTTCTTTTTTTTCCCATGGTTAATAAACTGAGACAAAATAATATTTCAGAGTATACGTAAGTACGAAATATACACATTAGCAATCAAACATCTTCGTGACAATGGTTATCACAGTAGATGACGTTTGCCAATGCTCATTAATGTTGCATCACGTATTGTTACCATTTCTATAGGTTGTTATTGTCTTAATATATGACTTTCTCAGTAAATTACATATTGTTTAGCAAGTTATCCTTCCATCTTACTTAATACATCATTTGTCCGTGAATGTCATTTGCATGATGAGATACTAATATCTATGAACTATCATTCCCTTTCTCTTAATTTGAACATGTAAACTGTGGACTAAGAATTGCGTAGAAAGTCTTTTAAGGGCAATTTTCTAATAATGACGTTATGCAATCCAATCTCAGGTGTGTCGGTTCAAAACATAATTAAAAAAAAAAAAGAGTATGTTATTGCGGTTTTGAACTGATAACTTGGATAAAACGTGAGTGTTGTTAAAATAATGTCACATAGGTTCTGATTTCTCATTATACACACACTATTACACAGCAATGAAAGTAACCAATATTTCAATAATATTTAAGGATTTCAGAGTGGTAACGATCTTATTCTAACACTGTACTTTAAGGTGCAAAGTCATGACTGGAGTTGGAATTTTTGTGTAGATTAATTAGTCCTCGTTATTTAGATGCTGGGAAAATGTGTGAAATACGGTATTGAGATTACTGTATTTGAATTTCTATAGGCATATTTTTACCTATTTTATAAAAAGAAAAAAAAATACAAATACAAACAGCGGGAATAATGTTCCTAAGAAACGTTTACAGCTGTCAGGAGCTGATAAGCTTATAAATGACTACATATAAGAGCAGCTATTATATTCAGTATCAATGATAAAACTGTAGAATATATAAAAATAAACAGGCACGAACAAGTCGTCAGAATGTATGCAGACCGACTAGCTTATTCAGCAACAATATACAAAACGAAGAGAAGAAGAAACCAAGGAAGGCCCAGTAGACTTGTCGGAACAGAGCAAAGTCTATACGTAGATAATGATGATGATGACGATGATAATAATAATAATAATAATAATAATAATAATAATAATAATAATATAATAATAATAATAATAATAATAACAACAATAACAATAATAATAATGTTTATTAACCTTTACATATTATGTTTTTTTTTCCCTTCTGTATTTGTGACGAAGCCTATCACTGTATGTTTAATGGCTTAATAAATTGAATTGAATTACATAAATCACTGATCATAAAGAGAAACAAAAAGGAAACAAAAATTGAGCCATGAGGCACACCGTAATCTACCAAAGACAAATTAGAAAACTTGCTAATAACTTCAGCTTGTTGGCTACGACCACTTAAATAAGATTCAAAAACTATATTCAGTTTTACAAATGTCATAAAATCTTAATAGGACTTAATAGATGTATCGTGATGAACACAAATGCTTTACTTGGAAATGAAAAAGTTGATGTTGGAATTTGTATCTTCTCACCATGATTAAGAAATAAGTTCTTAATTTTATATTAGTCTTGTGTTTTAATTTATGTTCTTGCGTCATGCCGATCACATGATCAGGTGGTTCTTGTTACTTGTGAATGTTTAATGTTGATTCGTAATCTCACAAGAGGACTGACCCATTTCTTGAAGGCATATGATGAATATAGAGTATTTAAATTAGCATATGAATTACTATCAGTGTCGTATCTTTTAAAATCTCTTCTACGTGAATTGTAATTTGCTATTATCCTGAGATACCGTGAAGTAGCTTTGTCGATTCTGAAGTATTGTATTCAGTGATATTCCAAGTTTAACTTCAGAATTACCATACAGTTCTTTTGTGAAGATGATGCATAATGAATCACTTGATTTACCGTAAATAATTACCGACATTTCTTTACCGTTGCTTAAAGTTAACGTTCCTCTCATGTAACGGATGTCTGTAATTCCATAAACATCTTATGTAAAACTTAGCCTTGACATTAGGAGTTAAGAGAAAAATGTATTTACGGAACCTGAGTGATTGTATTTTATATAGACAAGACGATGATGAAATTAAACACGTTAGGCATATCCGGGTGGGCATCGAAGCAGCCGCTGTAGGCGGATGATGCATCTTCTGCAATAATGGCATCCTCATCCTCACCTTCTCCCAAGAGGTCGCGAAACCAATTCAAGGACGTCTGCGAGGTACAGGTGCTTCTTGAACCGTACACCCGTTTTCATTGTCCCACTTCTCTCCGGGTGTTGGGCAAACGGTGACCCAATACAATCTGTAGTGGGAGCTGTATTGCATCTTGCTGGATACTGAATTGCACAAAGCTGACGATAGAGTCTTTTGTTTGTATTTTGTCCTTACAGAAAAAAATATTACATGCTGCGTGTGACATTACCGAATGCCTCTGTTGAATGCGTCATTGTTTTGCTGCAAGGTTATGTTGTTATGACAGTTTACAGTTGTAAAGAATAAGAAGGTAAAGTGCTTGTTTGCAACCACTTGACGTGATTCAGTGAAATTTAATGGCTCTAACGAACTGTTAACTTACTTGGATGGCCTTTTCATCTTGTAAATTTCTTTAAAGCAGGAAGATATTGAAAATCTTACAATTTAAGGTATAAATTCATAGTTTCTTTCCTTCCTACACATTGTTGATACAAAGAATTTCACGAGAAAAACAAGAAATAAGATACAGTTACTCAAATTTTATGCAGTTTTAGCACTTCGCATTGCACAGCATCAAGAGCCATGCGTAAAGACAAGAAGTGAAAGAAATAAAATCTATTCATTAGAAAATGAAGTTTTAGAACAACTATAAAGAAACCTGTAAAATTGAATGAATTTTAAAGACGTGAGAGATGAAACACGCCAATGAAATCTTGATTGGATATACAAAATCGCAATGATTGCGTGAATGGATCTTTTAGTGTTTTGTATTTTATTGTTACTTTTTATCGTTAGAGATCCGGTGTTTTATTTTTTAATATTTTATTGTACCTGTATTTGGTGCTTCCTAGTTTAAAACAAGTACATTATGCAACACTAAATAGATAGCGCAAGTTGCTCTTTATGCAGCATCTAACGAAAGCTTCTAGAATGTTGTGTTACACTAAGAATGTTAGATTTTCTCATCAATTGTATCTGGAACAAAGATATATTCACGTCAAAAATCTGAATATATAAATTATGGTTTGAAATTGAGATCATTCCAATAAATTCATAATATCATCATCGTCATCATCATCATCATCATCGTCATCATCATCATCATCATCATCATCATCATATTCTATAGGCCTATAATTCGAACATGCTTGTTCCGCCTTCTCATGTCTTCGTCCTTCCATCTTCTCCTCGGTCTACCCATTTTTTTTCTTAATGTACTCTTGTGATACTGTAACTATCAGAACTCTTATTTCTGCCAATATTTCCAAATAATCGTTCCATCTCTCCTATAATTTTATATTTCTTCGACCAGATTGAATATAACTTCTCTAACTTCTGTAGTCCATTTATCATTCAGCAATGTATAACCTGCTACTGATCTCAGAAACCTCATTTCAGATATTATAATTTTTATAATTTGATCGTCTAAGTATCCAGATTTTACATCCGCATAACAGTGTTGGGACTGACATAACCTTAGAGAACTTCAGTTTAATTTCTTTGTTTACATTTTTTTAAGCATCGCTTAATTATGCCGTACGCGTACTGACTTTTCTGTAACATTCTATTCAGCTACTGAATCGATATACTGAACTGTGTTAATCAGCTCTAGTATTTTGATCATAGTTTTTGCCCTTGACAGATTTATACCTTTGAAAGCTACAACTTCGATTTTATTTGTAGAGATCTTAGAATTGTCTTCTGTTGCAGTTTCATTTAAAATGTAGCCCACTGCATACTTCTTTGTAAATTACCTTAAGAAGATACTAATAAACTTTGGTCGTCTTCATAAAGCATGGTGTCTAATACATTTTTTTTTATCACTTTCATATCTTACTTGTAAATTTTTCTGCCGCATTTGAATGACATGCTTAATGTTGTATGTTGAATAATGTGGGAGATAGCAAGAATTCTTGCCTTGTTACACTGGTTAATTTATACCTCCTGTTATCCCAAAATTATTTGTACGTACGGTATGTATTATAAGTACTCTGAACTACTGTTAGTAAATGTTGGACGTAGCTTTTACTTATAAGATTTAAATAGTTCTTTCCTGTCGACCTCATCAAAAGCTTTCTCAGAATTAATGAAAGCTATGTAATAACGTGCTACTATATATTATATTCTCTATGCTTTTTAATCAACTGTGTCGAAGTAAGAATGCAATGATTCAGGATCTTCCTTTTTTAAATTAATTTCCAAATTCCGTTAATTTCTTCTAAGTTATTAAGTTCATATTTTTAAAATAATTTCCGTATACATTTTATAGCACAAAGTAGACTGATAGCTCTGTAATTTTCTGGTTTGGATCTATCATCTTTTGAAATATTGGACTACCCATCGCTGCATTCCAGTGTTCTTGGTACGTGTCCTGATTGCCATCAGCAGTTGATTAATTTTAACAAACAAGATAGAACTGACATCCGAAGAGTATTTAAATAATTCCAATTTTATTAACTAAAACGTTTTATTTGTTTTGTAATCTCTTACACTCTCACTCTTCAACTTGTATTTTGTCGAAGTTTTGAGATATTTGCGACTGCGGTTTTTGGTGCCGTCCTTCCTATATTTTCGTTTCATTGCATGATTTTCATTGTAACATATTTTTAATTTTATATTTTATTTTTTCATAATTGAGTTTCAAAAAGATTGAACTTCGAACCGCCGCTGCTGAAAGTTTTAATCAATAAGCTAATAATAACAATGTTGCAACTAAACTTGTTGAAGCTTAAATAAGGTACCTACTATTCGAGAATGAATAACTGATATTTGTATATTCAGAAGACGATCTACAGAGAACATATAACTTTAATCTAGCTGCAGAGAGTAATAAAATTACTTGAACATTAAAAGAAGTATTTGAAACAATTTTAGAATTATTATGGAATGGTTAATAAAGCATAATTACTCCAGTTCATTACCTCACTTCGAGAGAGGAACAAAGGTTAAGAGTATTCGAGAATAAGGTGCTTGGGGCTAAGAGGGATGAAATTACAGGAGAATGGAGAAAGTTACACAACGCAGAACTGCACACATTGTATTCTTGACCGAACATAATTAGGAAAATTAAATTCAGACGTTTGAGATGAGCAGGGTATATAATACGTATGAGTGAATTCAGAAATACGTATAGAGTGTTAGTTGGGAGACCTGAGGGGGAAAAATACCTTTGGGGAGGCCGAGACGTAGATGGGAGGATAATATAAAAATGGATTTGAGGGAGTTGGGATGTGATGGTAAGGATTGGATTAATCGTGCTTAGAACAGAGACCGATGGCGGTTTTATGAGAGGGCGACAATGAACCTCCGGGTTCTCTAAAAGCCATTTGTAAGTAAGTAAGTAAGTTACTGCATAACAGAATGAATTATTTGCTGTTACTCTTTATTTGCCCACCAAGAAATGAAGAAGTAAGAACTAAATGAAATATTACAAAAATATATTATAAAATATAAAATAGAAAGTCATGAACATTTAATGATAATGTAACCACATCGATTACAAACAAACCTAGAGAAAATCGAAAAAACGGTTGGAAAATAAGTTTTAAACTAACTTTATTATTTGAAAAAGCTGGAACAAACGAGTGCTCCAAATAGCACAGTAGTAGTGATAATGGTGTTGGTGATATGATAATATATTATTTTGGTATGATGGTGATTTTACGCTTAGAGCTATAGATAGCGATGGCAATTACGTAATCCCGTAACAAGCAGCTGAATCATGTTGCTGGGTCAAGTTGTAGGCTATACTGTTATTTGCATGCATCAGAGAGATGCTGATGATGTTACATGTTGGCTCTTGTTAGTGATGGCATCATTATAGGCGAGGTATCCTATTTCTGTACCATTTCGTTCTTATACTCCCACAGATGATGTCAGCTGTGGTTTAATAACACTGAATTTTAAATTGCCACTTTCATAATCACGAATTATAAGCACATAATGTATAAATATTTTCCACCTTGTAGCGCACCTATTTACTAGAATGACGAGACTAAATTACGTAGGCTCATACCTTATGACTTTGGCGCAGATTAAGTACAGAGTTTTGAATGAATATTGTATTCGTAATGGACGAAGTTACTTTCTCCTACATACTCACTATTTTTTCATGAAGAAACTCAGTTCATTCAAAACACTGAAAAACAAAATACGTTTTACTTACCAGTTTATGGAAGCTGAAGAATTTGTGGCGAATTGAAATATGGACATTTATTTACTCACTCACTGTCTCTGTAGACCTACATAGGCTATCCTTGATCATTGTTACTGAATTCCTAGTTATGGGGAGGTAAGAGCATTCAGTCAGGGGATGAAAAAGTTTGTGGAATAAGTAATGTACCGTAGGCTATATAACTTTTCTTGTACTCACAACAGTTTAGTAAATGTTGAAAGGTGGGGTGCATCGCCGATGACATTTATTTTATGCAGAAAATGTAAGCGGCCTAACGATTATCTGAGTTATTGGAATTTCCATCAGCCTTCTTGATAGTAACGCCACCCATACTGAAATTATTACCACCGATCGGGATAATTGCTAATAATATGAAATATTAAGTTGTATTAATTAGCACATTATTGATTTTTTATTTGCACTTAGACGCGTAGCAGAAGTAAAGTAGTGAAGCTAAAATGTAATGAAGATTTAAAAGTTAAACATCTAACATAGTTTAAGGAAAATAATAAGGTAAGCTATGATATACTTTTAGGAATAAGAAGTTGTGAGCTAAATGTCATGTTAGTTTAGAGTTTAAAAAATGAATTGGAAGAGTTCTGAAATAATTATCTAGCTGAATTTTTAATATTTCTGCCGATAGGAAGAAACAGAATCGTGGGCACAGGTTAATTCTTGGAGTACATGAGCATATTAAAGCTTCCCTGCTGGCTCCGTCCCTGAAAAATTACATTAATGGAATAAGATAAGTGTACAATTTCTCCCCAAACTTAACATTATTTATAGACCGCGCAAATCTTTTCATGGAGGTAGTGTGAAAACTGAGTTCAGGCAGGAATCCTAGTGTTTAGTGAAGAGGCCTATTTCACTTGAGTGGCAAAGTTAATGGCCTAATGTACGCATCTGAGGTATTGAAAAATCACGCTTGACAGTGCAACATGAACGAGATTCTCCAAAAATGAATGTGTTTGCTGCAGTCTCTAAATCAAAGGTGTACGGCCTCTTTTTTTTCACGGAGACAACTGACCGGTATGTCATTCCTCGATATGCTGCAGGAATGGTTTCCTTAAGTCACTAAGGATTCATATTCAAACTTAGTGGGGCACCACCCCATTGGCACACTGAAGTGCTTCGCTACCTGAACAAGAACTCCCTCACCGTTGGATTGGGCGATGCACTGAAGATGACTTGGAGTTACAATAGTGGCCTTATAGATCTCCCGATCTAACGATCTATGATTTTTTTCTCTGGGTGTGTGTAAAACACATAGTGTACGTGCTACCACTACCAGCAACTTTGGTTGAGCTCAAGGATCGCATTACAGATGCATTTACGACTATTACCAGAGATATGCTACTGCGCGTATGGGACGAACTTCAATATCTCATCGATGTGTGTCGTGTAACGAGAGGAAGCCACATGGAATACTTGTGAAAGTATGACCGAAACTTGGACAATTTCTGTTTATTTTTATGTATCATTTAAAATTCTATTAGATTTTTCTTTATGCAGCTAAAACCTGATGAATCATCTGTAATTGACATGTATAACACATCCAAATATCATCTAAATGTATAAATTTTCCGAGAAATAGTTACTTATGAAAGATCCTATATGTATGTGTATATGCATGAATAAGGTATGTAAGGTATTTCAAAAGTAAGACGTAATTTTAATTGCTCATATATTCAATATTTTATACACAATTTAAAAAGTTTTGATACTGCCTCATTACAGTACATAGTAAATTATATTTTTAATGCAGCAGCTATTGCCAAAACTTCATCGCAAATGTTTCCTATGTCCACCAGTTTCTATTATACAAATAGCAGCCTGTTTTCAGTGCTGAAAACTGCAGCTTTCAGCTCATGTTCCGTACATGTCATATTTTGCATTCCTTCAACTAACGAGTTGTCATAGTTCTGCTCAGACACTTTCATTCAGAGAGCTCCACAACCAATGGTTCGCAGTGTTATATCTGGTCATATGGCAGGTCTAGTTACAGAAAATTGTCTACTTATAACACGGTCACCAAGAGCATAAAGTAAAAATTATGTTTGTCCAGTTAAAGCTGTGGGAAGCCGCACCATCTTGTATGAATATGATATTTACAATGTTTCTGTCTCGTAAAGCTAGTATCGCATAATCGAAAAGCATAAAGTTATCGTGTTATCGTTCAACAAAGTAGAGAAGTGAGCACATTTGTCTTTACGTCACTTTTGCTCTACATTATCATTTTTATCTCATTTTTCTTTAATTTATTCATGTGGGTAACCTGCCTACAGCGGTATTTGAGGGATGTCCTTCCTTGAGAATATTAAAAAAAAACTTAAAAAGTTCTTTGTAAATTGTAAATTTGTTACAGAAGATACACATATGACATTAATTAAGATGACATGTCTTTAAATTAGCTTGGCGAGTAATTACCTAGGTCTTTAATGTAAATTAGCTTAAAATAGCCTTTAAGAGGGTCTTAGATTAACAAATTTATGTTAATATAGTTCATAAATATATAGGCCTAAGTGGAAAATAGGTGTGTAATTATTGATTTACTTGAATTAACAGTGACATCAGAGTTTGTTGTGTCATTGAAGTTATTGTTTATGGTGGCAGTGAAAAGTTTTTGACGTGACTGTGAAATGCATTATATTGACAGTGAAATGTGTCATAGTATCTGTGTAGTCAGTGAGGTGAGAGTAAAATGATTGTAGTGAAAGGTTACCTGTCCTAAAATTTACCTACGTGTGCTGTGCATATATGGATATAATATGTTGTAAATCTGATTTATGTAATATGGCGTATTTAGAGCTACTGAGTGTGACAGCCTTGGAGACAGAGTGCCTTGATGTATAAATTATTAAGTTAATATATAATTAAGTTTAAATATAACCATTAAGTTGATGTACAATTAAGTTACCCTGCAATTAATTAAGTTATGTGTAATTATTAAGTTTACCATTTAAATGATTAAGTTGACATTTCCTGAAGTAAATGACATGAAATTAATTCAGTTGCAGTGGCAGGTGATGAATCACACTCCTGTGGGTTTTAACTCCGATATTTATGCGGATGACGTGAATATGTTAGGAGGAAATCCATAAACGATTAGAAAAAACACCGAAATTTACTTGAAGCAAGTAAAGCGATAGGTTTGGAAGTAAACCCCGAAAAGACGACGTGTATGATTATGTCTCGTGAGCAGAATATTCTACGAAATATAAATATAAAAGTTGGAGAAATATCTTTCGAAGAGGTGGAAAAATTCAAATATCTTGGAGCAACAGTAACACATTTAAATGACACTAGGGAGAAAATTAAATGCAGAATAAATATGGGAAATGCATGTTATTATTCGGTCGAGAAACTTTTGTCATCTAGTCTGCTGTCAAAAAATCTGAAAGTTAGAATTTATAAAACAGTTATATTGCCGGTTGTTCTTTATGGTTGTGAAACTTGGACTCGCACTTTGAGAAAGGAACCGAGATTAAGGTTGTTCCAGAATAAGGTTCTTAGGAAAATATTTGGGGCTAAAAGGAATGAAGTTACAGGAGAATGGAAAAAGTTACACAACGCAGAACTGCATGCATTGTATTCTTCACCTGACGTAATTAGGAACATTAAGTCCAGACGTTTGAGATGGGCAGGGCATGTAGCACGTATGGGCGAATCCAGAAATGCATATAGAGTGTTAGTTGAGAGGCCGGAGGGAAAAAGACCTTTAGGGAGGCCAAGATGTAGATTGGAGGATAATATTAAAATGGATTTGAGGGAGGTGGGATATGATGATAGAGACTGGATTAATTTTGCACAGGATAGGATCCGATGGCGGGCTTATGTGAGGGCGGCAATGAATTTGCGGGTTCCTTAAAAACCATTTGTAAGCAAGTATTTTTAGCACCTAGAAATACGTTCCTTAGTTATGAGTGTAATTAGTTACTGTTGCTACCGGGTACTTACTGTTCGCAGTGTCAATAAATACATACATACAAATTTTTGTCTCCGAAGTTGCGCAGAGTCTTCTTCCAGTTTGTGTCTAATATTGTCTGCACACAATCGTTGCCTCTTTCGTAAACTCTTCTTTCACGTCCTATACGACGAAGTTGCATGTCAGGGGTGTAATACTTCCTCTGCGTTTGATATTAAAAAATATGTTCTGGATTGAATATGAAATTTTTATGCGTTTGTAGCTTTGTAGACTTAATTTTGGTTTTTATAACCCATTAACAGACGCACTTTTATTCGTGTTTTCAACGAAAATCTTACATTTTTAAATAAGTAAATGCAATGCTGATTAATTGGAGTACTTCAGACGAGGAAAACATTATCACAGAAACTTTTCAGGGAAGGGATCTTAGTTGGTCATCATTGCGCATAACTTACATCCATTCACTTGTCCGATGACTATTATCCTTTCTGGAAACGTGTTCTGCCTCTGATGGCATTTGCATCTGAAATGTAGATGCTATCTTTTTCTTATAGCTATTGTGCCTTCGCAATGATAAATGGAAGGGAAAACTTCTAATCCCTGACCGTAATTCATTACGGATTAAATGGTAAGTAGTTGCGGTCCTTTCCAGTAGAATGGAATGGAATTACATTCTCTTCAACGCATGCCTGACTTTCTCAACAGTATTAGTAAAGTAGCATTTCTTTCATGTAATGTATAGAATATACTTCTAAATGCAAGAAATGCTCTTTGAAACCAGTGTCCAATTTTATGACAATTCATTTCACAATTGTGAAGGTCAGTTTCCTTATGAATGAGGTTGAGTTAGCTTCGTGGGTACTCTAATGGGCTACAAATATGCAGTAAATTACGAGTTGTATCCCGACTATCTGATGGAATATAACGAAAAAAAAAATGGAAATAAAGGCAAGCGTTTCCCCCTAGGCTCTTCAACTAAAAAGAGTACATTCCTCTTCTCTTTAATACCAAAAGAGCCATTCGTTTTAAATAGTTGTAAGTCTTTAATTTGGGCCTACATTCAGAAGCTTGCTCATAATTCCTATTGTTGGAATTTTCTATACCGTGTTTTATCGTCGAGAACGGCGCTCTTTTCCGTGTGTGTGTATCATAAAGTGACGGTGATACAGCAGTAATTTCCTTCACAATGTGTGGAATGAAAGTTGTTAAAATATTACTCACCAGTTTCGTGAAATGAGGCGCTGAAACTGGCCTCATTAGTTGTCCACACGTTTTTGGCACATCTTTAAGAAGCTACCCATCACTTTCTGTAGTTCTTGTTGAGAAATGGTAGCAATCTCCTGACGGACATTAAGTTTCAATTCTTCTAGGTTTCATAGGCTTGTCTTGTGTACAACATTTGGTACTTTTCCTCAGAGTTAAAAAATCCCAGGAGTTTAGGTCGGGGGACTGCGAGGGCAGCAAATCCCTTGTAATAAGTCTGTTCTGGTTGAACACATTCTTAATTTCTGTCGTCGTAACATTAGCTGTATATGATGTGACAGAATCCTGTTGAAAGAAAAGGAAATTCTTCTCCCTTTCGGTTAATTCTCATACATAGGTTAAGTCACACTCACGTGAATACGATTTTGCTCATCTTATAATTTTATTCGGTCGTATTATTTTATTACTACTACGTTGCTTCTTTAAGATAGTTCCAGAATTGTCCCATGATTCATAACTGTCTTCATAATTGATACAAAGGATAAGGGAATAGGTAGTAGCACTACTTATCTTACCAAAATAATAAATCCAGAATAATTTGGTGAATGTTTAAAGAAACAAATAACTACAAATAGCATGAGTTGACGTATGCACCTATGACTGTTAAGTATGACAAGTTACGTTATTCCACAGTCTAGTATATACAGTCACGAAGCTTGAATTGTTGAGGGTATTAGGAACAATAGACTGTGCCGGTACTATTTCGCATTGTCTGTGATGAGACGATAGTAGCGGTCCTAGTGGTTAACAACTATCTATGGATGCATATTCCCTACGTATTGAGCTTCGTGACTGTATATACTAGACTGTGGTTATACCGTATTCACGATGTGGATTGACCAAATATCAACGATTACATTATCAACAAGACTCAAACAAAGCGTAGTTCACACTGATCTACTCTGTTATCGAGACAATCTGTAGCAGAGAATGGAATGTGTGGTCATAGTTGAAGTTGCTATCTTGTAAAAAGCGCAGGGTCGGCGAAGGTCAGTGGACTGTCAATATGAATTCAGAGAAATATCGCTATATGAGTGTGGAATGTTTTCATCTGCTCTATCCATTGAGACGGTTCCTCGTATAGGATAAGGAGGTTTTGATTAGATTAGTATTTCGTGTTAATATTCTCATATGGATAGGATGCGCGGACGTGTAAGTTAGTTTCAAAATCTGAGACGGAAGTAACAGGTGGACAGGAAGGCCGAAAGGAAGCTAGGCGGACAGGAAACATGTGTCCAGGCGTGGAGTTGACTGATAAGGGAATGTATGGACTTTGCCTGCGGGTGGTCAGTAAGATGACGCCAAGCCAGGTTCCAAAAGAGATGATCTGGTATATGTCAGAGAAATGTCAGAACCCCGGAAGTAAGGGGATGTTCTAGTTAACGAACAATTTTTGAAGAACGCGTCTTAAGTGACGTAAGTGTAATCATGGCCAATCAGGATTCTTAATAGAGACACGTGATATATAGATAGGAGGGCGAAATTCTATGTTTGGTGGTTGAAAGTAGGAGATAGATTTGGCAGATACACAGAAGGCATATAGAACGCGTACGGAGAAGTTGCACTCCACATATTCTCGGCAAACCTAACTCGGAAGTATAACAATTTACGGACTTAGAATTTTTTAGTGGGTGTAGTAAGAAGTCGTGTGTTGCATTATTATTATAACTCTGAATTCTTTCCTCTCATCACGTTATCAACTGTCCGTTATATTACTGGTGTTTTATAGTACAAAATACATAATTACGTGAACTCAGAAATTAGTATACCAACTTGCGGGAAGTGAGAGCGAGATATTATACACTTGGACGCGCATTTCTGCTAATCTGAAACGAACACTTAATAATAATAAACGTTTTCATAGTTCTTACCAACAACTTCTGGTGTGCGCCTACATCATTTCAACCTACGAGCACGTCTCCCAAACCCCATGTCCCGACCGTTTTGCAGCTGACCTGGAACCTCATCCTCTACCGGAGTAATCTCGAGGAGGCTGGCGCCCAAATTAATCAGTGTATATAGTTAATTATTGACATCGACGTGCCTCTTCGAGATACTTTCCATATATGACGGAGCTGGCAGCCGAGGGCAAGGAGAGACGGTTCCTCGTATAGGATAAGGAGGTTTTGATTAGATTAGTATTTCGTGTTAATATTCTCATATGGATAGGATGCGCGGACGTGTAAGTTAGTTTCAAAATCTGAGACGGAAGTAACAGGTGGACAGGAAGGCCGAAAGGAAGCTAGGCGGACAGGAAACATGTGTCCAGGCGTGGAGTTGACTGATGAGGGAATGTATGGACTTTGCCTGCGGGTGGTCAGTAAGATGACGCCAAGCCAGGTTCCAAAAGAGATGATCTGGTATATGTCAGAGAATTGTCAGAACCCCGGAAGTAAGGGGATGTTCTAGTTAACGAACAATTTTTGAAGAACGCGTCTTAAGTGACGTAAGTGTAATCATGGCCAATCAGGATTCTTAATAGAGACACGTGATATATAGATAGGAGGGCGAAATTTTATGTTTGGTGGTTGAAAGTAGAGGATAGATTTGGCAGATAGACAGAAGGCATATAGAACGCGTACGGAGAAGTTGCACTCCACATATTCTCGGCAAACCTAACTCGGAAGTATAACAATTTACGGACTTAGAATTTTTTAGTGGGTGTAGTAAGAAGTCGTGTGTTGCATTATTATTATAACTCTGAATTCTTTCCTCTCATCACGTTATCAACTGTCCGTTATATTACTGGTGTTTTATAGTACAAAATACATAATTACGTGAACTCAGAAATTAGTATACCAACTTGCGGGAAGTGAGAGCGAGATATTATACACTTGGACGCGCATTTCTGCTAATCTGAAACGAACACTTAATAATAATAAACGTTTTCATAGTTCTTACCAACAACTTCTGGTGTGCGCCTACATCATTTCAACCTACGAGCACGTCTCCCAAACCCCATGTCCCGACCGTTTTTGCAGCTGACCTGGGACCTCATCCTCTACCGGAGTAATCTCGAGGAGGCTGGCGCCCAAATTAATCAGTGTACGTAGTTAATTATTGACATCGACGTGCCATCCTCGAGATACTTTCCATATATGACGGAGCTGGCAGCCGAGGGCAAGGAAAGGCGTCGTGGGCAACGACGACGACGCCAACAACGACGACGACCGCTACACCATATCCTAATTTAGGTTTGCGCAATTGTCAACTTACTTGTAGTCTATTCCTTAGAAGTTTAAACTAAAATGGTTTCGTTCTTAAAATCAGTGTTGCATATTCGTACAATTCTTTACAAACACTAGACTGTTATCGTCTTTGTTGGCATCATCATAAAATTATCGCCGACGTTGTTATCGTTGTTATTAGCGCCATAATTGTCGTTGACGTCATCAGCGTCCTCATAGTCGTTATCGTTGTCTCCATCTACTTTCTACGTTGTCAGAACTTATTATTGTTAGTTTTTAATTTCGAAAAATGGTATTATCTGAGATTGTTAAAACTAACTTATAACTGAGTTTTAAGCTTGGATTCCCTTCACACTGAAACAAAATTACGGTTATTATTATAAGGTTCACAGCAAAGACCTTGTCAGTTCCGTTCCGTTTCCTGCGAACTGCTCCCTTCGGCCTTCCAAATGATTTATGGCCTCGTGAATTGTAATTCAAGAGAATCTTTGCATATCTGTCATCCGATATTTTCAGAATATGACCTTTCTATTTATCGTAATTTGCTAGTTTAAATAATTTCGTTGTTGTATTGTTTGTAATATGAATTATTGAAGAGATTCTCGTGGTATTATTATTATTATTATTATTATTATCATCATTTTTGTTGTTGATTCGCATCACTCTCCGAGGACTCTTGACTTCCTGGGTTTCAAAAGACGAGGCCAAAGTTCAGTGAACTGTAGATCTAAGAAGGCATCATGCCAGAAGAGCGTATCAACAAATTTTGTGACATCGAGATTTTTATAATGGAACTTGTCTATGTTTGGAAACAATGGTTTGAGAATTACAATGGACATGAAAAAAATCAAAAGGAAGTATCTTCTTATGTAAAGAAGAGGAAAAAGAATAATTTACTCGTAATCCTTATATGGCTCTACTGTAAACTTGCTGTTTCGTTGATATGCCCTTCTGGTATGATGACCTCGATTCACTATGTTTATGCTAACGTATTATTGATTAATTGCTGTTGATGGCACAATAATATAAATAAACATTATTATTATCATTGTTATTATCATTATCGTTATTAATCATCATAACTAATATCATATTACATTTATTCTGTGCTAACTTATTATTGGTTAATTGCTGTTCGATGGCACAATAATATAAATAAATATTATTATTATTACTATTATTATTATAAAAATTTTTATTGTTATAATCGTCATTATCATTGCCATTATCATCATTATAATTGCTGTTATTGAGAACTTATCACCAACTGTGTAGACTTCTGAGTTTATTTATTCTTTGAGATATTTCACAGTATGAAACTTATATGAACAGTGTACAGTGAACGACCGAGTGATTATGTAGCAGGACCTGCGAAACGGAGAAAGTCACGTGAGAGTTACTTAATTTACAGGGTCCTTTCCTTTAAATTATTTTAAGTAGTGGTATGCCTATAATATTACATAGACTTCCAACTTCGATCAGGAAATATTTTCAGGGAAGAGCCTGACACCCCAGCCACTAAACCCCATTTCAGTTTGGTTGATAGGCTTTCCCCTCTACTCACACTCTCTACCATCAGTGAAGGGGAAGCTGCTACTGTCCATCTTACTAACTTTCGACTAATTGACTTTCAACACAGTGACAAAATTTTATTATTGAAAATGTTTACCGGTAATCTATATTTCGAAAGCCTATACTAAGTGTTAATATTTCATTTTATTGCTGTTTATATCAACTGGCACATTAAAAAGCTACTGAGAGCAGAAGATAAATGTTTTTTTTCACTACTAGTTGCTACTCTACAGCATACACAACGGGACAATCTGCACTGTGTCACTCCCCCCTGACATAATACAAACTAACATTCCTTAATTTAATTTATTATTAGTTGGAAATATTATAAGAACGACACTAAAATATACACAAACATGTAATTGTTAAACTTATGTCACTGTATTTTATATTCACTCATGTACTTTATTTAATATTTTATTTTCTTGTGTGTACAACTTGGGGGGTGCAGGTATAAGAGGTAACAGCTACCGTTCTGTTACTGACGGACTCTGGGCAAGTAGAAGTGGAAAGAAATGCCTTCGCATCCTCTCAACTTGTATGAAATGTCGTTTAGTCTTTACAGAGAGGCCGGCAGAAACGGGTGGGGGAAACCGAGATGCGACATAACCACTCGGACAGTAGTATGCTTGCAAAATAATAATATTACGTAATAGGATCACACGTGACTTGGCAGAACTCTTGGAGCGTCTGAGAAAATCACGGCTCAGAGTCATGCTCTCCGTGCTCATGACTTGACCTCGGGTTCTCACGAATACAACAAAGACTCTTAAAATTGAAGAAGACGAAGTATGGAAACTTTCATTGACACAATCCCTGTAATTTGTAAAGTAAATACCAAGCGATCTGTTGTGCAGGCTGCTGATTGTAACTGATACGAGGAAACTGACCTCGGCGCATCCTCGCGTGCAGGAATCCACTTTCTATTTAAAGTAGATGCTGCTGCTGCCACGGGCGCGTATTTTAATAATTCCAGCAGGCAGGAAGTCGTTAGCTTGTAGTTCCTAAGATGGTTGTGATGTCGTAATAGCCTCACTCGTCCTACTTCAAGATGCAGCATCTTGTTTGTCTTGAACGTGAAGTGGTACATGCCAGCTGTTTGTCCCGGGATTACCGCTTTGAAGATGTCGTCGGCACGTTTTGTTTTGCTAACACAATACTGGTTAACGTTGTTAACACAGTCAATAAGTGGCTGTGAACGTCATAATATAGCGCCGGATGAGAGAGACGTCCTTTCTTTAAAACGAACCATAACCTCTAAGATGTCTTTTCTTTGAAACGACCTACAACCTCTAACAAAACCATAGACAGAGGTAAAAAAATGCCGGTATTCATTCCTTGAATGAGATGCATATTTTTACATTCCAGTCATTCCTGTTGAAAATTCCGGTTATCGTTCGAGCACGAAAGTCAAGCAACTTGGACGTGGTCAGTACGTGTATGAACATAGCTTGGGATCACGATCACTCTGTGCCGTGTAAAATAGTCAGCCTACTGTACAAAACTGTCACACGGGCTTGAAACTCACATTGTGATAAGTATCCACTTGCTCTAAGGAAATTATTATTAATATTAAGGGTGATATCACAGTCTACTATATACAGTCGCGAAGCTCAATATGTAGTAAAAATGCAAACATGGATAGTTGCCCACCACTAGGATCGCTACTATCGCCTCATCATCGCAGATCTCTCTCCTAGCAGACGTCAAAATATGTTACACTTTCGTTGTCGTGTTCACCTTCCTTCCATTATTGAAATATTAAATGCATAAAGTTAATTTATTATTTTAATGAAATATATTAAATTCCACCATAAACTCGAAGATACCTGCAAGAAATAAGTTAATATAATTTTTGTTTGTGCAAAACGAACTGAAATTTACTATAATAGCTTCACTCATTCAAGATTATAGCGATAATTAACTATGAAACCAATAAATATTAATTTGCATTTCCCTTTACAACAATAATAATGGAAATATGAATTAATGGAGTAACTTACGTGTACCGGTACTTGAAGGTGTAGGCTTACGTAGTTAACAAAGTGGAATGAGGTTAAGCAATAATACCGGTAATCACACCAGATTTGGAAATAAAACGTGATCAATAAATTTTATTGTAACAGACTTTTTCTACGTCTCTAGTAAAGCAACAAATAAACATAACAACAAAATTAACAGCTATAATTAAAAACATATCTTTTGAAAAAAAAAAGTATAATCCCACCAGAATTTAAAATAAAACGTGATCAATAAATTTCATTAAAACAAACTTAATGTTTCTACGTCTTTAGTAAAATAACACATAAAAATAATAACAAAATTAATAGCTACAATTAAAAATATATCCTCTGAAAAAAAAGTAGACCTAACCTTTATTTCTCTGGAAATTTAGCAGCCTAGACAGAACTTTAACCTGTATCTAATGTCCTTTCGGTTAGACTGAAACATTTCATTGTGAAATTTAAGGATATAATGTATTCTAACAGTCACAAAGAACTTCAAAATTAAGAGTTTTGTTTCTGCACAGCATTCTTGTGGAAACCCAGGAACCTTTCTGAATCTTTCGGAAATCGGAAAAAGGATAACTCTGGCCTCTTTCTCTTACTGTTGCTACAATTTATAGCACTACAAAGTACAAACGTCTCCTCCTTGTCCCATATTATTATTCCAATTATTATATTTTAGCCATTAACATTTTCATTACAATCAATAACGAACATTTCACAAGCATCAATGTGAAATACGCAATGAGCTAGCACTCGATAGAAATACGACACAGTCCAAAGTCGACCACGGACAGTCTATTGTTTCTAGTTGCTAACCGCTTGGAGCGCTTTATCACGAGATTTGCAAAAAAAACACCTCAAGCTTCGCGACTGTATATAGTAGACTGTGGTGATATTATTACAATTATAATTGAAATTAATTATTCCACAGCCGCGTCTGTAAGGCAGACGGATGGGCGTCAGTGTATTTACTTATGAGTAATGTTGTGGGATTTAATCAATTAATCTCATCGATTAATCGATCAATTTCTGCTGTAAGATTAATCGATCAAAAATATTTAATAGAATAATCAAGTCGATTAAAATTAATCGATTGTAGTTGATATTAATTACTATTTTGTTGACAAAAACTCATACTAAAAATTTCGACTATATTTCTCTCTCGGAAATTGCTTAGGTACCGTACTTAAAAGCACAATAGTAGACCCTACTGTTATTTTCTAACTGTAAACCAGGTAGCGAAGAGAAAATCTTTGCACAAACACTTCAGAAAGAGATGGAGATATGAGTTGAAACATAATGCGGAACCCTTATTAAGTTTTATATGGTTTTTCATGAAAACTTCCACCTTATTGTCAGCTCATCTTCCTAGCATATGAAATACATACTTTTTCTAGTATTCGTCCCCCTTATTCCTTATAAAATAGCCATGTCTACACTGTGTGCAAGTGAGAGCGTAACTATATTCTTCTTTTTCTAAAATCTGGTAATTCGGATTACAATAAGGGCCAGTCTTCTGTTTCGACTGCTGTACTTTTGCAGGTGCTTGCAGTTTCTGTACTGAGTTTGTTATATGACGGTTGTGTGTTTAGTTTGATAAAGAAAAATAAATCAGTTTTCTGTGGTCTGTGAAAAGTGTAAACTCCATTATGTCATATGAGAATTTGAGAGGTAAACTCGGTGAAACGTTTAGATTTAAATTGAACGATCGTGGAGAAGCGCTTGAAAGAAATAAAGTTTTTTCGTGTTTAGTGATGCAGGAAACATTGTTACTAAACGTAGAGCGGCACTTAATTCGGAGCATGTGAATGCACTCACATGTTTAAAATTATGGATGCAGCAGTATTAACTAGGTGAGTCTTCATACTTTTTGTTATTTATGTTTGTCTCAAAAATTCCCGGAGAAATTGACACAATAAATTATAAGCCTCATAATAAATATGTTAGTAAGTAATTAAAATAGTTCTTTTGTAATATAACGATATACAACATTTAATACTTATGATTATCACCGAACACAAGTTAAATTTAACAATAATTGTGTATTACAATATATGAAAAATTTTTTTCAACTCTATCAAAACTCGATAGATTAATCGATTAAAATCAAGTAGTTAATCGATTAAATATTTTGATCGATCGACAGCACTACTTATGAGTCTATGTATTATTGATATGAGCACTTATTTACAGTCATATTTCAAACTAAGTCATATCTTGAGTTAGACTATGCCAGAATATTCTGTGACTTTTCATATGTGTACACAGTAAAAGGATCACAATAACGTTAGTTACGCCAAGGCATATAAAACTCCATAATGTGAGCTGGGAGACACACAGATATTCAGACAAGATTACAAGACGTGAAGGTCTCTTAGTTTAGTTTAAGTTTCATTTCATCATCATTCTTTAGTATCAACTTATATTTTCCGATTTATCAATAAATTTAGGATTGGCAGCCCTTGGTTGTTAAAGGACTTAGGTATTTTACTCACTGCTAGAGAATGACTCGTTCATGTACGCTTTCAGTCTTACTAATAAAAACTCTTACACAGACTTTAACAACCTTTATACTTACATAATGAACAGTTCGTTTATAAGTCGTGTGTAAATTCCTTACTAC
Source organism: Periplaneta americana (assembly GCF_040183065.1). Taxonomy (NCBI): domain Eukaryota; kingdom Metazoa; phylum Arthropoda; class Insecta; order Blattodea; family Blattidae; genus Periplaneta; species Periplaneta americana. The sequence goes on along the minus strand of NC_091118.1, from coordinate 133,585,097 downwards.
TTGTAATAATCACTACACACGTCGTGTATAACAGTTCTGCCGAGTTAAGTATCGATAGTACAGGGACATCATTTTATTTTTACTAACATTTCTAATATTAACCTGGTCATACTTTTGGATTAACGGTTGCTATCCCCTTCCACGACTGGAGTTCGATGATACTGCGTAAAATACAAACAAATCACTTTACTAGGTATAGGAGGGAAGAAAAGTAGTTCATCCATTTACGTAAACTAGGAAATATCGCGATTTAGAGTTTGATAATTTTCATTAGGTTCTTGTTTAATCAAAATTCAGTACTGTATTAACAATAAGTGGTTTTACTGACGAACTGAATTGTTCGGACGTATTCAATATGCAGTGTCTATTAGACTGTATACAGCACATTAACGTACAATATAAGTTAAATTGAAAAATAATAATAATATGGATATTTAAACACATTTTTGAAAATGTTGGCCGTTCATTTCGATATAGGCTTCAATTCTTTTGTGCATATTATCGCACTATAGACTATTCTTCCTAATTCCAATTACCAGTTTCATCCTTCGTACTAGTAACTCATGTTGAAATAATTCTGTACCTGCTCTATAAAAGAGTAAGTACCTTACATACTATATACTTCACTTCTGTCCCATCCGAAAAGATAAAATTACTCAGACATGCTATCTACTGTCGGAGGATCGTAGGAAGGAGGAAATCATGTGACAGTTAATTACTTAACGAAGCTCTTTTATTTAAGTTATTTTAAACAGTTGTATAATATTACATAGATGTCCAATTCTTAACAGAAATTAATGTTTTCAGAAAAGAGCTAAGACAGCCCAGCCACTAGCCTTCACAGAGGAGCGAGCAGAAGCAGGTGGGAGAAACCGGGATGGAACGTAGGAAAACGGACGACACTACCTGTGCGAAAATATGATTTAATATTGAAAGCTCTTTTGTCACTGGAAAACGCGAACATATTTCTGGAACGTACTATACTCACTAAATCTGCAGGTTACTATGACCGTAAAGCGACTCTGACTGCATACGCGGTCTTGGTTCTGTGTGGAGGATGGTTGGAAGTTCAGTAGTAGAGGGGGTAGGAGTGAAGTACATTAAAAAACCCAGGTACAATAAAAATTGAAGTAAAAATAAAATGATGTCCCTGTACAACTGGGTCTCATCGAACCACGCTATATTTTGATAAAAGAGTACAGCTACAGCAACATCATTCTAAATATTCTATGCTATTTGGTTTGTTTTGTGGTTGCAAGGCAACCATCATCATAAAAAATCCATACGAACAGCTGAGATTGTGGGCAGCAATTTATATTGTGACGAAGTTAGTATGAAGTTTTTGTCTTGGACTGCGTTGTAGGCGAGGAACGCCCATTTTTTCTCTATATACAACGCTTAAACAAGGGTTTTCGTGTATATAACTACAACAGAGCCCTGGTAATTCGAGCTAATTGGGGCTGAGGCTACCTCGAATTACAAAAAACTCGGATTATACGGAAATATTACTAAATCAAAGGGTAAATCATGAAAAAATATTTAATGAGCACAATAAAAGTTGAACAATGCAGTACATACCTGTGTTAGATATGGGCTACATTTCCAAGTTGCAAAAACACAAGTTACATTTTAAAGAAATTATCTAGAGTCTATTGTTTTAAAACAGATTCTCGTTTTTTAGCAGCAAGGTCGCGCCATCTTCTAAGAAGCATGGTGTCAGTTGGAGTAGCTTCCGCTTGCTTCTCGACGTAACGCAATGCCACATCTAGGCTGCCAAACCCTCGGCGTGAGTGATCACTGGTAGAGTTTCTTCAGGCAATTCGTCGTCGCCACTGTCTTCAGCGGGTTCACTTATCATTTCAACAATTGCAACTTCGGTCGCTTCAAACTGTTCATCACTGTCCATCCATTCTGAAACTTCACTCTCATTCGGGTTTTCACATTCATCAAGCGTTTTCATGAGTTCTGCCCTTATGATTTTATGTTATCCTGAAGGTGGAAGGCGAACTCTAGCGAACTCAACTTCTACGCTGTTCCCCAGCGAAGTGCATTCCAAATCCACACCAGCTGACTTCACTAAGGGTAGCTGAATATCCAGTTTCGAGCAGGCAACCCCGGCGATAAGGGAATGCTATGGAATGATAAGGAATGGAAATCAGACGGAATGATATTGATTCCTAACTGGAAACAAAGAGAAAAATTTCAACTAGAACCTAGTCCGATACAAGTGCCATTATGAATTTTTCAATGAAAAGTACCAGGTCTGACCGGACACGAGCCCAAAGTACTTGGGTGACTGGCAGAAAATCTAGAGCACTCAGCTACCGCAAATAAAAAACCCCTACTTTGTAATTTAAGGAGAAAGTGTGTGTGTGTGTGTGTGTGTATTCACACTGCAAATGGGTAAATACCCGGTGACAGTGGTAACTAATTACACTCAATAATGACAATTAATAATAAACACAATTAATAAAAAATACAATTAATAATAAATTAATAATAATAATAATAATAATAATAATAATAATAATAATAATAATAAGTATCCTAAATTAAATGAAGCACGATCACTTAAAATAACATTGCAAGTAAATCTAATTTGTATCTTAACTCTAAGTTCGAACTAAAACCCACGAGTATGATTTGTTCGTACATGTGCAAGTATCATACAGCATTACATTCATTTCGCTGTCAACTCACTCACTGCACTGGAACTACGACAAATTTCACTGATACTATCCTGATTTCACTAACACTTCAAAAACATTTCACTGTTCAAATACTTTGCACTGCCACTATAAACTATAAAACTTCACTGATACAAACACACTTCACTTACACAACACACTTCACTGACACTTCACACTTCACTGACACAATACACTTCTTCACTGATACAACACTTCAGTAACAAAACATCAATTTCACCCTTTAAACAGTGTGTATAATATACTGCCGTCTATTAATGAAGTCCTTAAGCCTATTTTTAAATACCTTTTTGGTTATTGGTAAAGTCTTTAGTATATTTCTCGCCAGAAATCGAATGCGTTGCGTTAATTTGTCGATCATAGACGTTATCAATCTGTGGAACTCAAAGGAAATTAAGCTATGCTATCAGAAAGAAACGAAATGTTTCTATAAGAGTCCTTTTAGCATGCATGACTTTAGAAAGTATGGACTGTCAAGAAGTAGCGATTAAAAGTGGTACATGAAATGACGACCTTATTACCATTGGGTCGGGTACTGAAAATTACGATAATAATTGTGATACGGAAGTAATGGCTTTATTCTGTATCAGACAGTGGGGCGGTAGACTCAATTGTACAACGCAGTTGAAACCTACGAATACGACCCTCACAGTTGTGATGATTATATACAATTCAGCACTCCTTAGAACAATAAGAGTCAGATGGGTCGACTAATGGGCCAGGAGTCTATAGAAATCGCTCCACTTAACGTCAAATAATTGAAGTTTTAAGTTTCTCGAAGTACAGGGTGAGCCTGAAGCAGTTTTACAGTAAATCTTATAACACAGTATTGGTAATATTATTACAACAGTGTGAAAGACGAGGGAACAGAATTAGAATGGAGGTGGGATATAATTGTAGAGACTGGCTCAGGATAGGGGCCGGTGACGAGCTTATGTGAGGGCGGTAATGAACCTCCACGTTCCTTAAAAGCCATAAGTAAGTAAGATGTATTTGGGGTTTTACACGTCATAAATCTACGACAGAGATCTTCACCTGCAATCCATACCTTAGCTTTACTTTCATCCCAAAAGAAGCCACGCTTAGGAATTTTATCGCCGTTAAAAAGTCCATTGCTGTCTCCTAGGTTTAAACTCATAAACTTCGGATCTAATTGAAATATAGAGCGTTCGCTTGGAAACTAGTTTCGCTCAGATAAATAACGTCACCCTAATTTTGCTGTTACAGATCGAGCGCGACTGCTTAGGAAATAGTGTATATATTTTCCCTTAATCGAGTGTGGGAAGGTTTTGTGTTACGTAAGTAGTGTGGACATATTATAACACCGACTAAAGAGACGTCGACTTAGACCATTAGTATACAGCTGACTTCCAGTCAGTGCAATTAAGTTTAGTGAATCTTCAATTATGATACTTATGTTGCAAGGCAATCTTACAAAATTGTCATGCTATGGGCATTTCTACGGAAATATCCTGTTCGGCACCCTTTTAAATATATCGAAGACACATAAGTCTTTCCTAACTGAAGAAAAACTCGATGACATAGGCATTAGGTTAGAATAGTGTTCCATGAAATTGTTAAGTAAATTGGCTCAGTAGCCAGGTGTATGCAAGACACCGCTTGAAAAGGAACAAAATTGTTCTTTGCCTGGGGTTCAATTCTATCAATAGAGACGAAATTCAGTGTGTCTAGAAATCTTCTTCAAATATGAAATGTGCATTAGAGAGGATGGTTGACAAACAGCCCTTATTATGAGGCAAGGCAATAAATTATATCCCTAATATAATGCGTACACTAGCCCATGTCACTTTCCGAATGTCACTGTACCAAGCGGGTCCTTTTTCCAGGTATAAGGCTCATTCACAATGAAAATTAAACATAACGTAGGCGTTAACTTAACGTTACAGTAAAATTAAGAAGTCATACCATAATTTACGATGGGAACATAAACATAACAGCAAACATACTTGGTAACCATGGAAACATAACGACACCATTTCCTCATATTCTGTCGTATACTTCAGCGCTCCACGATTGTGTTCTGTTTGCAAATCTCGTAAGCATAAGCATGAAAGTTTGGAGTTTGCAAACTTTCATGTTAACGTCTTACGGTAATGTTTATGTCAATGCTTATGTGAATCATTGTGAATGATCCCATTTGGTAGCCTGGGCTCAACTCCTGTGTTTATGTTACGGTTATGTTTAATTTTCATTGTGAATGGGCCTATACTCTCTTTACTACACCACCGAAAATGAATATCAGGGGTTGCAATACTAGATCGTTAATCCTTCACACTGATATACCTACAAAAAGTATACATAATAAATTTGTGTTCTAGGAAAGACAGTTTGTGAAGCTACTTTATGTTCATCCTATACGAATTTAATGTGATGAAAAGAAAGCTGGAATTAATCGCCTGGTGGAGTAATAAACAGCACACCAGTTTCAGTAATATCGACATCACGAAATGAGTGAAATATTATAGTGAATCCAATTTAAGAGTAGTTTAAAGCAGGGAACTAATTTGTGCATTATTATTAAAACGTCTTACCAAGCATAGGCGACGACAGGGGAAGTGTTGATGCTAATATTCACTCACTCGTAATCTTGAGCTCTCAATTGCTTGTTGTTTACGTCAAGTGCTCACTGTGTTCCGTCGTAGTAAGAGTAAGCGACAACAGTGGCGTGTATGCCATTACTACATTTAATATTTTTGTAATTAAATATTAAAATTAAATTAGGCTACTCATCACTCTTATCATCTTCAAGAGTTATACAGGGACATCATTTTATTTTTACTTCAATTTTTATTGTACCCGAGTTTTTTAATGTACTTCACTCCCACTCCTCCTACTAATGAAGTTCAACCGTCCTCCACACAGATCCAAAACCGCATATACAGTCATAGTAGCCTTTCGGTCATAGTAAACAGTGCGTTCCAAAAATATGTTCGCGTTTTCCAGTGACGAAAGAGCTTTCAATATTGCATCATTTTCCATTTGCCTACGTCGCATCCCGGTTTCTTCCACCTGCTTCTATTCGCCTCTCTGTAAATGCTAGTGGCTGGGCTGTCTTAGCTCTTTTCTGGGAACATTAATTTCTGTTAGGAATTGGACGTCTTCGTAATATTATACCGATACAATTGTTTAAAATAACGTAAATAAAAGGGCCTCGTTAAGTAATTAACTGTCACGTGATTTCCTCCCTTTCTACGACGCTGCGACATAACCATTTGGACGGACAGCAGATAGCATGTCTGAGTAATTTTATCTTTTCGGATCGGGCAGAAGTGAAGATTAAATTTACAGTACGTAAGGTCTCTTTTATAGAGTAGGTACAGAATTATTTCAACCTGATTTACTGATACGAAGTACGAACCTGGTAATTAGAATTACGTACAATAGTCTATAGTGCGATAATATGCACATTAGAACCGAAGCCTGTATCGAAATGAACGGCTACCATTTTCAAAAATGTGTTTAAATATCCAGATTATGATTATTTTTCAATTTAACTTCATTCTCTATATTGTACGCTAATGTGTTGTAGACAGTATAATATACACTGCATAATGAATACGTCCGCATGGAAAGCTCAGTTCGTGAGTAAAAACAGTTATTGGTAATACTGTACTGTATTTTGATTAAACAAAAACCTAATGAAAATTATCAAACTCAAAATCGCGATATTTCCTAGTTTACGTAAATGGATGAACTACTTTTCTTCCCTCCTATACCTAGTAAAGTGATTTGTTTGTATATTACGCCAGTATCATCGAACTCCAGTCGTGGAAGGAGGTAGCAAACGGTGTTTCCGGTTCGTAATCGTTGATGCAAAGGTATAGCCAGGTTAATATTAGAAATGTTAGTAAAAATAAAATGATGTCCCTGTATTTGCTGTTCATGTACCATATATGGGTCACCCGAAAATTAGTGGCAAGACTTTAATTAAGATCAAAAGCTTATTTATTTTCAATTGATACGCATGTAGTTCTTAAAAGTAATCTCCTCCAGTGTGACGTACACAGCGCCACACCTCTACAAGGCGATAGATGCCGTCCACAGCGTCACTTGGCTCCAAGCTTCTAAGTGACTGCTCTACAGCCGTTATAATGGCCTGTCTATACAGAATGTAATGGGTATAAGTGTCATTATTTTAACTGATGATTGTTCATGTCATAAGGAAGAAAAATGTCCTCAATTTTTTTCTAATTGTAATATTTAACTAATTATTAAAGTTTACAATATTAGACGTTTGGCATCGTTGCTGGATGGGGAGAAGGGAGTTTACAAGTACACAATACAGCTCAAGCGGATACAGACATAGCCTGCCTGTATAAAACAGATGCTCTGTTCTAATGTTGTTTACATGAAACGAACAGCAAATATAAACTTTCAATCTCAGTAATAGAACTTTATGGCAAATTTCCATTTTATTTATTAATATTGGCAATATTGGTCAATTGTTTATTGTAAGTCTAAAAAATAAACAATAATGGTTTACTGCACAAAATCACACGAACTTTTTTATAATGCAACATTTTAATCTCTCCCGCTTCCATAACGCAGTACCATTTTTAAAGAAATACGACTTTCTCCATAAATTAATAACTCATGACATTGCTAAACTGTGAGTGACATTGTAAGTTGTTTATCGCATATCTGGTACCGAACTGTCATCCGCTCGGCAGTAGACTTATGGACAAGAAGCTTAACTCAGCTGACATGTACGTACGTCTGTGCAGAGTACTGCCTGCTGAATATGTTGCCTCATCTCTCACGCCAGAATATTAACAAATTTAGGCATTCAATTTTATTTAATTTCACGAAAGCGTAATAGAACACACAAATATGTATTGAAACTAATATTAACTCTTTGCTAGATATATCTACTGATGTAATTGTTTTCGTAATTTTACTAACAGTATAACGCGAATAAAATAAGAGAAGAAATTTTTTTCTGAGAAAATTATGGACATTTTCGATCCTGTAGACCGTCTCCGACGACTGTGAAAAGGACGGCACTTATATCCCTTACACTCTGTTTCTAAACCATAGCCTACCTTTCACAGTGGTTCTTTCATCTTAGGGAAAAGGTCGTTATCCGGAGAACACCGAGAACGCTCCAGAATTACCCAGTTCCATCTCTTAAGTAATTTAACTATTGGGGCAATCTTGTAACAAAGAGTACAATCGTGAAGCACAATGAGATGGGTATTCAAGAGATTTCGGCGCTTCCGGCGCATTGTTGGTTGTAATTGGTGTTCCAAAAAGTTACCGCATTATGCAGTATCCACGAGCAATTCAACTGGACATAATGAGTGATTAATACTCCGCCATATTATCATAAAGAACAGTAAACGTAATTTTGAGTGGGTCCTACACTTGTTTACAATTTTTGGCATTAGGGCGTTGTAGATAACAGCCTTATTATTACAGCCACTGCATTTAGAGTATAAATCAGATTATTACTTCATAACTTAGAGATAACACACATCAGGTACCACTCCATCTTATAGTACCAGCTTACTAGAATTCGTGATAAATACACCTTCAAAATCATAAGCAAAAATAAAAATAATTATGAGAGGTTTCCTGGTCTTATCTACATTTTTTTGGCATTAGAGAATTGCAGATAACGTCTTATTATTAGGCCTATAGAGTATAAATGTTATTATTACCTTACAGATGGGGAAAGGAACTGGCCACCCTACCCCATTATCTCCTGGCCTAGTTGTCTCATAAGTGGTGCCTCCTTGATATCACTTGTGGGGTTCAGATCTGTCTTCGGACAATTGACTACGACTTACAGATAACACATATCAGGAACCACTCCTTCTCATGCAGTGCTGTCCTAATTTTCGAATGACCTGTCTTTTTATCACTTCTTATATATCAACATAATATTATATAAACATAACTGAAACTTAAATCGAGAACTCATTATTAAATTATTAATAATAATATCATCGGTGGGGTAAATCGCTTACATTTCTTACTCCGAAAAATATTGGTATTGTATGAGATTAAAACATTTGTATTTAAGCATGAAATTGACAGGCGATGGTTATACGTTAGACCTATACAATAATGTAATCCATTTTTTAAATAATAATTGACATGTACCAGGGCTGCACGCATTGTATTCTTCACCTGACATAATTAGGAACATTAAATCCAGACGTTTGAGATGGGCAGGGCATGTAGCACGTATGGGGGAATCCAGAAATGCATATAGAGTGTTAGTTGGGAGGCCGAGGGAAAAAGACCTTTGAGGAGGCCGAGACGTAGATGGGAAGACAATATTAAAATGGATTTGAGGGAGGTGGGATATGATGGTAGAGACTGGATTAATCTTGCTCAGGATAGGGACCAATGGCGGGCTTATGTGAGGGCGGCAATGAACCTCCGGGTTCCTTAAAAGCCAGTAAGTAAGTAAGTAAGTATGTATGTATGTATGTATGTATGTATGTATGTATGTATGTATGTAAGTCCGAGCATAGACAGAATTCTTGCTGCAAATATGCGCGAGGTGGAAAACGTTTGTGAGTAACGATTCGTATATCTCAACTGAGCAAATCAAACATTCAGCTTTGTCATTCATTTATTATTAAAACAAAATACTATTTTTTCCTAGCATCTTTGAAATTGAAATATTCTTCGCAGCTCGCAATGTTACATTACGGTTTACGTCGCGGTTGCTCTGTGCTGGCGCGCTGGGCTTACAAGCCAGGGCCCCGCGTTCAAATCCCGGCTCAACTCTGAATTTATAACTTGTTAGACGAACCCGTGTTCCAGGCAACAAGGAGGTTTTCTCCTGGTACTCCTGTTTCCTTATGACATCCCAACATTTCTCCATCACTCATTACAAGTGTAATGTAGACTCACAATCTGTGGTGCACTCTGAATAGTCTCTGATCAACTAAGTGATCAACATATTTCGACACTAGCGAAATCTAGGAGCCACGCTAGTAAAGAGTGGGAACTAATAAAAATGTGATATTCATCTGATACGTCACTGAATAGTACTACAGCTGTGTACTTCGAGTTCTAACCTATATAGCTGCACACAGAACTGTTGTAACACTTCAGGAGTGAGAAAAGAATGGATACTATTCAGAGAGCTCTTCAAGGCACATATTTCCCTGTCCATCTTATACGTAGCGTAGATATAAATGCCTTGCAACAACAAAAAACAACACAGATTACCGGTATGTTATTTTCACCTATATAAATAAGGAAGATTTGTATCAATTTTTCCAGTCTGTAATACATTGGGGACATTAGTGTTGGCAGATATATCCAGTCACTGCCACAGGGCTGTGACTTCTGACACATAATGTATAAAACAACAACCAAATATGATACAAGACACGATAGGTACAGTTAGTCCTTATGGGCCGTATTCATAGACATTTTTAGCGCGGGTTTCCGGTGGATGATCAGCGTTTTTCGTATTCATAAACCAGTGTTAGCGATAGGATATGATTTGAATTCTGTACAAGTAACCAGTGGATAGCCGGGGCTAGCTTAGTACGCTCGTAGCGCGTGCTGCGAAATGTCTAAGAATAGCACCCTATAAGAGGAGAAATGCTTACTTAAGTCGGTAAGCAAGCGTCCCGCGTCGGTTCGGAAAAACCAAGGCTTTATCTAGCCGTCTGCCTGTCAAGAAACGAAGCCGGATTGTTTGTTTACAGCGCAGCTGCTGTCTCGTGCATACACGCAACGCACAACAAAGATGTTACAATACAAGGGTCATACACCTAGTTCTGTGAAAGAAAGTTAATATACAGTAATACACTTGACTGGCTAGGATAGAGTTTCGTACCCTATTCATTTTTTCATAGTATCCTGCCCAGCAGTAGGTCTTTCACTGCAAATCCATCATTATTCAATTTTTCATATTTCCCGCCTTACTGTTAATCTCCGCATAATATCCATAATCTGGAAGGAATGGTGAACGGGAGAAAAGTTCGGGGCAGAAGAAAATATCAGATGATAAACAACATTAAGATTATGTATCATATACGGAGACAAAGGGGAAGACTGAAAATAGGAAAGTTTGGAGAATGCTGGGCTTTCAATGAATGACCTACTCTTGGACAGAAAGCTATGAATGAATGCATTCTTAAATTTCATCTGTAACATTATAGTTGGTAAACAACTGCCGCTTATTTTTACTGTTGTAATTAGGCTAAGTGCTTATAATTTTCAAACAATTACTCCTAATTATTCAACAACAAATTATTCAAACCTGCTTTACAGGGAGCTACTACCTGATAGCCAGATTTGCATAATTACTCCTACTTCAAATGTGAAACTATACTTAGAGGGCTTTGAACATTTTTACGTAATTGCTGTGTTAAGTAATAAGCAATGCTAGTAATTTTTGTTAAAATAATAAATTTATATATAAATAAATAATATAGTATATCAACTTACCCTCTCTACTTTCTGATCATTTCACATACAGGGTGGTAGTGAAATAACCATGCAGATTTTCGGAGCGAATAGCTCATGTAAAAAGTATAATACCATATTGGTGGAAAGTCCATAGTTTTCTCAGATTTTTTTTTCAAATGTTTAATACACTCTTATTCAGTAACTATAGCGAGTAGGATCGTGATTTTTGTCCATACCCGTAGAAAATCTAATAAAGAATAATTTATCCCTCTGGAGTATTTCAATAGAGTGGACGGTTTTCGTAGAAATTTAATTTAAAACCACTAATTTGAAACCACTGACATGCGACCAGCTTGCAGCATTGTAGCCAGAAAGGGAGATGGGAGTTAGTTCACCTAGGGAGGCAGACCTGAGTTTTGACATCTTACATCTGTATTACTAGAGGAAAGAGGTGTGTGTTAGCGGCGATGTTGCCAGATTACTGAAACTTTAAACACAAATGTAATATAGATTTTCAATTCTTTTAAGTGTACCCTATCGTCCCTTTCAATCTGCAGGGTTATTTCACTTTCATCCTGTATACTTGTAGTGTTCAATATCACAAACCTTTTAGTTTTTGAGTTATTACAATTTTAAGTAGTTCTGCATTTTCGTTCTCTTATTTCGTTACCCGATTCCGTCACCCAGATTTCTCTATTTTTTATGTTGACTCTTAGATATAACTATAGATGTCGCGCTGATTCACTTACTGCTAAGCGGACTATGTTACTTGTCCGTGTCACTTTTCTAACGGCGCCATACTAAGCGTATGGCGTACGTCCATTACAATATAATATAATGTAGCACCTCAAGTTTTTTTAATCCAAATTTTTTAAGATTCAAATCTCACGTCAGATCTTACCGATTACTTCGGATTGCAGTTACATTGCACAATTATTTTTGTGTCTTTCTTAATTTATCATGTAGGAGATTCGTTTGATTGTTTTCACTGAGACAATGAAATCGAGTAAATTATATTTCACAGAATTTACGAAAAGTATCGGGACTTGGTAATTTAGTACTCTAATTACTATACTGGGTGTTCCATAAATCTGGAAACATAGGGAAATGAGCTTTTACAGAATGGTGCTCGATATGTTCCCCATTATGCAATGCGCAGCCGGGTTACCCAATCCTGGAGAACACGTTGAATGATAGCTGGCGTGATTTGTGAACATGCTTTAATGATGCGCGCCTGCAGATGAACGCGGGATCGAATCTTCTCAGCGTACACCAATGACTTCAAGTGACCCCAGAGATAAAAATCCAAAGGTGTCAGGTCTGGGCACCGTGCTGGCCACTCCACCGGTCCCCGACGTCCTAGCCAATGGCTAGGAGATTGCTCATCAAGCCAGGTCCTAACTGCCAAGCTGTAATGGGGAGATTTATTGGGACTAACTGCAAACCGACCAAGAACAGCGATTGATGTTGATTGTTGTTTCTTCGTCTTTGGACCTCCGTGGGAGACCACTACGCGGCTTATGTTCGACGGAACCTGTTTGCTTAAATTTTTCCACCAATTTATAAACACATGAGAATGAAATAGGTGCATATTTGGGATGCAGTCTGTTGAATTCATCAGTCGTTTCTTTAAGACGTCTTCCACCATACAGCAAAAGACTCCGTTACGTTCCTCTTTGCTCAAACCCATCGTTTAAATGTCAACCTACAACAAAAAGAAAAAAAGTAATATTTTACCTATGTTTCCAGACTTACGGGAAAACCTGTATATGCAGGAATTACGTGACATCATTTAATAATTTTCAAATCAGCATCGGCACCAAGTGTATTTGCTTCGCGGAATTTTCAGTGAAGATTCCGCCGAGTACAGTAGAGGCTTCTGCAGTTTGCTATTCGTTTGTTGCATGTGATAAGCGTGATTATGAAATTTCGGTAAGTTGTGGAATGACGACAGAAGATATGATAAAATCAAGGAAGACCTGTCCCAAAACATACTTGTAACAAATTTGACTTTCCGAGATTTGAACCTGGGCCTTGAACGTGAAAATGAGCAACTTAATAGTCCAGGCAATGGAACGCCAATGAAGCAATTATTTTTATGAAATTGTGTGGAAGTAGTATTGTCAGAAAATGTAAGAGCATCTATGCTTCTAAGTGTGAATAAAGGAAGTCTTCCCGAGTACTGTTAGTCTATGAGTATAACATTTCAGACGTGAGCAGCATACTCTCGAATGTGTGTCATAAGATGTGACCAGTGGGGAAGCTGTCAAAAGACGACAACTTTCTCCGATGGGCTCTCACCTGCATTACATGTGATGTAATCATGAAAGCATGCGCAGCGTGTATCTTAGCCTTTGTTACTGATAGGCGTGGTGCAGGAGGAGACCATTCGGCTTGCAATTGAGATCTTCATTTCTAATAAATTCGGAATATAAACTGACATTTTTTTGAAGCAGAGTATTGACTTATACGTATTTACTCGTGCAAGAATCCAGTTTATGCTGTCAAAGATTTTAGGTGTTATTTGCTGTTCTTAATGCACGTGTTCATGCACTACCTAGGACAACAGACTTTATTGGTGCCAACTACTAGGTTATTTAATGTCAATGGAATTGGTGATAGCGAGATGGTGTTTCTGAGAGATGAGGCCCAAGATTCGCCATAGATTACCTGACATTCACTATACACATGGGGAAAAACTAAAAAAAAAAAAAAAAAGAATAAGCCCAAGCGGAAATAGAACTCACATCCGAGCGCAGCTCCGAATAAGCAGACAAATGCGCCAACCGTCTGAGCTATGCCGGTGGCTCGATGGATTTTTTTTATGAGACGATAGAAATTATCATAGTCCCATGCAGAAGAGAAATAAAACAACATCGTAGATTAGCAAGCAGTAAAACATCTGTTATTAATTACCAGGGCTATAGGGAATATTTTAGGACTAGTTTTTTTTTTTTTTTTTTTTTTTTTTTTTTTTTTTTTTTTTTTTTTTTTTTTTTACCGATTCCTGTTTTGCGGGTAAATGCATCTTCAAGCAAACGTCTTGATTGAGAAAATTTATTACACATTTATGAAGAACGTAAAAACGTCAGTGTAAAGAGAGAAGGAATTAGACTAATAATAGGTAAACATAGCTTTCTAACAGTTCTAGGAAAGTAAAGGCAATAATTCACAAATTGCTGGTCATGACCTTCTTGCTCATCTACATCGCCTTTGATTATTCGGGTTCGATACTCGGACCCGGTACAATTTTTACCTTGAAATTATTCAAGTCCGCTTCACAGGGAGCTATACCTGAAAGCAAGATTTGCAACCCAAATATTTTTGACAATACTTCAATTACTGTAATTTTCATCAGTTTCCTTGTCTTTCTAGTATCTTCTCTCGCCTCTGTAGCACAATTTATTAAGGATATGGAAATATTTGTCTCTCCTCTTCCACCTATCGTGGTATAAATTTTCAGATTTCACTTAATTAGCGCAATGGATAGTTGTATGGTGGGACTCCCATTATGGCAGGATTCAACTCAAGACAACAAGGAATACTATTTTTGTTTGATAATTTAACGACTCCGTATCAACTACTATATTATTAACGTCGATGGAATAGGCAATTGCAAGATAGTATTGAGCGAGATGAGGCCAAGGATTCGTCGTGAATTACCTAAGATTCGTATTATAATTGGAGAGAACCTCAGAAAAATCCAACCAGATTATCGGCCCAAGCGGGAATCGAAACCATGCCTGATAGAAGCCTCAGAAATATATTGACACATACGTTTTATTGGGATTCTATCTTATGATCCTGCATGGATATAATATATTTTTAAATGTTAGCTTTCTCTTGGACACACGGTTAATTGAGTCGGCACGATGTCGAGTCTTAATTTCTTCCCTCGTGTTACGTGGACAAACGTTAATACTATCGTCAGTGAGTAGCTGTAAGCATATTTCTTAGGCATCTTATACATTTACAGTGATAAGATGGTGTGATAGTGATAATGATAATAATTTTTCTCGAAATGCAGAGGCAAGGAAATACAAACACAAAGAAAATTAGTATAACTAAGCAAAGATATAAAAGCCAGCTGGTGAAAGAAGATAGAAACTACAGTATTTTTTATACAAGAATGTAATAGATAGTTACGAGTACCGGGATGAAATGGCAGAAAATACATATATTTTTGAAGAATAGTAAACTCTGAAAACATTATTTGTAAAATTACAGAAGAAAGTTTAGAAAAAGCAAGTTATTCAATTATTCTAAAATACAACACTCTGTGGAAAGGAAATTAAGTATGTTATTGATTAGAATGAAGTGTTCATAAAATGGTATACAGTAGCTAATTCAAATCCCGTGGATTATTTGATAGAATTTGTTGGTGAACATCCTCTTCAATAGTAAATAATAACAAAAATATGTGTATATATTACTTCTATGAGAGAAAAAATTCTTTAGCATGGAACATAATTTACACGAACATTTAAATAAATAATTTTGAGAGACAATATACATTATGGTGTAGGCAAAGACACAGTACGAAAAGTAAAGAAGGGGATAGTACCAGAAGAAGATAATTTAGATCCTAACATGTAGATCTTAAATTCGCATCAAATCATTGCCTATAAGCCCGAGATTGCTTAACATTGTACACCACGATTACTACATAAAAAACAGAAACTTACAATAACAATAAAAATAAGAAAATAATCATGCCAGTTTTTATGGAAGGCAATAAGAAAGCTGCTTTGAAATATATGAGAATGAGTTCAATTAACTCATGCTACAAAATATACCGAATAATATTAAAATCAGACTGTAAAAATGAAGCAGATTGATGGAATCACAATAAAGTATTTCGACTTTGACAGCCATGCGCAGGTGTAATAATAACTTCAAAATTTCTTAAAAGATTAATTAATTTAGAAATCCACGGTAAGGGAATTTGTGATGATTCGAAAGGACAAATGAGCCGTTCAGAGCAAAAGTGGTGTAAGTCAAAATTGGGCATTGAGGTTTAAAGTAAGAATTCTGTAAAATACAGCGCAAAGTAGCAATTAATATGTCCTTCTTGCTATCCACCGACTACTGATAGTTTAAATAAATTAAATATTAATTGCTACGTTGCGCTTTATTTTACAGAATGTTTACTTTAACCCTCGCTACCCATTTTTGACTTACACCACGTCTGCTCTGAACGGCTAAAATAGTTATAGGTGGTCATAGGGATCCAATATCAATAGTAGGAGATAAACTTCCATGAAAAAATGTCCAGAAGAATGAAATAAAGAAGAATATTTCTGAAGTAATAAATAGGATCATTTTCTAGATTACGAAAAGGCATGTGACTAAATTAAAATATCGCCTTTAGTTCTTTACTCAACATTTTGTGGACAGAAATTAAGACTACCTTTTTAAGCAATAAAAATTTATTATTTGAATAAAAAAAATAAATAAAAATTTTGTACTCAGAACTGACTCGACAGTAAGAAATAAAAAATGGCGGACATCAGTACTATTCCCAACACCAATACATAAATAAACTAAATAATTTCAGAATGAAACACTAAATAGAGTCAGAGGCATAAAACTGTCGATTTCTAAAATATTTTTTTTCTCGGTAATAGTAATAGTAATAGTGATGGGAAACGCAGAGGAATCCTAAAATCTGCACTTGAGAATAGCGTTGAAGTATGCTTTAAAATTCCAAGTGCCATCGAAATCACAGGTCTTAAAAGAATACGACCCCATAAGAAAAAAATGGCAATTAATAGTGGAAATATCGAGCATATCAGCACATTATGCTTGGTTGTTCACTTTTATACAAAGAAGGAAAATGTAACTTAAAACTATATAATACTCGTACATCAGTACAGTTATAGAACTTACACAAAATATACATACACTAAACTGAACATTTGTCATACTTTATCGTAAACCACTCTCTTCTGTAGAAAGGAAGTTTGAACACTCACTAATACAAGAGAATAAATCCATCAAAACAACAACACAAATTAAGTAATTGTGTTTTCTTGGAAATAAAGTAAATTGCTTGTTTTTATAGAATAGCTCATAACGCATGTAACCATAAAATGTAATAATTTTATTACTAGTTATATAGAGGCAGAAGCGAATGGTTATATGTCATAAGGTATCCACACTGTTGATAAAATTAATGGAAGTATCAGTGTAATTTATGAACTAGACTTATCCAATTCAGTAATTGAGCACTTAATTGCTTTGCCTTATGACATTACATGTAGTGTTCTAGCTACAAATAAGATGGCTTGGGTTCTGTTATAGGCAAGAGATTTCACATTTTTATTTTAACATCATTTAAGATTGGATATGCCCCTTGTGTCGTGTGTATACTGTAATGTCATAGGAGGGGGCCTTGCACCACGTTAAACAGTGATGGTGATGGTTTTTATACTGATTAGTATTTAAGTTTGTAGTCTTATAAAGGCAGGAATAAAGTAGTGATTACTGGAAAGACAGATTTCAACACAAGAGATATTAAATATAGGTAGATTAGTCATATATTGTTTATTGATCATATCGAATGACCTAATATATAATTCGCGTGAATCAATGTAATTTACCTCCTTCCACTCTGTTAGTAGATAGATAGATAAGTGCATTTATTGATGCATAATAAATTATACAAATTCTAGTACACAAGATCCTTCGCACGAGCTCATACGGCCATTCGTGCTGTAACTATGCACAGTTTGAATCTTCAAAACGAAAATAATGCCTACTAATATTAATAAAGTAGTGAAACAACAGTTATTATTATTACTACCGTTATCATTGATTACCACTATTATAACTAATCTAACTTTATACCAAATTTCACAAAAATAATATAAATAAAATAAAAGGGAGATATGAAAAACACACACGCACAGTGACACACACACACACACACATACATATATATATACAGTATAAACAACAATTTCTTGTTGAAGCTGCACCAAATAATCCAAATAATAAATATAAAGGTAATACAGTATACAAATAAAAACATACACATGCAATAAAATACAAAAGACACAGTAAAAAAAAAACTTATCCCCTAATTATATCATTCGCTCAATGTTAATATTACTTATTGCAACACTAATAAATCTTTCCCTTATCCATCGGCTCCCTCCCCCTCGGCCAATTCCACCCTCAACTGTCGAACTTTTGCCATAAATTTTCCCACACTGTCACAGGATTTAACGTTATTTAATACAGCGTATGTCGCCAAGTGCCCCCTGCTAGATGTAATGAAGGACTCTGGCAGGAATCGTTTCCTCAGAGCTTCTGTGGCTTCACACTCCGACAAAATGTGGTGTGGTGTCTCGCCTCTACCGCAAAGAGGACATATTCTCGCCCCCTCTTCGTTGACGATTTTAAGTGCCCTCCAGGCTCCTAGACGAAACCAGATTAAACCCAGTCTACCATCTTTGCTACCTCCATAGAGATATAGTTCGGCCCCCCAATTTGTTTTGATCATCGATTGGATCTCCAGAGCAACCTTATCCCTACATTCCCCTTCTGTTATTTGCCTGTCTATATCCTTCAGGCGTTTCTTGACTTTCCGCCAGACATTTCGCTTGTTCCTGCAATCTTCCGCGATTATAAATCCCATGCCTATTTCCTCCAACCCTCTGCGTAATCTACCTGCCCAGGTTACTTGGTCTCTCCTCTCGAGTTGCTCCCTATAACAGACCGCTCTAATAATAGACTGATCTCCATGCACAATCCTCAAGTAGTACTTTAAAACTTTTATCTTGCATTCTATTGAGTCTCTATGGCGTCCGAATTCTCTTAGGATTCCGCTGTTAGGCGTTCCCCTCCCCACTCCCGCTATCCTTTTTAAATAGTCGCTTTGTACCTGGTTAAGCTTTTCCGTTCTTCCCCAACCCCAAATTTCTGCCCCATACGTAATTGTAGATCTAACTACCGCGTTATATACCTTATCTAATAAATTTAGAGAGACTTCCGGGATTTTGTTACGTATCTTCAGCGTTTCCATCGCTTTTATCAATGCCCTATGTTTTGTAGTGTCTATATGTTTATTCCATTTTCCGTTCATCGTCATTGTTACCCCTAAGTAAACAAAACTTTTCACGTTGTTCAGTGCTCGGCCTTCGTATATCCAAGTCTCCGTTTTACTGTAAACACATCCGTTCTTAAAGGTCATAGTCTTCGTCTTTTCAGTATTTACTTTTAATCCCCAGTCCCTAGAGTATATTTGAAGCTTGTCAAGTCCTTTCTGCAATCCCTTAACACTTTTAGAACATAATGTCAAATCGTCAGCGTATAATAGTACTGGAATATTCACGTCCCCTATGACGGGGGCGTCGATGTCCTCTCGTAACATAATCTCTGTTATATCGTCAATAAACAGGTTAAAAAGTAAGGGGGACAGTATGCAACCTTGTTTCACACCTCTGCGACTGCAAAAGCTTTCAGACACACTGTTCATGTCGTACTTAACACAAAATTCCACTTTATTATATATCCCCTGAAGCGCCCTAACCATCTTGCCCGACATCCCTTTCATCCATAATTTATACCAAAGCGCTTCTCTCTCCACAGTGTCGAAAGCCTTTCGAAAATCAACGAAAGCGCAGTGCAGTTTCCCCCCTTTTCTAGACATTTGTTTCTGTTTTAGTGAATCCAAAATAAATATGTTGTCAACTGTGCTACGACCTTCCATAAAACCCATCTGAAATTTTGAAATTTTGCCATGCCGAGACACCCACCCCTTCATTCTTTCATACAAGATTTTACAATAGATTTTACCCATATTAGGCAGTAAGGCCACGCCTCTATATGAGTCTGGAGATCCAATCGAACCCTTACTTTTATAGATTGGATGAATGCACTCTGTTAGTAGTGAAAATAGTTACAAGTTGTAGACAAATGGATATAGTGATATGTTAAATATATTAAAAAGTCATTGGGAAACATTTGACTTTTTCAATATTCCTAAAATTTTATATTGGTGTATAGTTTATTTATTACAGTAGTCTCTTCTGTTGCAAATTACATTTTTTATTATAGGAAGATATTGTAACGTTCGGAAGTTATAACGAAAAAAGCAGCAATCTGCATGCGTTTGCGTTATTATTAGAAGAATGGCTACATAATTATGAAAACTGAATTTTAAGTAGTAGTGTACAGAAATACTACATATGGCTTTCGTTCAGGCAGTATAACAATAAAACCTCGGTTAAGACTGCCATTTGCCAATGATTGGTTCTGCTCTCTGCAGTGGAAGAAGAATCACTGTCAAGCACACAGTTACTGTCAACAACACTTGTAATTTCACAATCAATCACTTTTGAAAATTTCAATATACGTTTAACCGGCTTCGACGTGTTGCATACAAACTGAAAGTTGTGTAACCCGAACAGTAGGACTTATATGTTTGGTATAATTTTGAACAGCTAGTCCAAAACCCTTCATGTGACTGATATTGGAAGAAAACTGTTACATGTGATGAACGCTGATTTGTACGGAATCCATTAAAAAGAAAGCGATAGGTATCCCGTGACCAACAAGCGCAGTAATTGGTTCAATAAAGCCGCTTTGAGCACAAGATTATTTGGATAGACCTATTTAGTGTAATTTTGAAGGTATATTTTTTATGATTTATTCCGGATGGTTGAGCCATAGTTGTTGAAGTTTATCCTACAACTAGTTAGTATGCACGACGTTTTGCATAATCGTCATCCGCCTTTATTCAACTGAAATAGAGTTCGTTAGGAACATGACAACGTTATAGCCCACTTATCACATTTGGCACAAGTCAGATTCAGTAACTGGAAAGCATTCGGTTTCACCTCATTAAATTTATAGTCCATATTTAGCACATTCCAATTATGGTTCAAGGCAAAAGAAGAAAATAGAATTGAAATTCATGATGGTGAAGAGCCATTGACATTCACAAATCCAGACTTCATTACGGCAACAAATGAATGAAAACCTCTTTTGTTCCTCAGACATGGTACGTGTCCTCGGACTGCCAAAAAATAAAGGTGAGCTGCTGGGATCCAAGTTACAGCAATGAGATCTCCTGGAAGATATCGTTTCAGTGAGTGTGCTTAGTTTTTGTCATCATTTACATTCATTCTTCAAAATGAATGACAATCTTGTCTTCTGTAATGCTGTAAATGGTCTAATGACAGCTATCAATATCAGCTACAAACCAAATGAATGGAGTCTCTTCTTTGACTCATCCAAGACGAGTCTTAAAGCAGTTTTGTTACATAATGACAATGCATTACCCCTGTTCCTATTGGACATGCGAAAAAGATGCAAGAATTCTATGAAAACACAAAGCCCCGTCTTGTAAAAATCAACTATGAAGAACAAAATGGCAGGTCTGTGGCGATTTGAAGATTGTAGCTGTAGTGCTTGAACTTCAACTAGGTTACACAAAAGTACTGTTGTTTCATCTTGAGTGGGATAGTATAGCATATTTCAAAAAGAGAGAATGGCCACGAAGGACATTACTGAAACCTGGTTCAAAGAACGTTGTAAGTACACCCCTCGTTGACGGAATTTGATCATACTATCAGCTTTGCATATAAAATTAAGACTGATGAAGAAATTCGTCAAGGCCACGGGCTATGATGGCACAGCATTTCGTTACCTCAGACAAAAGTTTCCATATGTAAGTGAGGCAAAAGTTAAAGAGGCGATATTCGTGGATCATAGATTTCCAGGCTCTTCAAGGATAGGCCTACACACTTCGTTGGCGTACTGTGTAGTGATAAAAAATAACTTCGAATGCTTTCACGATGGTAACAAATAATTTTTTTTTAAGTCACAAAGCTAGAATTATAAAGAACTGGTAGAAAATACTCGTATGTTGTCATGTTGTGAAAAACTGGGCTGCAACATGTTATTAAAAATGCACTTTTCTGCATTCTCACATTGACTTTTTCACCGACAACTGTGGTTCTGTAAGTGATGAGCATGGCGAACGCTCCCATCAGGACATCTCTGGTATGGAGAGACGCTACCAGGGAAATGGAGCCCGTCAAGGTAGCAGACTGCTGTTGGAACGTCACGCGTGAAACACCTGTAGATTCATAAAAGAGAGCAGTAGAGAAACGTCGTACATGCATCTAATGTCCAGTTTGCATTGTGCTATTGTGTTTTAACAGGTACATGTGTTTTTTTTATAATTAGAAGAATATATTGACAGTTCCTGTACTGCAAGTACTCTATATTATATCACATATATATTTGTAGTTTTATTTTACTAATAGTGTGTTAGTTGGGAGGCTGCAGAGAAAAATACCTTTTCGAGAGGTCGAGATGTAGATGAGAGGATATCATTAAAATGGAGTCCACACCTGTGGAGTAACGGTCAGCGCGTCTGGCTGCGAAACCAGGTAGCCCGGGTTCGATTCCCGGTCGGGGAAAGTTACCTGGTTGAGGTTTTTCCGGGGTTTTCCCTCAATCCAATACGAGCAAATGCTGGGTAACTTTCGGTGCTGGACCCCGGACTCATTTCACCGGCATTATCACCTTCATATCATTCAGACGCTAAATAACCTAGCTGTTGATACAGAGTCGTAAAATAACCCAATAAAATAAAATAAATAAAATAAAAAAATGGATTTGAGAAAGGTGGGTTATAATGATACGGACTGGATTAATCTTGCTCAAGATAGGAACCAATGGCGGGCTTATGTGAGGGCGGCAATGAACCTGCGGGTTCCTTAAAAACCATAAGTAAGTAAGGAAATAGTTCTTGTATCTGGTAAACCTAAGCTAATCCAAAGTTTTCGTTATCATTTTCGAACTCAGCATGTCAAAATCATTTAGAAATGTCATACTTCCTTTCTGAAGCAAACAAAAAGTTGAAATTTGTAAACCAGTAGGCTATAATTTTAACGAGGTCCGTAGACAATAGCCCTATAAGTTGCAAGAGTTAGTTCACCTTTAAGGTCAAAGAATGGTTTCGTTCTCAAATTGAACTACTGGAAGAAAGTTGTTAGACTGTCATATAAAATAATGTACTGTACTTATATTTCCATGAATGAACTCCTTGTTATTTAATTCGCTATTAAAGAAACGTTACGCTCATTTTTAACAAGATAGATAACCTAATCTGTTTAGATTAGACAAGCCAGACATGTTAAGGAAAGCAAAGTTCCAATCTTGTATTGCGTAGAGCTTTCAACGTAGAGAACACTTTGTAATTCTTGACGTTAACAAGTGACTTGCATACTCGACTGAGTAACTGTAGGTGAATGTAACTGAATGTACTAGCAAAGAAGAGGTTACACCTCTCTCACGTACTGAGTTATATACCATTCAGATTTCTGTAATCCCACACTGCATTGTATTTTGCAAAGGAATGATAGCTCTCTGTTGAACTCATTCCTGCATTTGCAAGCATTATTTACAAAGTACCCTCGCTTTAGGGTTATTGACATCATAAAATAAATAACTTCGGTTTTATTTATTTAGCAAGCAATGTTTTATAGATCCGGCTTGTCTTCCATAAAAATTTGAACTTAGAGGAAGAAGGAAATAATGACCATCTGAAAATCTGGGCTATTTGTATTACGTAGAACATTTTAATGACTGAAATTGAGTATAATTTTTCAACTCAAATGGTTGCTCAAATATGAATTCCATACTGTATGCCAAAATATATTATGTTATTGATACTTTTTAACAGGTATAAGAATTTCCACACGAGCAATAATAATGATTTAACAATAATGACGATGGAAACTGGATTATTCCAAGAATACTTGCCACAATACCGTCTTGATAGAGCATAAATTGCAGTTATGCTCTCGGAATTTGTACCTAGGTCTTCAGCACTAACAGTTTAACAATTTCGTTAATTGTGCGGGCTACATGGCTTGAAATATTGTGTATTAAAAGAATTTGATGTAAGGAGCTTCACTACGCACAAAAAAGAATAAAAAATATATGCTATACGTAAATTATATTATTTTAGATAGCATGTTTATAGTGAATATTTATCTCCCAGCTGCGTGAGATAACTGTAAAAAAATACAGAGGGAATCAAATCTAAGTTACGGTACCGACATTATCATCACGAGAAAAGTTGAATTCACACAGACGAATCCATGATACATGTACTGTAATGATCTGATAACAGAAACTGAACTGAAAAAAATGTAATCAGGAACTACGCAATTCCTAATAAGAAACAACGGGGATATCTCTTTCTAATGTAAGAAAATAAGTGTTGATATGTAACTATGGCTGACGTAATCATAGATGCTTTGTATAAGTACAGATCGACATGTATTTCATATTTCTAGAACTATAAAATTGAAATTAATTAAAATACATGGCGATTGTTACGAATATTAATAAAAGCATAGGAAAAACCCTACATTAAAAAATGCCTGTCCTTACCAGGGTTAAAATATCACTACAATAGGATTTTATCCTACACCTGGTAACACTGGTAGTGAAATTCGAATTCGAAAGCTATACCAGCTGAGAGGAAATCACCAAGCTAACCACACATTACCCTCGTAGTGGATGGTCGTTTACCTCTGCTGAGGCATGTGGAGGCAGGCAGGGCATGATTGCGCCCCACGGTCAGGTAAGATGCATCAGATAAAAAAAGGATCCCTGTGTTGTGGGCATAGTTGCGCCCTGTTTCCATCAGGTAGAGAAAAGGGACATGGCATAGTTGCGCCCCGATGAAATAGGTAGAGAAAAAGACATTACGGGAACTCGAGACTCGTAATCAACCAATCTTTTTTATTTCTTATTCGATTTAATATTCATTATCGATACCGTTAAAATGAACACCATGAAGTTGGTGGTACTTTATTAACTTTTTTCTACTGTTTATGCAGTGATTATCGATAGCCTACCGTTAAAATGAACACCATGAAGTTGGCAGTACTTTATTAGCTGACATATTCAAATGAGTGAGTCGTTGGAATTTGGGGCCTTAGCAATCTTGACGTTTTATTAATGATTTTCACACCGCCTGTGACGTATAGTGAGGTTAATTTAAAATGAATGTTAAGTTTAGTGAAAAGGGTAAAGGGTTAATTCACAATGGTTCTAAGTTTCGATTTGCGAAACCCTGTACCGTAGGATTAAAATATCGGTGTACAAACAAAAAATGCAGTTCATTTATTGTGTGTGATGGATAAAAAAAGTGTTATTTTAAATAGCAATATTGATCATATGCTACCTGATTTCAATGCAGCTACTGCTATAATATTTTAAAGTAATTTATTTATTTTATGACAATCACTTTCCTGTGTACTATGCCCATCGGGGCGCAACTATGCCATGCCTAGGCCTCCCAATTGACCGCGGAGCGCAACTATGCCATACCGGTGGAGGTGAGGCCGGCAGTCGGCTGGTAGGACTTGGCTCTTCATGAGTTATCGGACGGTGGATTTTCGAAATATAATTTATTATAATATATTTTATTTAGCTAGTCGATAATTTGTAGTTTAAATTTGAAGAAATTCTTCTTTGTTACAACTATTGTAGTATGCTGTTTGTAGATGTGCTTATGATAGGAGTACATTAATGCTGGACGTATATCATTTCATTATGTAAGAGTAACCATGGAACGGTAGCCTTTCAATTCCTAATTTAGCTTTAAACTTCCGGGATGCGTCAGTGTTGGCTAAAGTTCATCGGTGGCATATTGAAACACACCGCAGTGCCCTCAGGTGATATTAACTCTGTCTTCAGATGGAGGACATAAATGATGCAAGAATACCTTTTGTTAAATTACCGGATGTGGAATTAGTGCCAGCTTCAGGTAATCGACTCTGCCTCGGGTGTACGATTCACCTAAACTCAAATATTACGTGAGAGTGTGTGTATATTGTATATAAAAACTGAAAGCGAGTTGCTTTCGTGCAACACACGTGCTGTTTTTATAAACAGTATGCAAGACGTTTAACCTACATATTCAGACGTTTGTATGTAACACATCGGAGCAGCTTCTCTGCGTGGCCTCTCTCCGGTGACCTAGTGGCTACACCCTACTGAAGCACCCACCTACCAAATGATAAATTAAAATTTATTCAGGAGTGCTATGATTAGAGTTTGGATATGAACTCGAAATAATCTGTATCGTGAAGGTTTCACATTCTGGCATTAGAAGTTTCCGAAATTTAAGTGTGATCTCTTGTCTCAAGGTGTACTTGGAATCCTGAATTATAGGCTTACACACATTCGTATTAATTTCCTGGTAATATATATTTCATCCTTTTCTTTTATGGATATTCAGTCGTCTTTTCTGTATATTACAGGGCGATTAACAGGGGCGATTTCTCAGGGCATGCTATGCTTGCTGCGCAAGCCCAATATTTTCGTAGAATGTGTATTTCTGAAAATGGTATTACGTACATTAAAATTTATTTTGATTTTTGGAATATTGTATAGGTGAAATACAATCCGTAGGTTGCACACCGCAAGTATTGCAATGCTCGGAGCTACAGGAAAGACGTAGAAATAGCGAGAATATGATGCGCGCGCAAGTACCTTCCTCCTTAGTCCGTCCTAGGCGCACATGCTTCTGTTATGTGTTGTTTGAAGCTCTGGTTCGAGAGCTACACCAACGTCTATTTAACGTTACACAGATCAGTATTGACAGCGGGAATGTGCTGTGATTTGCGAGTGCAATGTAATTGTATGAGCGGAATGCATGTGTTAGCTGCTGCATGTGTTATTAATTCTTAAACACGAATTTGAAGCATTGCAATGAGTTCGGAATTGTGTGTTATTAAACCTTATTATTAAATCCATTTTCCCGAAGGACTATTCAAGAGAAGACAGACATTATAGAGAATATGTGCGCTCGTTCAGTGCAGCTCAATACAACAATATGCATTGGTTGGCTGGGTCGAAAGAAACTAAATAAACTGTTTTGTTGGCCATGTTTGTTATATCACATCGAACTTCTACATCTGATAAGCGAATATGATCCATGACTCATAATGATTTCATAATTATAAAATAAATGATTTATGTGGGTCTGATTATTGTTATTAATTATGAATTATTATATCCTCCCATCTTCCTCTATGAATAAAAGAGCAAACCTAACTTTCGTGACTAGCATTCGCCCCTGGTAATTAACTACATCTATACTGTAGACTTACGATTGGATTAAATATATCATGTGTCTTTCAAACTACAGTACATAGGGAATTAACATTATCATAAGACATCCATGTATAAAAGATTTAGAGTGAAATTTCATGTAATAATGTGTAATAAATTAGTAGTCCTTGTAGAAAAGAAGACTATGTACTGATTATTGCCAACTGAAATTCAGTTTGGTGGCATTAATCTTGAAACAATGGATTATTATACTACAGAAGAAAAGATTTTATGTATTGAACTGTATGGAAACAATTCTTTGAGAAAAGTAAGAGCCCTATTTGCTGGAACTTTCCTGGTAGAACCCACAATACGACGAGACTTGTGATAAATTTCTTCAGAAATACTGGAAGAATGAACAAACCATGCAGATGTGTAAAAAGGGCAGGACATAATATTGCACAGAATCGTAGAGAGGAGGAAATTCTGTTGAAGGTTATTGACAACAAAAACATTAACACTCGAAGAATTGCTAAGTAACCTAATGACAAAAGGAAGTCTTTAAAATGAAATACAAAACTGAAATATTATAATAGCAACACCGTGATATAATTACTTTGGATCACCTAACATAAAACTAATTATATATTGTCAAAGCATCATGTATGATAAGTTGGCAATAAGCAATAAGTAGTCTTCATTTGTACAAAGCCTACTAATTTACTACACATGACCAGCTACATGAAATTCCAGTTTCAATTTTTTATGCACGGATTTCTTATGGCAATGTTAATTCCCTATGTACTATAGGGAATACACATGATATATAGTCTATGCACTGCTTTTCTTCTGGTGGAACGCGCCGAAACGGCGTTCTGGCACCTTTTTGTTGTATTTTTCATCATGAAACCGAGAAATGTGTTAATAATTATGTTTTGACATAATTTTTCTTTTAATTCTGCCTAGGCCTTAAAAGTCTCAAAGTTGGACGAAAAGGAGGTTAAAAACGACAGAATTCCCGTACGCTAAACAATAATCATTTTCCCCTCTGCTGTAATATATTCTTCACTGAGTTTCACCACCTTTTTTCAAGAAGAAAAGCACTGTGTGTTTATACAGGTGATTCATGAAGATTTACGGTCCTTTACGGAGCTTATTTCCGAAGACATTCTGAGCAAAAAAGTCATATAAACATGGGTCCTATTCTCAATATTTACGGAGTTACGTTTCGTTATTGGAACGCATTGCTGTGAACGCGTGATCTTGGTCAGCGTGCAGTCAGCAGCCAGCGCGAGCGCTACGGAAATCAAAAGTAGCCGTATGCAGTTACGTAGTGTGACGAGTGTCGTTCACAAGCGTGCGGCCAAGTATATTGAAGCGGACGGCGACATATTTTTAAAATGTGTTTTAAACTCTCCAAGACTGTAAATTAGGATGAAAAATTGATCTGCAAATAATCAAGTCGGTGGATGTGGTGTGATGTGTAATACAGTAATTGTTGTGATAAGTGCGTAAGAATAATGTTATTTTCTAGTTAAAAATAGAAAAAGATGTCTGTACGAAGCAACTAAGGAGTTCACAGCAAATTTTTAGCTTCATAATACTTGCCAATCAAAGAAATGATACTTCTGAATGGTTCATTCTCTGTTTGTATTATTCTTTTACCTTCAAATTAAAGAAAAAAAAACGTATTTTACAAACAACTTTAAATTAGTGTAACTATGAAAATATTGAGAATAGGAACTATGTTTATATGACATTTTTTGCTCAAAATGTTTTCAGAAATCAGCTCCGCAAAGGACGGTAAATCCTCGTGCATTACCTTGCATATGTTTTGTAAGATTGTAACCTCATAGCATCGAAAAACAAATAAATTCAACCCGAAAATATAATAGCGCTGAAAGGCAAACAAAATAAATGCAACATGAAAATGTAGGGTAGTTCATTTCTACGTAAAACGAAGTGGGCGCAGTCGTATTTAGACGTTGTCTGGCATCTTTGGACAAAAAATATCGTATGAAATAAAGTGTTATCTAACCATGTGTAAGAAGCCGTTGATCGTAAATTCGATGGTGTTCCGGTAAAGGGGGTTGTCATTTTTTGTGCAAGTGGACTTTTGCTACCCAGGGCAATACACAAGTTAAATTCTACAAGTGGGTGTACAAAAAACAAAAGAATACTATGATGTGTTTTATTTGTGTAGAAATTAATTTTTAATAAGGGTCGGATGTTTAATTTTCATTTAACTCAAACCCCAGTTTTTTTTTACTCTCCCTTTGCCCAAACACCATGAATTGTGCACCGCAATTACATTTTAACCAACATTATTTTTTAACTGTGATTTCTGAATCAATGGTTACTACATTTTAAACCGAGGTTGATGCACATCGCCATTAGTGTTAGATCAAGGTGATTCTTTGGAATAGCCTTCCTCAAAGTGGGGGTCGCGACCTCCAGGGAGGGCAATCGTGATACCGTACCGAGCTGGTCGCGAAATAAAAATAAGAACGTGCACAAAAGGAATAAAACATTTTCTGAGAGAAGCGGATACATATTATTACAAACGTATTTATTATAAACACAACGTACTGCCAAGGTTTGTGCGGGCGTGATATACGACAAGTCAAAAGTTGCACAAGTCGACGTGTTTACAGACATTTCCATTGAAATACGACACTATCAACGGAACTAAACAGTGAGAATTAGTTGCTTATAAAATAATAATAATAATAATAATAATAATAATAATAATAATAATAATAATGTTTTACATACATAAATTAATTGTTATTATTATTGTTATTAGTTTTGCTGAGGAATCACAAAAAAATAATTCGTTTCTTTTTTCTGTTTTGGAGGATCACGCGGCTAGACGTTCGAGAAACACTGGCCTATACTATAAAAGGATTGTTGCTTCTGACGAGCCCTCAATCAACATGAAGATCAGACAATGTTTATTTATTTAACTAGCTAGCTAGTGAGTACAAATTAAAATTATAAAACAAAAATGTTTCTAGCCACTACCGTAAGAGCCAGACTCGTGTACGGTGTGGTCTTAGTCAATAATATAACATACAATTTACAAGGACAGTTTACTAAATACAGTAGGAGTAACTTAATTCAAACCAATAAATAACACACAAGAGCAAAACAAAAAATACAGAAAAAACATATTTAATATAAATTGACATCAAACAGACGCCAGTGATATTCAATAAAAACATTAATATAGTCGACAGAAATAAAAGGTAAAAAATACACACGTTTGTTAATATTATATATCATGAATCACTTTATAAATTTGTTTTTTAAAAGCTTCCATTTTAAAATATTTCAAATTTTGAAAATGGTTTGTAATTTTATTATAAAGTCTTGGGTCGAAACTAGTACCATGTTTAAGAGCTGTATTTGTATGACATTTAGGCTCAATTAATGGGAAAGTAGACTTTTGTCTTCGAGTACGATATTCATGGCGATTAGATTTATGTTTTATTTGATTTCTGTGGTAGTAAGTTAGTAAACTATATTTATAAATTTCTTCAAAAGTTAATACTTTAAAATCTGTATAAATTAAATTTGTTGGGTAATTCATATTTTTGGTTAGACATTTTTTTTAATCTTCCGTGTAATAAAATTAATGGAGTAAATACAAATGATGCTACTCCGCCCCAAATTTATTATACCATATTGTATTAATGTTAACTCAATCAGAAATGTAGTACAACTGTGAAAATTAGCTGTAGAGTAGAAAATGTTTAAACTGCTCTATATTGTTTCTATTCCCAGATATTACACCCACATATTTTATATAAAATATTAACTATGTTTGGGACGTATTGGAAAAGTGAAAATTGTTTTCGCATTAGTTTAATACGAAATCATGGCCTCTGGTTTGTTTCCTGTATATTTCAGGATTTGCTAGTTGCTTAGTTTCGATTACGCAACGAAATGCATGATTTATTACTGTTTACTGCCTTACTAAATAATTATCCTCGGTTACCTTTTATTTGAAGGCATAGTATTTAAAAATGAAAGATGATTACTGTATTTTATTTCATAGAATGGTGTTTAAAAATGAAAGATGATTACTGGAAACATTACTAACACGTATTAAATGCTAATCATATGTTTGTATGCTGTGAAGGAACTAATTGATTTAAAATTCTCAGACGATTAGCTTAAACATTAATAACACGTCTTAAATGCTACGTACAGTCTGTTTTTTACATTGTGGAGGAATTAATCGGTTTAAAACTCTAAGGCAGCGGTCATCAGCACAGGCCACCCTTGGGCTAGCGTCTCTTACCCGCGCATAAGACATTGCACTGGCATGCAGCCGTTGCTGCTGGCGGGTGTGCTTTCTATCTCTTCCTTCTGCACGACGGAGCATATTACGTTGCACTCATTGCACTTTACCTACTTCAGCGAGTACTGACGACCACTGCTCAAAGCTTTCCAGTATTATAACTTGAAGCCAATTATTTGTTAAGTGATTCCTTTTCATTTGCATAGGCCACTGAAAAGTAGGTTTCCGTTGCAGTATATTATCTGAAACCTCCACGACAATCTAGAATCGATTCTTTAGAAGAGGGTGGCGGTATCGATGTTAGGAATTGCAACTTTAACTCTGTTATAAATAAGCGCTCTAAAGCGCTACATGCTTTATTAAAATAAATATAAATGAATAAATGCATAAATAGATAAGTGGCTAGGTAGGTAAATAAGTAAATAAATAAATAAATAAATAAATAAATAAATAAATGTACAGGCCCTCGTAATTGAGCTCAAGTAGCCAAAATTTGTATAAGAACTTGTTTTGACATTATTAACATAGTGGAAGAAACAAAATAACTTTTTATAAGCCTCTATGAGAATGTTTGCTTGTAAGTTTTTAGATGTGAGAGGGCGTTGTCACGAAGTCTGCATTTGATGGAATTTATATTTTCACGTTTCTTCTATAGGCTCACTGATAATTGGGCCTTTTATTGAAATTATTATTTTAGTTTTCCTAATCTTGTGTGTTTTTGAAAATACACTTTCCAATTATTTCAATAAATGTTTGAACTTGAGCCATTATTTGTTCATTAATTACTATGTTTAAGCCTATGTAATACTTACCGGCCAACGGCGTAGCTCAGAGGTTAGTAGCTTGGTTTTCTGATCCTCGGGCGGAGTTGGAATCCCGCTTGCTTTCTTACCCGATGGATTTTTTTGTAAATATTTCTCACCTGTAAGACGAATATCAGGTAATCCATGGTGATTCGTTAGTCCCATCTCGCCAAAATACGAATTGCTTATCACTAGGGGGCGGATGTTGATGACCTAAACATCTACTTAAAATGATCATTAAAATGCCCTTAAACTAATGGAAAAATGACATGGAATTAAAAGAAAATGACATTTAAATATTATTTACCGTACTCGTACCACAACTTATGAAAATTAGTCACCTTGTTTCAATGACTGCCCTGCAAATCGCGGAGAGAGGAGGTAACGTCCTGGAATTTGGTTAAGATAAAGGAAAAGAATATGCAACAAAATGGAGGTTTTAAGGGAAAACTATACATTTTAACGAGTATTTACAATGTGTTTCAATCAGGGATGGTCCATGTCAGTGCCTTCATTCTCCGTCTCCTCCTCCTTCCGCGCTTCACTTTTGTTACCAGATCTTCTAGATGAGGAAGTGTGAATGACAAAACAAATTGTGGGCGCAGCGTGCATTCTTGCAATCTTTGTGTTAAAAATACTGTCTACTACAGTAGACATCCCTTCCGAACCATGTTGAGGACACAATGTCCTGTCCAGGATATGGTGCATGTTTCCCTCTTTCCAAACATAAATTCTAAAGACACCCTCGTACCGACAAAAGAACAGTAGCGGTCAAAGTCCTCACTTAAACTAAGCTGCTGTCAAGCATTTTATATTACTTCCGTTGTGTGAAGTGAAACCTTCAGTGGAATGAGGGATGGACTTTAGAGTCTGTTGGAAACTATAAAACTCAAACTTCACTGTTATTCACTTATTCTGTAGATAATTACTACTGACCTATTTGGTTAGAAAATTATTTAATAGATCTATCGGTAAAGAAGAAAGTAAAATGCATTCCAAATGATCTAAAACTTCCTCAAAGTTTTAAAAATGACCAAAAAATGCCGAAAAAATGTAAAAATAACCTATTAGTTCAAAAACGTAAAAAATTAAACAAAATTGCAATGTAAGAAATTACTTTTTTACGTTGATATTAACATAGAAAGGGTTTATATATTAATAGGCATCGTCCTAATGAGAAAAATAAGAAGATGACTTTTCATCAATACCCGCCTCCTACTTATCACCAATTCCTCCGATGCTAGATATCCTTACAGTTCGCACAGTTCGTTAAATACTTGTTTAAAAAATACTTCCCCTTCATTGTCATAGAGTTAGGCCTACACATTAAAGAGTTTATAAGATGATATATATATATATATATATATATATATATATATATATTTCTAGAGTACCGTACAGAAAGTTTACATTGGACGGATTACATATATTTCGATGTTTCCTACAACTATAGGGCGAATGCCAGTAATTCAGGAAGAATATTCGGTCTCGTCACGGCAAAACATTATCTTGCCATCACGAATTCCATCTACGCTAGATAAATAAGTTTGAAACAGCGTCGTTAAATAACCGATTAGAACGTTACTTTTCAAAAGGCCGAGTTGTATAGAAGTCATTAACTATAACTTAGGTTATTTTTAACTGAATATTAGTAAATAAGTCGAGGTTAGTTTCTACATGAGCTTTATAAAATTAACTTTTGAACATGGAAATTAGGTTTAGTATAGGTATAATTAATATTTACAGTGAAATATGTGTTGGTAACCGAAATCTCAGTGTTCGTCATTGAGTTCAGTCAATAGATTTCCTCGTACATGGAAAACAGGATGGGAAATTAATTTTTATTATCAGAAGAGATATTACAACAATGAGAAACCTGGAAATAAATATATCAATCTGTAAATTAACTTAACCTTTACAAATATTAAATGTATGTCTAACATCATTTCACCACGCAATCAGAACTTAAAAATTAACAAAAGACTGTATAAGTACAATGAAAATAGCTATACTTCATTCACCATTTCACTGATGAGAAAATTCCTTCCTACTCTTTTCTTTTGGATATATTTAATGTAAACTTCAATTAATAGCCTATGATTAACTTCAGAAGATTCGTAAGTTACATTTAACTGGACGTTAAGACAAAATAAACTAAAGTTGCTATTTACCTATAAAACAAAAAATTCGCTGTTTTACTGAAGATTAATTTGTTCTCTTACTCTGAGGCTATATGTTTATATAACTGACCTTATGTCATAAATTTGTTTATGTGCCTAGTCATTAAAGTGGCTGTAAGTTGATGTACGTTTTTCCAGAGTACAGAGTACTTAGTTTACATTGTATGTAGAACTCATCTCAACTGAAATAGAAAAGGAAAGTATGACGTTGGCGAAGATGTTGTATAACAAGTGTTGTGGAGGAAGATACACAATATGCAGTTTAAATGGGAAGCAAACATACATCCAACTTCACAAAGAGATTTTTCGTCATTCGAGTTGAAATTATTCTCACGCGTGCATACATCTGAATAAGTTAATATAATATATAATAAAACAAAACAATAACTAAAGACAACGCAGGAACGAGGCTATGAATAAAGACACGAGAAATGCATGCAAGCGAATTGTAAGAAATATGTGAACGCATGCGCCCAGCTCACTGTTTGTCTCCTTTTCATTTGTTTTTCTTTTACACTTTCACTTGTTTCATAGATTCGTATGAAAGAGATTACCATGGGAACTCATTCTCATTATCGGACACACGGAAAGTGGGAGATGATTTCCAAAAGTTACGTCACTCTCGTTATTTCTTTTCTTTTGAGAGAGTTTGCTGACCATTATATTAAGCAATGTCTCAGAGCTCGACATGGGAGTGAATTTTCTTTCGAAAGACCGTAACAATCGCAGTTATGATCTAAATTATCTAGACCTTGATCCTCTTTACCTGGTGAGATGCGTGCGGGCCGATTACACATTTTTATGACCTAGCGGAATAATAAAAAGCTTGTAGATTGTTTTCTTAACATACTCGAGTCTTGTGACTTTGTTTTACTGCTGTAGAATTGTAAAACATCAGAAACAACGAAACTGCAGTCGTAAGGCAGCTGTTAACAAGCTCATGTCGAAATCTCACCTCAACAGCGCGCATTATTAGATCTCCACAGCGATAGACTGATATGAAATATTAGCGTCTGTACTAACTATAAGAGTGTGAAAATGAAGTTGGAATGTTGCTTTAAGAAATAACAACAGTGTATGCTTGGGAGTGAGGGGAAGTAGTTGTGTCGACTCTAGCATCGTGAATAAAATTACGGGCGCTATGTTCGGTTCAAGTTTACCTGTCTCTGTAGAACCGAAGTTCGTTTTAAGGTGCGTACACACGTAGCGAACGACCAACGAACGAATGCATTCTCTGACTGAATGCGGAACATGTGAAGAGTCTAACGAAGGCGAATCGATCGTTTGGTTTGCTTTCGTAAGTGATCCGTCGTTTATCGATACATCAAAGGAAGTCCGCATTCGATGTGGACGGGATTTGTCACTTGTTCGTTGTGGCGGTTAATATAATTCCACCAACAGGTATTAGTATGCCAAAACTGGAGTAGACTGAAGAAATTGTCATCAACCCAGGGCCATATTTACATATGGGCTGTGACCCTGGGCAGCAAATTTTTGGGAATAGTACCGTACTCGAGCTGTGAAAATTTGAGAAATTTTATACACGCGCGCATTTATGACAAGCATTTTATATCAATTTTTATATATCCGAACAATATGTAATTAATTAACTATTAGGCCCTAAGTAAGAGGAAGTACAATTGTCTGATTATAACATGCCAGTCAAGGATTTATTTGACACATGCCTCGCATAATTAAAGCTCGAAAGTCGCTTAATTTTTACATGGCAGCTCATGACATCTCAAAGCAAAATGATATCTGTTCTATGAAAAAACTTGCCAACTTATTAGTTAAATGCCTGAAAGTTAAATGTCCGTTTGGTTATAAAAATTAATTATTCGACTTAAACGAATTTATGTCCAGTATTTTTCTTCTTCCATTGTTGATATCGTATTCTTTACAATCATTCCATTCCGGGGCGGAAAAAAATTATAAATGCAACCCTGCATCAACCTTATTGAATTGTATCGGGACCAGGAAATTTTTAGAAAAATCATGGAACTCAGCTCTTTCGAAACTTAGAATAAATACATCAAACTTGTATACGAATCCCCTGTTGCGAGATATTAAAGTGTTACTGCTAGTCTTTCATGAACAGGTATTGCTTCTCGCCAGTGTTTATCTTTCTTACAAATTTTGAGCCTATTTTGTATAATAGACTAATATTTCAAAGTTTATTGTAGAAATTCGACAGAAGCCCTAAAACTATCCCATTAAATTTAACGTAAATCATTAAACAAGTCAATGCCTCTATTCTATACCGATTGCGACTTTCGTAATTTTGATTTCCCCCTTTCTACGATCCTGCGACAAAACTACTTGGACGGACAGTAGATAACATGTCTGAGTAATTTTATCTTTTGAGATTGGGCAGAAGTGAAGATTGAATTTACACTACGTAAAGTAATCTTTTATAGAGTAGGTACAGAATTATTTCAACATGAGTTACTAGTACGAAGGACGAAACTGCTAATTGGAATTAGGCACAGTAGTCTATAATTGCTATAATATGCACAAAAGAACTGAAATCTGTATCGAAATGAACGGCCAACATTTTCAAAAATGTGTTTAAATATCCACATTATGATTATTTTTCAATTTAACTTCATTCTCTAAATTGTACGCTAATGTGCTGTAGACAGTATAATATACACTGCATAATAAATACTTCCGAATGGTTAGCTCAGTTAATACAGTACTGTATTTTGATTAAACAAAAACCTAATGAAAATTATCAAACTCAAAATCACGATATTTCCTAGTTTATGAATGATGAACTACTTTTGTTCCATCCTATACCAATAAAGTAATTTGTTTGTACTTTCCGCAGTATCATCGAACTCCAGTCGTGGAAGGGGGTACCAAACGGTGATTCCGGTTCTCAACCATTAATCCAAAGGTATAGCCAGGTTAATATTAAAAATGTCAGTAAAAATAAAATGATGCCCCTGTATAATTTTTACATTAGAATAAAATTGAGATGTAAGGAAATAGGTACTGTTTAGCCTGAAGATTTTAAGATCGATATAAGATGAGAGATAATAATCTTCTTTGCTCAAGAAGAGTTTAATCGGTATGTGAAACATTTTGGAAATGTTAGAATTACTGTATATAGACTGTAAATTGCAAACCTGTTGTGTCTTTCTGGCCAGCATTTGTATCTCTGTAATTCTTTATATTTATCGTCAATATCATGACTAGTGCAGAATGTGTACACTTTGGCGATGAATTATGTTTGCTGAACTGGCATTGTTTATGAGAGGAATTTCATAATATTTCGCAATAAGCCCGCATAAAAGCGACTGAGAGAATCTTTTCCCAAGATGGAGATAAGAAGTTAGTGTCTTGAAACCGTTAACAACTTTACACATAGCGTTATGAAGAAATGAGAGAGAGACTGGCATGAAATGACACAGCTGTTAACATGACTGATTGTTAAGCATCTTGTCTCATAATAAAAGATTTTTTATACCACATTCTGAGTCCCAACCATAGGGATTAAACATCTTAAACTAACTGGTATAATCTGTTTTAAATCCTCGCGAGCAAACGAGCTATTCTTAAGAAACGATTTAGGCCTAAACCTAACTTCAATAAAGGATATTTGAACTTAACATTTGAAGAAAATAATATCTTATTCATACCCACGTCTTTAATCAGCAGGTTCATCAATGATATTGATATTGATATTTGTCAGCCAACTTTACAATTCATAGTTACGGTGGACCTTCACATTTATGCTTTTCGATCCACCATCTCTGTAGTACATACCACTCTTTTATGTTAATATATTCATTTACCAAGTATTTTCTAATTACTTCCTATTCTTCTGTTTTAATTGAATTGCTGTATATCCTTCCCTATCTATTCTCTTCTATTCTCTCTCATACCTAGACTATCTCCCTTCCATTTTTCGCTCTTCTATTTAATATTGCATATTCCTTTTCTTAATAATTTGCATTTCTTATTCATTCATTTATTTTATTTATTTATTTATTCATTCAATTCTGTATTCTCAAATAGATCTACTCTTAATCATTCTTTTCCATCTATTTTCTCCTAAATTATTTGTCTACATTTTAATTTTCTCTATTTTACAACCCTTACATCACTTATTTCCCTATTATTCTATAATA
Source organism: Periplaneta americana (assembly GCF_040183065.1). NCBI lineage: Eukaryota > Metazoa > Arthropoda > Insecta > Blattodea > Blattidae > Periplaneta > Periplaneta americana. Next base: position 133,546,469 of record NC_091118.1, on the reverse strand, counting down.
TATTTGTTTACGTACTTATCTCTTTCTCTTCACTTCACTCCTAAATTTCTCCTTTTATTGCCTCTTTCCATAAATTGATATCTATAATACTCCTATACTTATAGTACTCCTGATTTTATTCCCAACCCACAAGATAGAATCATATGAACTATATAATTCACTTAATTACACTTCCAATTTCCCTCTATTTCACTTCTCATTTGTTCAGATAGTTCTTCAATGATGACGGTGAACCGTCTCTATCCCTGCCAACACTTAGGCTTAGATTCCACATACTTATTAATAAAATAGAGTAATTGAAGTCAGGTAGAGTGTCTCATTGAGAAAGTTAGGGTGTCTTATAGTTGATGATATATTCAAAACCATTCGTTATATCGTGATGTCTTCTTTCACTGCTTTTCAGTATAGAACTTACAAGAAAGCTGATAAAGGACTTATGCTAAAGCATGGATCTCCTTACCCCCGACACCAATGTGTCTAGTAACCAACACAAGCCGGATTTTATTCTTCTTCTACAAATGACTAATGGTGCCGTCTTAGGTGTCTAGAGATTACCGAGTGTCCCTCTGGATTCGCGAATTGAAACCTTGCCGAGAATGGTAGATTTTGAAGGAGATAAAATAGAGCCTACTTAGCATAGCTTTCTTCCGAAAGGAAGAAAAGCACTAGGGGATCTCGTGTTGTAGATTTACAGCAGGTTAAATAACTCTGTCCCTGATATAGAACCATATGTAGAGGTCATTCGTTATCTCGTGAAATCTACCTGCACGTCAGGGGAAGAAGCAACTGGACTGAGAAGCTTCCCTCCCTCGTTATGCTTCTACTTCTAGCTAGCTAACTCACCCAAACCATAAGGTTCTTACTGTATGCTATGGCGCACGCAAGCATTTGGTATCACGAAAAAACGAATGATCTGTAATATTAAACGGCCATTTCTCGACAACGTCGAAATTTGAAGATAACACAATGAGTCCATAACAGTGCTCTAAGTGCGGTGGATTTGTCCATCCTCCAGCACTAGTACATACCTACCTTAATAATGTTACAAGAGAAACATAATTTTAACCTACTTTGCTCTCTAAGAAATGAATGAATAAAGAAATAATAAACTATTCAATGAAAATAGTAAATTAATAATAAATGAATAAACAACAAACGATTGAATATGTATATAATTAAATAATAAAATGCCTGAATGAATAAATAATGAATGAATGGAGTGAATATTTAATGATTTTAATAAATAAAAATGATTGAATAACTAAATAATATATGAATAAGTAACCAATACATGTTCACTGATTATATATATATATATATATATATATATATATATATATATATATAGACAAATAAATATTAAAGAAATATATAAATTCATAAATATATAATATATAAAGAAATATGTTTAAATATATAAGTAAATAAATAAGTAATGAACAAGTAAATTAAAAGGAAAATTAAAGAGGAAAATCTTTAATTTGAGACTCCACTTGCGTTGACAATCTAGCTCCATCTCACTTGCCGAATACCTCCAGACGCGCAGCATCTGCTGCTGAATTAGTCGTGAAGAAAAAAGTCAATAAATATGCTCATCTTTCAGACAATTATATTTTTCTCCTCTTTGCTGTGGAGACCTTCGGTCCTTGGAGTCATGACGCTAAAGTTTCGGTATCTCAAATCGGCCAAATTTTGATCTCCATTACTGGTGATCCTTGTTGCACTACTTCTTTGCGTCAACGTTTAAGTATTGCAATTCAACGTGGAAATGCAATGAGCGTTTTGGGTACTCTTCCCGAATCCAACCCTTTGGACGAACTCTTTCTTCTGTAAAATTTATTAAGTATTCTGTGTGTAAATATTTGTATTCAGTATTATGAAGTAAATTAATCATGTATGAATAAATAAATACATAAGTGAACGAACAAATCTTTGAAGAAGTAGGCCTAAGTCAATAATAAATTAATAATAAGCAATTAATACATTAGTAACAACTACATTAAGTTAAAGTCTGTCATTAGTCTTTTGAGACTACAAAAATAATCTGATTTTATTAAATTTGCACTCAAAACTCCCCAAAAACAATATACAATCATTACGTATTTTAAGATTGTCAAAGAAGACGTAAGTAGAACAGACTCTAGTTACCTGATGACAAACCAAGCAAGCAGATAACACTTCTAATGTTCTCATTTTTATAAGTTTAGGAGTTATATTGTGAAATAACTAAAATATAACTCTCTTAGAAAATGGTAATAAATCAGTTCTTAAATTCAAACGAGCCACAGGTAAGCAACAAATTTAAATCATTGTATACAATCTATTTAGAATCTTACTTGAATCCCTGGTCACATATATAACAGATTGACCATCCTCATGTTAAAACCGGTAACATGTGAAGAGAAAACCGAAGATTGAGAACGACCGCTAGATAAAACTACAGTTGCTTCATGCAATTCAAATGAGAGTTATAACGTGACTTCTTATGCAGTAGCTAAATAGCAGCATAGTGAAGTTGATAAAAGTTGTTGCCGTCAAAGCCTATAAGGTTCAGCAATCTGTTATATACAGGGTGTTTAAAAATACGGGGCATAATTTCAGGTATGTATTTCCCACATGTAGACAATCAAAATAGTTCATTACAACATGTGTCCGGAAATGCTTCATTTCCGAGTTATGGCCTTCACAACATTGAAATTCACCGGAACGTTTTTCTTTCCGCAGGTCGTTGTCATTACAGAAGATGTTCAAAATGTCCACCTCCTGCTTGAATACAGACCTCACATCGATATCTCATTGACCTGCGAACACGATCCCAAACTCCAGGAGTATTGCGTATGTCCTCAGAACATGCCACAATTCGATTCCGAAGGGATTCCAAATCAGGCACCGGAGACGAATAAACCAATGATTTTAAATGGCCCCACAAGTAGAAATCGAGAGGGTTCAGATCAAGTGAGCGTGGAGGCCAAGCAATTGGGCCAGCTCTACCTATCCATCGATCAGGAAATCTTGAATCCAAGTATCTGCGAGCCGTACGTACGACTGAAGTGTGCAGGAGCGCCATCATGCAAGAAGTGAATGTGTTGACGATTGATCATTGGAGTGTCTTCTAAAACATGAGGTATGGTGTTTTCCAGGAAGTTTGTGTACGCCTGCCCCGTAAGTCTGTTTACAAGTACATGGGGGTCCAACTAATCGATCACCAATGATACCGGCCCACATGTTGAGGGAGAACCGCACTTGGTGATGAGATGGAACAGTTGCACGTGGGTTTTCATACGCCCATACATGCTGATTGTGGAAATTTGTTATGCCATCTCGTGTGAACTATGCTTCATCTGTAAATAATACTAGGGCAGGAAAGTTCGGATTTACACCACACTGCTGCAAGAACCACTGACAGAACCTAACTCGTGCAGGGTAATCTGCTGGTGACAGGGCCTGTACTGTACACGTTGCAAATGATAAGGATACAATTGATACTCTTTCAACAGTCTCCAGACAGTCGTATGAGGAACATTGACTTGCAACGCTACCCTTCGTGTGCTGATAGAAGGAGTCATGTTCACAGCCTCCAGAATTTCCTCCTGTACTTCTGGAGTTGTAGATCTTGGTCGTCCCCTTCCCAAACCAGGAGAGTTAAATTTTACATACCCGCACAGACGGTAATGGAGACGTACAAATGTCTTCCGATCTGGACATTGTCGCTGTGGGTACCTCTCCTGGTACAAACGACGAGCCAGCGCAGCATTGCTGTCCGCCTTACCGTACAAGAAGTGTATCTCTGCCACCTCTTGATTTGGATACATGTCGCACAGTCTAACGCCTACACAACACTGAATGTAACCTTCGCCTATGAATGAAATGTCAGGGTGCCCTCTTAATGTCTCCTTTGACGGCAACGACCTGCGGAAAGAAAAACGTTCCAGTGAATTTCAATGTTTTGAAGGCCATAACTCGGAAATGAAGCATTTCCGGACACATGTTGTAATTAACTATTTTAATTGTCTACATGTGGAAAATACATACCTGAAATTATGCCCCGTATTTTTTAAACACCGTGTATATGTATAGTGTGATCAAGGCTTGAATATGCGTTGTGAGCAGAAATTACATTACTCATCGTTTTTTAAATGGATACACTGCCGAAGGACAAAACAACATCCCATATTGGGCAGTGCTTATAACAACTGATGATGAATGTTAAAGATAGGTTTATCAGGCTGTAGTTCCACGATTATAAGGATTCTTTCCCACATTGAGACATGCTGTGTTTACTAGACCAGGATGTTTTATTAAATGTGATGGTTTTGCTGATCGAACGTAACGAATGGGTGTGCATTTTAAGTATGTGTTATCACGACGATAACCATTCAAGGAACGACCTGAAGCACCATAAAAATATATGGGGTTGTAAAGGCGTTCTGAGAAAGTATGAAATGCTCTTGACATATAGAGAGATAGAGTTATTACTGTATTTCCAACAGAGAAGCTTTGTGTGTATTACACTTACTTGACAGAAAAATATGACAAATTAATTTCAATTTTTAAGCTTATGCTGGGGGTTACAAGAATGGACCATGATGTGAACTTACATTGAGCTAATTGAAAATATGTGGTTTAAATAATAATATTAATAATAATAATAATAATAATAATAATAATATTAATGATGATAATCATCATCATCCTTGCTGTATAATTGTGTTCGGATTATCTTCTGTCCATATCCTGCAATTATGGGTGTTAACACCTCCGTTCAATTCGAAATGGGCCTCATCTGTCCATTTATCAATACATGTAACGTTCGATATCTTCTCAATACATATGCATATTGTCTATTGCATTCGTAATAGCACTGAAGGAGTTCAATTCCAATTCGTAAAGGTAAAACCATTGTAAAATTTAAATTACTCTCCTACAACTGACGTCTGCGTTTTGAACAACAATTATTATTGCTTATACAAGCATGACACAGTTACCATAGCAACAAAACACGCATCGATAAAAAAAAAACCTCAAACCTTATATACACTAATGTTACCTATAAACATTAAACCAAACTGCTAATATATACAGAAGATACAGCTGTTTGAAAATGGGAACTTAGTTTTGAATAACCTTATAATATACAAAATGTGGAGTGTCGTTTCAAATCGTATTAAATACATCCTCGGTCGAAATTTAGTTTGAAGCGATTTCGCATAGCTGAGACGGTATTCTTTAAGACCCTGATCTCGTATTGGAGCAATTCGTATTCTTTCCCGCCTTTTTTCTACGATGAAAATTATGTGTTGGATCAAATCGTATTATGTACAATTCCCATGATGCGTCGGATCAAATCGTATTATGTACAACTTCCATTAGTTAAAATCTTAAATGGACAGCGTTGGCCAGCGTGTTGTATCTTCCCGTCATTATTGAGTTTCCCGCTGTTTTACAACATTGTGATTATCAAGGTATGTACAATAGCAAAATCTATTAAGAGCAGTAAGGGAATCAGAGAGAGGAGTGGTGGTGCCCGAAAGAGAGCACTATATGTAGCTAAGAAGAGGGAAGTAGTGTAATTTATCTCTAAATTAAGAGCAAGTTGTCCACACCTGTGGAGTAACGGTGAGCACGTCTGGCCGCGAAACCAGGTGGCCCGGGTTTGATTCTTGTTCGGGGCAAGTTACCTAGTTGAGGTTTTTTCCGGGGTTTTCCCTCAACCCTATATGAGCAAATGCTGGATAACTATCGGTGCTGGACCCCGGACTCATTTCACCGGCATTATCATCTTTACTTCATTCATACGCTAAATAACCTCAGATGTTGATAGAGCGTCGTAAAATAACCTACTACCTATAAGCAAGAGCAAGGGAATCACATTGCAATAGAAGTGAAAGTCAGAGACTTTATTTGTCTTCCGACTTAAATATTACAAAGCTCTTCAAAATGTACAATTAAAGTGTTAATACCCGACTTAAGAGTAAAAAGATTGTTTCTTTTTTTTCCCCAAATATTTCTCGGACAGAATTCAATAGGCTATAGGATTTTGTACACCGGCCAATGATGAATGCAGTTATTGCGCACACATGCTGTTCCAAATAAGAAACTGCGATGATACACTGAAAAAGTCTAGGCTCTTAGTCGATTTAGGCGCACATAAGCTTCGTGCCAATACGTTCCATAAACTTATGAGAAAGAACCTAATGAGACAGTCATTTTGTTTCGACTTACAGCAACTGCAACCGCTCTCGAAACTCAGCATAGGTGAAGTATATTATTCAAGACAATTAGCTTTCTATACTCTCTGTGTAACTGATAAAGCTTCACAGAAGCCAAATTTCTTTACATGAAATGAAGCACAGGCTGGGCGGGCGCTATTGAAGTGGCATCTTGTGTCACTATGTTTATCAGTGAATTTAATTTCGACAGTTCACTAAATGTATTAGGCTGTTCGCCGATGAATGTTGTGGACAAAATAGCACGCATTTTGTGCATGTTCTTGGTCTTTGGCTCCAAAGAAAAGCACGTCCTCAGGTTTCTGAAAATCTGTTAGTTTTTCGGTAAGAGGCCATTCTCTTCTACCAGCCGACAGAGCCTTTGGGCTACTAGAGAAGGTTTTGCGTAAGAAGAATGAAATTCTTACTCCTGAGGAGTATAAGGCGATATATGAAACAGTGGGGACAGTAAAATATTTAGGCACAGATTGGCATGTCAGGGATTTCAAGCTCTTGGCTAATGAATTTCATAACCTCAGTGGCATAAAAGAAATGAAAAGAATAATGCTAAAGAAATGCGAGAAGAATGGGAAAGTGAATGTCACTTTCAAAATGAAACCTACATATCGATATGACGATCCATCTAAATCATGTGCTAGTCTGATGAAACGTGGTATGTTCATGGATCATGTCAAAGTACCTCCGAAAGTCACCACCTTAAGATCAATCAGTAATGCCAAAAAATCTGATTTGCGAAACCTACTCAATAGTACATTCGGAGAAAATTGGAAAGAGGTTGATTTAGTGAAATTGTATGATTTTCTTATTAATACAAATCAGATTAGTGAAAGTTAAAACAATGAGAATGAAGAATCTGATTGTTTGCATGAAGAATCACGTATAGATAGAATTTAAAATGTTAATGAAATTGTGTGAGCAATTTAAAGCAATTCATAAATTTGTTACAAAGCTTACTTACTTAAATATTGTAATACTGTATTTTAATACAAATCTTTACGACATATTTTTTTTAATTTTATTATAAAGCTTACAAAAATATATAATATTGTAATACAAGTGTTCACACATTTCGTAATTTTGTTATTAAAGCTTACTTAGATATTGCAGTAATTAATACAAGTGTTCACACCATATTTCATAATTTTGTTATAGAGCTTAATAAAATACTGATATATAAGGATTGAAGAATAAAGTATACAGAGTGGGCAAAAAGTCCCATTACTCCATGTTATTTTGTGTCATGAGAATAATGGGGAACATACTGTCTCTTTAGATACTTAGGTATACACAGTTAGTGTACAGTGGTTATTTTGTTTGTATGTTTGAATTATGACCAGAATTACATCAATAGTGTGCATATTTGAGATATTTAAGATATTTAAGGGTTAACGGAACTTTGTTCTCATCCTGTAGATGCCATAATTATTTAAAATTTACATTCAATGTGAGTTAGAGATCGACCCGGGTGGCCGCACGATCCAAAGTATGTCTCTTTATGCAAGTCCGTTTGAAAGGTTGCAGGTAAGAAACTCGCCGTTCCTTATCATTATTTTTCAGCAGAAAGCAATAAAAACTATTGATGTATCGTCCTACGTAGTATGCTGCTGTAAGAACCACAGAAAAAACTGACAAATGACAGGGCACAATTCAGCGTGGTTTATAGAAGCAAATCGTATTATGTGACAAAATCACTTCAAAACATATTAAATACACTGTGTCGGTGCAAAACGTATTAAGTGCAAACTTCAATTGACAATATCATGCATTAGAATAAACAATCAGTGTCAGTGTTTATTACATTTGGTGTCATTTCACAATACCTAAAAAGTGACATTAAGATATTTAAAATTTTTCCATTATCTTAGCCGTGAAACATTTTTTACGTTTCCTGTAAAATTTGTTTTTCTGCATTTAATACGATTTGAAACGACACTCCACAAATAATATTACAATAATTATAGCAATAACATAACATAAAATTTAACTATACACAAAGAATTGTTATAAACCTAGGACTTATTAATAGACTAAACTATAAAACATGCCTATGCAAAAGTAACTTTATTTCTATTAAACCCAACCTAATTATTGTTGACTGAGGAAAACATTATAACAATTATGTACTGATCTGTGTTACTGAAACAAAAGCTGATCTGCTACATACTGCAGGTCCTGTATAGCCCTGACACGCTTCCCTCCAACCTGATTCACTCCCTCCAGGTAGGGGAATAGGAACTGCACATCGCACAGAGACATCTGCACAATGTGCGCGGCAATGTGCAGGGTTTTGGCATGCCTATTGTATGTATTAGACTTAAGAAGGGACTGCCTTGACGTTGGGTGAGCACGACATCGGACTTCCATTTAGGAGAACACAGGACCTTACAGTATAGTAAAATTTACATGAAGAAATTATCCTTGCCGTAGGCGGAATTCAAGAGCACGACCATTACTTTCATGTAACATAATGTAGGCCCTACATTGTAGTCTGCAAGTAATTTGTTGGTAATTAATATATTTTGCATCATCCTTGCATACATGACAGTAAACAGAAGTACTTATCACATCTTAAAGGAGATTGGCTCACTCGCTGAGATTTGCTGTTGCCAGGAAAGAAATTTGTAGCAAAATGTTGAGTAATTTATAATCTTCTTGTGTAAGGTATAATAAGGCTAGGTAATTCATCTATAAATTGTGGTTAATTTACCAATTTCTAAAATCAAACTGCGTGGCATGTTCTAAGGACAGGAATCTTTCTTAATCCACACCTTGTTGAGCGATTGCAGTAATTATGTATTTAACAGCACGCCCAGTCAGGATACGTTAAGCGTTTACCCACACAGAGGTGTTTCGTGATATAAATACGGTTCGATTCTTGGGTAAGAGACCTTGCTCTGAAGAAGTGGTTCCCTGTTTGTTTATGTGTGTTCTCTCACTTCGGGGCAAAGCAGTGAGTTCTACATGATAGGGCGATCATCAAACGTGTATTACAGATGAATGAAGAGCAGTTGACCATGGCCTACCTACGTGTTTTGCACCAGGATGAGACGTGGATGTTTCAATCAAACAGGCGCAAATTTAAAATACTAAAGATGGGGGAGGGGTGCACACTCGTGCAGCTGTAACAGTCATGAAGTTGTCTTGTAAATCCAGTCTAATAATACCACATGGAGGTATTTTCTAGGCACCAAGAAAATCTAAATTTACTCTTTATTTTATTTTAATAATGAGGATGTCCATAAACGTTGTCTTTTGCAAGCTTTTTGTGTCTCAATTTTACTGCTTTGTCAGAGGTCTCTGCTGTTTCGTAAGTCGTTCTGCTGAGATGTCTGCAGTCTTAATTGAGATGTGAGTCTGAAAAGCACAGGAACGCATTAGGAACAATGTACCAGAAATTGTGCCTGAAGTCGTCGAAATGAGTGTCAAGATTCTTATGCGTGCCATAAATCTATGAAATGATTTCTCTTTACATCCGAGGTAGCCACTTTAAGGATTTGTGTCGACTCTTAGATATCCGTGCACTTTATTTTGTATACAACTTCATTCGGCATGCTCCATTTCATGAATTGTAATACTATACGTCATATTATACATTTCAACATTCCATTCATGTCATATTGTACATTTCAACATTCCATTCATGTGTCCGCCGAGTTAGCTCCGTGGTGACGTGCCTGCCTGCAGACTAGCCGGCCCGGTTCGATTCCCTCGGGACTAGGAGAGATGGCGGTGCACAACTTCTAATCAGTAGATTATGCACCAATATGCACTAGATTATGCACCAATATGCCTGTGTTAAATCCCAAATTTCTCCGCAGTGCATATAAAGAGAAGGCATATGTCACTGTTCATAGTGATTCGTCCGTCGGATGGGGACGTTAAGCCTGACGGCCCCCTTGGTGCCATTCGACAGGAGTAGGCTACGTGCCGGCACCGGGTTTCCCCTTCTCCCTTCCTCATCTTCATCATCATCATTCATCTCCAGACACTACACTTACACGAACACTTGCACATACACTCACCCTAGTACACGACATAACTCTCCACAGATACATATCATGTACAGCGTGAAAATGGGTCACAGTTCTGCCATCTATCCGCAATATGCGGAAACCGAATCACGCAGGTGAAGTGGGTAGGCATTGGATACACACACATTCCATTCATGTTGCATAACACAATTAATATACAGGATGAACCGTAGCCTAAGCAATGTCATTAATTTTAGAGGGTTATTCTTTGAGATATTTCAAACAAAAAAGTTAAATACAATAATTTTTCTCGGTTTTGGTTTCTTTCTGAGATAATTATTTTACACGTAACATTTCATTGCATGTTTTGGGAAAGCCATCGATTTAAATCCCAATATGCACAGTCAATTTAAGAGAGCAGTGTATTACGATAACATATGATTGAAAGAATTTTAGTTGTCCTTTAAATGTGCAGAAATTTGATCCGAACAAATTTGTAACTTTTCGTTCTGAAAGGAATTTTAAAATATTACATTTGTTCGGATCAAATTTATGCATATTTAAAGGACAAGTCCACACATGTGGAGTAACGGTCAGCACGTCTGACCGCGAAACCAGGTGGCCCGGGTTCGAATCCCGGTCGGGGCAAGTTACTTGGTTGAGGTTTTTCAGGGGTTTTCCCTCAACCCAATACGAGCAAATGCTGGGTATTTCGGTGCTGGACCCCGGACTCATTTCACCGGCATTATCACCTTAATTTCGTTCAGACGCTAAATAACCTGAGATGTTGATACAGCGTCGTAAAATAACCCAATAAAAATAAAGGACAAAACTAAAATTCTTTCAATCATTTAAGTTATCATAATATACTGCTCTCTGAAATTGACAGAGCATATTGGGAAGTAATTCATTGGCTTTCCCTAAACACGCTATGAAATGTTTCATATAAAACAATTTTTATCTCGAAAGGGAGGCAAAAATTTTTTTGTTTGAACTATCTAAAAAAATAACCCCCTGAAATTAATGACATTACTTTCGGTTTATTCTGTATATGAATTTTACAAACTAAATATGCATTTGATACTAAGGTGTTTTAGTCCTGTTTTTTTTTTTAGTAAGTAATTGTGAACTTACAATTGTGACTCTTTACACTTCGATGAATAATTACAAATTTGTGAAGTCTGTAGAGTTAAAAAAAGTCCTTAAATAGCCTTAGAAATTTTGTCACTTGGTGCCAGTTTCTACTCTTCAGTTTAATTGCCTCGATCATTTAATCCGTTTGTTATAGTTTTGGATAGGTAAAGATAAGATATTTGGACTCTGGAAAGTTAGACGTCTTAAAATTGCAAGGAGAAGATGCAGGATTTCTCAGAAGAACATGAGTAAATTTTATTAAAAGTCTATGTGGCGCATCTACTACGAGGCCTGCAGGAACTTCGAATGAGGATTGAAGATGACACCTGACATGTTATCCAGAGTCCGGAAGGAGTTGGATTATCGCGTCGACGTTTGTCGCGTCACACGCAGCGCTCACATGAAGTTAGTGAAATGGAACAAAACCTGGACACGTTGTGCATCATATGAGCCACTAAACATTGAATAAGGTAAGATAGTGTTTCAATAAAAGACTTATTAAAGTGAGATTTACTTTAGAGACAGGGTGTATATAAAAAACCCTCTAACTGGAAACGTAGAAGTAGAATTTTCTGAAGGGAAATGTCAAAATGAGTGACTGAAGTAATGCATTTGCATATTCATATTTTATATTTCAATACATTCTTGTGCGTATTTTTAGGTATGTTTCAGTATTTTTCCTCATACACATTCCAGTTACATTTATTTAACGAACTCCACCCATGTGTGTCCAAAACACAGTTGGAATTAGTAAATGTTCTCATGTAACGATTGTTGTATTTTCTATAATAATCTCACTACAGGATTTGATTTATCGATATATCTGCGAGTGGAACACGGGCAGATGTATTTAGAGAAAATCAAAACTCGACTAGGATTTAGTTGACTATTAGCCTACACGATTAGAAGAAATAAAATAATCTAATAAAATAAAATATTAATTTACTTACGAAAATACTAAACTGTCATGAAAAAATATTATTGTACCATCTCTTCATTACATATATTTCGCTAGATGGAAGTAGTATATTATTATTAGCCGTTATAGTCGCGACGCTGTTATTCCCGGCATGGCTTCTCCTCTTTGCTTACCTCTTAGGAAGTGAAGGCTCTATAAAGTTTAGGTAGGTAGTATCGTTATCGCAAATAACGTCTTCGTGTGCTTTCTGCGAACGCCAACGACAGAGCCAAAATGGCGGGCGATTATATTAAGTATTTATCGAGCCTTAAGAAATGAATATCGTCTTCCTCAGCGAATCACAAGACTCACACGTTTAAATGTAGCGGACCTGCAACGCGATTGGCTGCCGGAAATTAGAGCGACGGGACCAGTTATGCAACTATGCAATCTTCATTGTACTCTATAGACGATTACTAGTCAAGAAGGCTTTGTTGATTCAGTTTCCACGTCAATTATCAATATACATTGAACCAGCGATGTCAGACAGGGACTAAACGGAGCGGAGCGCTCCACTGAACTGGTTGCGTGCTCCGGTGTTTCCACAGACATAAGCAAGTTCAAGCTCCGATCTAGCTCCACAACCAGTATTGGAGCTTACAACTCTGACACTACTGCATTAAACAATCTCTGATACGTGACTGTCCATAATCTCATACAGCAGAAGCTATAACGTAACCTAAATAATATAAAAAGATAAATGATAGAAAAATTTTAATTAAGGTTGATGAAATAAACACGAATCATTTTAAAAGGTACAATTATTGAAACTATAATGTTGAAAAACAAAGAAACATATAATAGGGAGGTGATAAAAACAAATAAATGCTAGGGAGGTAATAACATTTTAGGATAACCAGCCATGATTGGTTGAAACACGTCGTTCCGAACCGTTTTATTAGTCAAAAGTAGTATGACGTAGTAAAAGTGTAATAGTCATTGTAATACCTATATTTCCTACTCAGGACTGAAAATGACGATAAATATCCTTTGTCTTCAAAGCCCATATGAAGTCTTTGCCGCATTAATCATGATTAAGGGGAGGGCCATGAAACTCTATACTTAAGGTGAATTACATGTTAAGTGCGTTCATTACGACCCCACATATTCAGAACATAAAGATGTTTTAGAACTGGCTTCCTGCATACGAATAGAGTGCTTATTATGATTAACGAGGGTAGGGATTTCGAGGAAATCGTTCGCGAACTTGCAGTTATTATCCTGCCTGTCCTTGTCTAGGAAAGGCATAGCATATGGAATTCACAATACTGAGTGGGTTGTTGCCAGCACATTCAGAACGTCCTGAATTCTGCAAGTCTGCACTGTGAGCAATTATTTTTCTAGGATGCAATCTTGAAAGTGGAATTCATTTATGCAATGAAAGAATGGTAGAAGACGTTGACAAATAGATATTAATTTGGACACGAGCGAGAGATGGGCGATGTATTTGATGAAGTTCTATAGTTATCATCATCATCATCATCATCATCATCATCATTATTTAATATTTTGAGCATGTATCTTCATCCCATACTGTTCACAGCTGTCATTTAGCTCCAATAGCTTATCTCTTAATATCATATACTTTTCTGCTAACAACGCTATATCATCAGAAAATCTTATGCACTTCATTCTTCTTCATCGTACTATCACCCCTCCCATGTTCTAAAAACAGTTCTTAATTGATTTCTCCAAGTATATGTTGTATAGGATAGATGATAAAGGACATCCTTATCGTAGTCCTATCCCTATTCTACTTCCCTCTGAAATTTCTTCTCCTATCCTAACTTAGACTCATTTCATATAATATTAAAGTCTACTGAACAGTTTCCTCTCTTTCCAAACCACATCGTTTTTCTTCAAGATTTCCATAAGCTTATGGAGCATCAATGTTCACAGATATAAATAATTCAGGAAATAAACCTAACATTGTCGTGCTCAACTTACCAAACGAACTGCCTTTTCCACCTAATATAACCCAACCAGCATATCATAACATTAACAAAGTAGAAGCTAACAAGATATTGACGTGTTATATCTGAATTGAAGATAATCATAAAGTAATATATAAAACTGAATTTGTGGAAGTCATCCTTATACCTATATACGTAATTTCGTAACATCAACTGGCTCATTACGTTATTAATAACGTAAAGAAATGCATAGACAATTTTGTTTAAGATCCCAATAAAATTTACCTCCAGAATAAAGAAATCGTTTGTAGTTAAAGTTTGTAGAGATGTTCATACATAAGTATTCGTGAGTGAGGAATGACGTCCCATAACTCAGAGAAAACGAAAATTAATAACAGTGATGGTAATGGACGGCCACTTTGGCTCTGTGGATAAAGTGCTCTCTATTCATACAAGTGGTCTGCGTCTCTTCACCTAACATAATTAGGAACATTAAATCCAGATGTTTTGAGGTGGGCGGGGCATGTAGCACGTATGAGGGAATCCAGAAATGCATATAGAGTGTTAGTTGGGAGGCCGGAGGGAAAAAGACCTTTGGGGAGGCCGAGACGTAAATGGGAAGATAATATTATAATGGATTTGAGGGAGATGGGATATGAGGATAGAAACTGGATTGGTCTTGTTCGGGATAGGGACCGATAGCGGGCTTATGTGAGGGTGGCAATGAACCTCCCGGTTCCTTAAAAGTCAGTAAGTAAGTACTGTAAGTAAGTGTCTGCGTCTCTATTTGTGATGTGAGTAATTGAAGAATGGAAGAAATTTATCTTCTCTCCTTGGGACTGGCTATTTGTCTCTTGTCATGTGTTGTCCTGTGTTGTTTCAACAGTAGCTCTTTCCCGTGCTGAATACACGACTAAGGAGCCCGCAATGCGCGCCTGTCTAGTGTTGGTCTAGAGAAGTGGTCGTCAGCACTCGCTGAAATGTGCAAAGGATTCACGGTGCTGTCCCGTGTGCACACTGCGTTTTCCGCGGGTAAGAGAGACTAGCCCCAGCGTGCTCTGTGCTGACGACCCCTGCTCTAGAGAGTTTAATCCTCACCTACATCATATTTGGTTGTAAGGTGATATCAAAAGAATCATCATCATCATCATCATCATCGTTGTCGTCATCATCGTCTTTGTCGTCGTCTTCGTCTTCGTCAAAGTGTAGGTATCATGGAATTGTTTCATATGACCCGTTTCAGCCTCAGTCATCTATAAGTCTCTGCAGAGAACGCCCTTGATTTCTTCTTTCCTGTATTTGAGAATTAATTGTGAAGTTCTGTCCCTGTTAATTTTCTGTACATGTTGGGTTCAGTTAGTTTTGTATTTATTAATTTTAACTAGGAATGTTTTCGTGCATACTCTTGAAAAAAATTGTAACAAAAATTACAACATTACCCCTTCCGGGAGTTGTGTTGATGCCATCCGCAATGCATTCGTTAAAGTGTTTAATTTGTTCAGATTATATTACAACATTGATCAAATGGAATGTCCAACGCATGCTTATTATATTGGCGGGTCTATACTCGTTTAATTTTATCATTTAGAAAGTTATGTGTATCGCAGCAATTCCTGAAAGAAACCACCAGCCATCCGCGATGTAGTCTCTTTATATAAGCAATTCCAACAATAACGATAACGTATTAATTAATAAATGGATAATGTATTTTCATACTTCTTTATTTCAGTTATTTATATATTTATACGGATGGCCGTGTTGAAAAAACTTGCTGTAGATCAGTAATTTCAGTATTAGATAGACTTAAAAAGGTTTCACGTGGAATGTTTTAAATGTATAAAAGCTTAAAGAAACTTACTTACTTGCTTTTAAGGAACCCGGAGGTTCATTGCCGACCTCACATAAGCCCCCCATTCCTTCCTATCCTGAGCAAGATTAACCCAGTCTCTATAATCATATCCCACCTCCCTCAAATCCATTTTGATGTTATCTTCCCATCTACGTCTCGGCCTCCCAAAAGGTCTTTTTCCCCCTGGCCTCCCAACTATAAAATAACACTCTATATGCATTTCGGGATTCGTCCATACGTGCTACATGCCCTGTCTATCTCAAACATCTGGATTTAATGTTCCTAATTATGTCAGGTGAAGAATACAATGCGTGCAGTTCTGTGTTGTGTAACTTTCTCCATTCTCCTGTAATCTCATCCCTCTTAGCCCCAAATATTTTCCTAAGCACCTTATTCTCAAACACCCTTAACCTATGTTCCTCTTTCAAAGTGAGAGTCCAAGTTTCACAACCATAAAGAATATATTACCCTCAAAAAACTGTTTTATAAATTCTAACTTTCAGATTTTTTGACAACAGACTGGATGATAAAAGCTTCTCAACGGAATAATAACAGGCATTTTCCAGATTTATTCTGTGTTTAATTTCCTCCCGAGTATCATTTATATTTGTTACAGTTGCTCACAGGTATTTGAATTTTTCCACCTCTTCAAAGGATAAATTTGCAATTTTTATATTTCCATTTCGTACAATATTCTCGTCACGAGACATAATCATATACTTTGTCTTTTCGGAATTTACTTCCAAACCTATCTCTTTATTTGCTTCCAGTAAAATTCCCTTATTTTCCCTAATCATTTGTGGATTTTCTCCTAACATATTCACGTCATCCGTATAGACAAGCAGCTGATGTAACCCGTTCAATTCCAAACCCTCTCTGTTACCGTGGACTTTCCTAATGGCATACTCTAGAGCAAAGTTAAAAAGTAAAGGTGATAGTGCATCTCCATGCTTTAGCCCACAGTATATTGGAAATGCATTTGACAGAAACTGACCTATACGGCCCTGCTGTACGTTTCACTGAGACACATTTTAAGCTTAAAGAAACATTAAAATTATATTTTGAATTTAATAAAAAAATGTATTATTCCTACACAAAATGAGGTCATTAATAAATGTTGGGAGTATAAGGACAGAAATAATTAATTTAACATAAATTTCTAAAGTACTCAAATGTGGCATTAATTTACAAATAAATGAATTCTCTGTAATGACACATTATTATTCATTATAATTTCAAACAAGCCATTGGCTTCATATTGATGTATGAATCGTTTCGATTATTGTCAATTGCACTGTTGTCTCTAGACTAGACTAGACCTCCTGGAATAAGAAAGCGATTATGAAGTAGGTAGTTTACGAGAGGGCTATGCTTTATTAATTTTTTTGCGGGTAATATATGAAAACAGAAATGAAAAAAAAATAGGGCCTATATATATAAAGGGCTAGTGTTACAAAGGGTTAGTGTTACAAACTTTCAGGGATGATGGGTAAGGGCACATGTATTAATTTGAGATAAGGAACCCTGGTCCGCAAATGATTGAGTCGAAATTTACAAGCAAAAATATTTGAGTGGAAATGAAATAATTTTATTCCTCTGTACACTTTATTTATGTGTATTTATCTGTACATCTTACACATACTGTATTAATCTGACTTTTACGTTGTCTGCTTACAGTATTCATTCAGTGCGTTGTCTGAGGAGTGGGGACAGGAAACTACACTAAAGAAATGCAGATGGCGTAATGTGTAACGGACATGGTCGGTCCTGCAGTGCAGTTGCAGTTGCAGTGTCCAATCGATCAGTCCTAGTGAAATGGAGGAGTACACGAGAGCCAAATATGCAGACCTGATTTTCGAATACGGATGAGCCAATGGGAACAGTAGACAAGCTCACAGATTGTATCGATCACAAGTACGCACGTAGGAGACATCCGGCCCATACCATTTTTTCACGACTGTTCCAAAAGTTAAGGGAAGGAGGGCACGTGATGCGAAATTACAATTCCATTTCGACACAAATATTTTTGCTTGTAACTTTCGACTCAGTCATTTCCGGACCAGGGTTCCTTATCTCAAATTGATACATGTGCCCTTCCCCATCATCCCTGAAAGTTTGTAACGCCAGCCCGGAAACACTCTGTATATCAAACTTTTATTTCAGATCCCAAACATTTTTAAAATCTCAACTATGCTTACAATAACAATAGGCCTAACGAATAGCATAAATTTTTCACGCAATTAGAGGGATTCGATGAATCCCGTGTCATTTTTTGTCAAAATGGGTAGACAGTAGGTAAGGCTTAAGGAGAAAAATTAGCTGGGAACTTTCATAATATTTTATTTACATAATACATCATCTCTACCCATAGTATAGTATTAAAGGAAAGGCTAATGAGGCGTAACGAAGCATTAAACACGCAATCCGAGAGGTACTCGAAATCGTCCTCATTATGACAGCTGTGAAAGGGGTAATACTTTCAACAGGAGCAAAGTGAATTAACGTCTAAAGATTTGCTCATTGGACACAATGGAATGAACGCTACTGCGCAACAAAGCAATGTGTGGACTTATTTTATTTGTGTTGTTTGTCCTCGTCAGTCTGCGACTGGACTCTCGGCTCATCTTCAGTCGCACCTGCGTGACATTTGACATTTGACTCCCCTCTTATCCCACCGCAAAGAATTCTGTTGGAAGGACAGACGTAGTAATAAAAGAATCTCATTTCGCGCCTGACCTTTACGGAATCCTAAATAGCGGATCTTCAGCAGTCACGACTCACGATCGCTCTCACCCGCTACAAGCTATTTGTGCGTGATGCGCCGAGTGCAGGACCGGCCTTCGGGCGGACGAGCGAGCAGGAAGACCGCTTCGCCCCTCGTAGCAACAAGATTCGTGTGGGATCCGTCGGCGTCGTACGGTCCATTCATTACTATTGGCCTCCGGGCTGTCTGTTGGCGCCGGCCTCCGTATCCCATGAGGAAGTGATATCATAATAATCAAATCAAAAGGAGTCGTCCTCGATGGGCTCTTGGTTGCCATGCTGGCCGTTGGATTCCGATGTTCGAGGCTTGAAACTAATATTGGGCGGAATCTAGTGTTTTTAGAAGTCAAATACTTTGTACTTGAATACATTTATGCAGCCGTGGCGAGAATGCGACTCGCGAGAACACTGTGGCTCGCAGTGAGAGCTATGCATTTCTCTTGCTTCTAACCTTCCCCAACCCCCACCCTCTCACTCACTGGAGTCAAACTCCGTTGCATTTGTATTTGTCTCTGACCTACGAGTAGTATATGTCTCTCTCGGAACCATGTACCTCTACAAAAACGAAAGTTTCAAATAGGATGGGAGGACGCATTTTTTTTGCTGTCAATATGATGAGAATATTAAATGTATGATTTGTTCACGAGTATTACGATGAAAACGGTTGTATATCATAAAACGGCATTATACTACATGTTACTCATGAAACATTAAAATGTAGGCGTTAATAATAATAATAATAATAATAATAATAATAATAATAATAATAATAATAATAATAATATCATCATCATCATCTCTGTACGTCGAACCTTTTTCAGCAGATGTACGAATAATGCGGTTAGCTCTTCAATTTGAACTCACTGATTTACTATGTGATGTCAAATGAAAGCTAGATATAAGGACTTGACAATTTTGAACTTTCAAATCTTTGCCAAAAAATAAATATCCGAAGTTTCGTTCTTTCGCTTGCTCTGTTGAAGCCATGTTCGCTACAACTTACGTTTGTGAAAAATTATTTTCAACAATGAAAATAATAAAAACCAAATTTATATCACGACTGACAGACAAATACCTTCGTGATCAACTACGACTGGCAGTAAGTGACATAATTCCTGATTTTGAAACTTTGTCGCAGAGACATTCTGAAGACAGTTAATTTTAAGTTGTGATATTGTTAATTTATTCTTCATTCCTTTCTTCGTTACACGTACTAAACATTAGTTTGTAACCTTATACTCTATAAAATTATATTTAAGTGCTTGACGTAAGGAAAATGAAAATCCGTTAATAAGTCAGACAGTTGCTTCACTTCCCCTTCGGGTGTCCGCCTCCCTCCATAGTTGCTATGCACGTTGCAAGTTATATAGTGGCTCGGCGCACAACTACATTTTCGCCACCGCTGCATTTATATATAGAAACTTTTACTTGGATATAAAAACTCAATTAATACTTCAGTAATAATTTCGTGTCTTCATTCGAATGGTCGGTATTAGTAATCGCACTGTAATCGATGGTGGTATCCTACGTTCTCAAAATGTCTTCATTCGCGTAATGCCATTCTAGATTAGCCTCATTAGGTCGAACTTCGTTAAACCGAACTGACTCATTTTCAGTCCCTTGGAATTCGGATTAACGAAGGACTGTTATACTTACATGTAGAGCAGAAACTTGGGACCTTGACAAAGATTAATAAACGTAAGATTGAGTTTGCAGAAATGCGTTTTCAGAGATCTGTGGCCGGAGTTTCCCTACGAAAGCAGAGAAATCAAGACCTAAGAAACGATCTAAAAATATTTCGTCGGTTTACAAGCAAAACACATTAAATCAAAAATATTACTTCTGAGAAAAAGGCGTATATAATGTACAGTGTTAGATACAAAAAATTACACACTCCTATAGCGTGAATTTGTTTAAGTGCACATCGGGCAGAGCCTGGTTCACACGACTAGGGAAAGGATGTTTATTTTGCACCTAATTTATTCCTTTAATATACCTTTGTTGTAGATTATTCATAAGTCTTGACCTCTAAAAACACAGAAAAAGCAACAAACAAGCAAAACAAAGGAAAAACAGAGCGGAGTCGCGCAAGAAATTCCTTCATGTGTAAACCTAAGTTCTCTCGGAATTAATCGAAGTATTTCGAAGAGGACTTAGCGTATGGTAGTCGGTCATTTTTTGTCTAAGACTTTATATAATGCATGTACATAAACTTAGAATTGGAATATTAAATACGCATAAAGAGAAACAACTTACTAAAAATAATATTTTGAGGATTCAGTTTTGTCAGGATCTTTCAAAACGCCTTTTTATCAGAGGTAATATTTGTTACTTAATGTGTTTTGCTTGTAAGTCAACGATTTAATCTAAACGAAAAGTAAAAGAAATTACAAACAACCGATCACAATATCTGGAAAGGTTGGAAGAAGATCGGATAAAAATAACACATAATTAACACGAGTAAGATCGCCATTCAAACAATTATTTAAAAATAACTGTTGAACTAGGGTTCATATGAGCCGATAGAAAGAAGAAGCGTGGGAAGACCAATACTTCGAATGATAGATGAAGATTAGGATCACATAAGTTACTTTAATACCGTGATCTTGATGATGATAATGATGAGGATGATGACTTTTATTCCAATGACGTACATAAGTCAAAGCTTAATGTTCCCTAGTCTTCATACCACTGATAAACGAGAGGTTAGGAGCGTAAGGCACCCTCATTTTATTCCTGCGATACGTGTGCCTATGAACCCTAAGAAGATAATGTCAAGTTATTGACTGGTGAAATTACACTAAAATCAGGAAGCGTACAAAGTTTATAGATAGGCATTCTGTCGATTGATACGAATGCAATATGTGAAGAGGATGGAAAGAAAAATAGATGGGAAGTGAAATAAAAATAGCGAAAGCGTGTAAGTTGAGGAAAATGGAGAATAAAACGGTAGGAATACTCAGAATAAAGGATAAGTACAGGGTGATTCAGTGACTGTTACAAACTTTTAGGGATGATAGAGGATATAATTATGAACAACTCTCATATAGAAACCTATGTCCGGAAACGTTCCGCTTTTAGTTACAAGCCTAGATATGTTAGTCAGCGTAACCATCTAGAATCGAACTCAAGGCCTTTTTAAGTTTGGTTGCAGATGACCTGTTCCTGAAGCGTTGGTGATTTGTCATAAACATGCTATAAGCTAGTTTGCATAGTAAATTATATTTTGAGTGATTAAACCTTGCAACTTGCTGATCATTTATGGAAGAGCAAAGGGAAGAGGAAGGAAAGTTTCAAGATTTAATCAGTCGTAATATAATTTACGATTCAAACTAGCTTAGACCATGTTTATGAGAAATCATAAACGTTTCAGGAACACGTCGTTCAAAAAGATAGCTTTGAGTGCGATTCTAGCTGGTTGTACTGACTAACATATCTAGACTTGAATTTCATGTTGAAGATATACCGATAAGCTATCACAATTTGACTAATATGACTAAAAAAATACTGTGAGCAAGCCCATCGCTCTAGTATCAGCCTAGCATCAAGCACGAGCAGACCAATACACGTTAAAACTGTAAGTTACTTTTCTTACATAATAGGCATTACCCAAGCAGTTAACCATAACCAATACCAGTTAAAGGAATTTTCAAATTTTCAATTATAAACATTCCCAATTTCAAATTCATAGACTAATACTTAATCATATTGTTACAGACACGCCAGGCGATACTAAATCCATGGACTTGACAACCTTCATTCTGTTATAACATTACATCTATGGGTACAAGTCACAGTAATGCCATCAACTATTATAGAAGTGTCTCAACATCACTTTTAGCAAACATAGCCATGTTACGATACTGCGTCCAGCTCAACGCTAAATAACAAGATCACCACAACTGCCTCATTTAACTTCACACCGGCAAACACCACACAATAAGTGATCACATGCTTCATATATTTAAAGTGATGTACAAACTATGTGTTTTTTAAACAGTTTTTAAACAGTGTTTTTTAAATAGTGTTTTAAATATTGACTGAAACATTCTAATTTAATTTTGATAAAGTGTTGTACCAGCAAATAGTATATAAGAGTTAAGATAATCATTTATGTAATCATGGCAACACTTCACCGACATAGCACAGTATGCACAAAAACACTGATCATTTAAGTCCACGAAACATGTACCCATAGGCTTGGTTAACAATTAGCATCATATACATACATCTGAAGATGGTACAATTTACGTACCGAAAACGTTAATGAAAAATACGACTAATTAACTCATTCATTTAATTGTATGATAAGCAAAGGCGGAATACACACACATAATCATATCTAGACTTGTAACTACCAACGGAACGTTTCCGGACACGGGTTCCTATACGAAAGTTGTTGATAATTGTTTCCTCTATCATCAATGAAAGTTTGTAACATTGTCACTGATTCACCCTGTAGAAAAATAAGAAGAGAGAAGAAAGACAATGTGGGCTAGAAGAACAGTCTAGTAGGCCTACCGCTAGTAGTATATACAGTCACGAAGCTTGAGTTGTGAGGGTATTAGAAACAATAGATTGTGCCGGTACTATTTCGCATTGTCTATAATGAGGCGATAGTAGCGATCCTAGTGGTTAGCAACTATCTATGGATGCATATTTACTATGTATTGAGCTTCGTGACTGTATATACTAGACTGTGCTAGAAGTTAGAGACGAAAGCTATGAAAGTGAAAAAAACAAGGTCGATTAGAGTAATGATTATAGAAAGAAGTATAAATGAGGCACTGTAAGAAGAAATTGATTAATTGAACAAGAGAAGAATGACGGATGACATGAAGATTTCCTAGTTCTCATATATTTCAATATATTGGACCTGAATAGTACATTAAAGGCGTAAAACGTATGATTTCGTGGTTGTTAATTCGTTATTACAGTAACTTAAAATTGATATAACACCACGAAGACTGCTGAAATGAGGTTAAAAGGGCATTTGATTTCAATATTAGAAAGTTGGGTTAAAATTGTATCTCCTCACATAATGCTTTTGTGTATGTCTGCGGTAAAATGCAATGATTTAAATTGTAAATCTATCTAATCACGGTATTTTGGGGGCGTTTCTTCCCATAAAGTCGTATCAATTGTCTTCCGATCTTAACAAAATGCAGAACATGGGATGATATTAGTATCATTGTTCAGCAATTTGTACAAGTCAGCTCTTTCTCTGTTTAAAGTATTTCGCGACACACCTAAATACCCTTTCACGCCCCTCCAATTTTAGAGACAGCACGACTCTTGACAAAGCTACAATTTCCATACACCCCGTCATCATGAACCCATCCTCGCTTGTCATATCTTCGTTTCAAACAATAGGAGACCTATATCAGTGTCGATAATCTGGAGAAGTTGATATTCAGAATACCCTTTCACCGCTACAAGACAGAAGCACTTTGTATTATATAAGACAAATATCACAAATTGTGTGTTATTAAATGGTATAAGTTAATGTTCTCCCATTATGCAGATTATGCAGTAATTTGAACAAGCATAATTTTAAGCAAAGGTTCGTCAAATAAGTTATCCACGATCGTATTATTCCAATTTCCTTTCCTTTCGCAAAGTCATAACTTTTCAACAAACGTTAAAGCACTATCTTCACTTCTTGAAGGTAACCGGCGTAGCCCAGGAGTAAGGACAGTTTTCCTGATCTGAGGCTACGCTCGAGAGTGAGTTCGAAGTCCGATTGAGATGATTAACTAATTAGGGTTTTCCAAAGTCAGATAATCCATAGCAAATTCTTGGTCTCATCTTGCTATCACTGATTTAATCGGATCTAGATAACTTCGCAATTGACACAGTGTCGTTAAATAACTGAAATATAAAGAAACATACTCGCATTACCGGTTTAAGAGACTTCACACTAATGTTTATAGCTATAACCTTACTTAAGGGGTTAGGTACAGCTAACAGCAGTAACATTTTGGAAATATTCAACATTTTTTCCCACAATTACTGTATCTTGTATAATAATGATAACTAGTATGTGTAAAACACTGTCCTTCTGGTATATGGAAAAAAATATTTTTACGATTAAAAAAAATTATTTACATTTTTCATTTCTCAAAATTCAGTTCACTGTGCATGGAAGAAGAAGCGTTTCCCACATCATTAAAAAACTATCCAACATTCTGTGATGAAATTTTTTGTATGTAGGCCTATTTATGCATTTCATACCTACAATATGATGCAAGATCACTTCTCTATCTTTATAGATTGTCTGATAAAAAAATAAATTCATTTTAAAAATGGTCAAATATCAGTATTTTCTTCTAACACACGAGCAAATGCTGGGTATTTTCGGTGCTGGACCCCGGACTCATTTCACCGGCATTATCACCTTCATTTCATTCAGACGCTAAATAACCTAAATGTTGATACAGCATCGTAAAATAACCCAATAAAATAAAAAAAATCTTCTAACACAAAAAAAATTATTTATTAAGGAATGTAGTTTAAAGAGCATGATATTGTAAACTTAGTTTCAGCAATAAAATAAAAGAGAGAGAACATGAAAAAGTTAACAAGTTTATGAGTTATGAGGGAAACGCTTCATCACTGCACAGTAAACTGCCACCATTTTGAATTTTGAAAAAAAAAAATATAAATAACTTTTTAAATCGTAAAAATATTTTATTCATATAGCAGAAGGACGGTGTTTTACACATACCAATTTTCATTATTGTACAAGATATAGTAATGGAGGAAAAAAAAAAGTTGAATATTTCCAAAAATTTTACTGCTGTAAGCTGTACCTAACCCCTTAAGTTAAAGCAATAAAAACCTGTGCTTACTAACTGGCAACTACAACGCGTCTCATGTTACATGACCACTGAACGCTGATGACGCCACTGTTTTTTGTATACAAGACATCGGAGCGTGGGACATTGAAGGATTCAAAGCATTCGTGGGTAGGGGGTGACTCACTCTGCTAGTTTGTGAAATGAACACCGGTCAAGTTAGTAGTAGGTGCTGGAAGTAAATCATTACTACTATGATTAATCATTTTCGGAGACATGATATGTAAACTGTTTTATTTTATCGAAATTGGTTTAGTGCAACAGCGTACTTACTAGGTGAATTGATATAGATCTGAGTATGAACAAATTCCGTCTAGTATCGGGATGTTTAAATACAAATGCAGCTGCACACAGAAATATACACACCTTATTCAGGCAAACGAAATGGTCGACAAATTTTGTAGAGAGCTTTCTACCACGGAGAGGATGTTATTGGCCCTTTAAAATTCACTGCCCTCGCCTAGTTTTAAACCCTGGGACTTTAGATACAACGTCTAGCATGGTACCACTAGATCACTAAGGATGAAAAATAGTTCAAGCTCTAGGCCAGCGGTCATCAGCATACTGCACTCTCGGACTAGCGTCACTTACCCGCAGGTCTCTTACAGCACCAGCGTGCATACGTGGCTGTCTCCCTATCCTTTCTGCACGACGGAGCATATTTTGTTGCACTCCTTGCACTCTACCCATTTCAGCGAGTGCTAACGACCACTGCTGTAGGCAATAGTTAATGTCATGTCAGCATGGAAAAAATAAAACTAACTAACTATACACAATAAACACAAGATATATACACTCAGTATGAGATATAAATATAAATCCTCGTCACCTATCCGGTTTTCAAAACTTCAGTCCTCTACATTTAAAGATGTTACTTAAATACTTAATTCACAAACTTGTAAAATAGAGAAAGAAGATATGTTAGCAACAAAATATGAAAAGTCACAATCTATCCAATTTATAAAAAGAAAGATCCATTAATTTTCTTTAACTGTAGAGGGAGTGGGTTCGATTCCCGCTTAGACTGATTAACTGGTTGGTTTTTTGTTTCCGAAGTTTTCCCCAACCATAAGCGAATTTCAGGTGATCTACGGCGAATCCTCGGCCTCATCTCGCCAAATACCATCTTGCTATCACCAATCCCATCGATGCTAAATGTTCTAGTAGTTGATACAGCGTCGTTAAATAACCAACTAAAATAATAGCAGGATATCTTTGCTATTAAATATATTACTGATAAGACTTTTATCGTACACAGTGAATATCTTTGATGATGCTCAATTAGAATTTAAACAAATCTGTTTATGACAAATTTTAATTTATGCTTTTTTTTCGGAGTTTATAATTTTAAAAAATTGAGTTCATGCCATAAATTTCACACGAGTCTCCAGCGTCTCTACCGAAAAATATTGGGGAAAAACGTAATACGGCGA
Organism: Periplaneta americana; assembly: GCF_040183065.1. Lineage (NCBI taxonomy): Eukaryota > Metazoa > Arthropoda > Insecta > Blattodea > Blattidae > Periplaneta > Periplaneta americana. The sequence continues at coordinate 133,519,364 of NC_091118.1, read as the reverse complement.
ACGCTAAGCTCCGCCCACGACCCCTTTCCACATTTCCCCTACAAGCTCACCAGACACTCTACGTGATAGGCTAGTGTTGTGTCGAATGCACATTTCATGTGGGTGGGGATAACTTCCCCTACTGGCGTTCGCCGTATTACGTTTTCGCCAAATATTGTGCTGATTTTTGTCTTACAAATTCATCACCCCTTCAATATTTGAACCTACGACGCTGGAATTCACTATTGTACTGTATGTAGTAATCACTGGACTTTTATGACGAGACGGTATTCTTTCTATTACTCTTACATTTCACGATGGAATGTTACTCAGAATAATCCGGTATTGACGTCATTTCCAGTTCTAGTATGAGTGAAATTGTTAAACACGTGTACGGGAATATCCATGTTTAGAGTAGCCACCATGCTAAGGTTTTTGCAATACAGATTTGCAACACATCTTGGGCAGGAAACTACTCATCCGTTAACTGGAGAAGATCACGACGCTTCCCTGGCTGAATCACAACTCTCTCCGTTAATCTCCTCGTATCATAGGGTGTCTCTAACACTTCCATTCCAATCTCGTAACGGTTCAATGGGATCATAACCTTTCGGCCCAATTCGTGGCGATCAATTCCATTTAAACGTCTAAATTATTTCTACAAGAATTGTTATTATATTGTTCTGGATGCGGCAGAGCACACGACTCGTATCACTTAGTCTAGTCGAGTGAGAGATGCAAGGAAATATCGCTCAGGTTCATCATTTTCACCAGCATAAATCTGTATCTTCTTACGTAAGTAACGGAGGGCAACGTCCTCGATGGTCTAGTGATTGCTTTGCCTATTTGGAGGTTCAAATTCGGTCGAAGGTTGTTAATGTTTAGACGAATAATTACGAAGTATTACTTCCTCCGATAAAATCAAGTTGAATATTCTTTGTCACACATTATTTTAACCGATAAAGGTAAAGGTATCCCCGTGACATGCCATGAAGGCACTTGGGGGGCATGGAGGTAGAGCCCCATGCTTTCCATGACCTCGGCACTAGAATGAGGTGGTGTGGTCGGCACCACGCTCTGACCGCCTTTTACCCCCGGGAAAGACCCGGTACTCAATTTTATAGGAGGCCGTTCTGAAAGTTTGGCAACGAGAAAAAATCCTGTCACCACCTGGGATCGAACCCCGGACCTTCCAGTCCGTAGCCAGCTGCTCTACCAAGTGAGCTACCCGGCCATGTTGTAAATAATAATAATAATAATAATAATAATAATAATAATAATAATAATAATAATCATCATCATCATCATAAAGGTTTGGCCATTTGGTCTGTTCTTCTCAGAGAAACTAGCCTTCCCATCTATTATAAGGTCTACCTATACTCCGTCTTGCAACTTGGGTATAGTTCAAAAGTAATTTTGGGAACCTGTCTTCATGCATACGTTCAATATGTTTTTTCGACTCTTCTTTATAGTGTAATAATTTATCATTGAGATTAAAAATCTTTAGTTCAGTACGTATGTCTTTAGATCTTTTATGATCTAAGAGAGTAAACCCCACAACCGAGATCAAAAATCTCATCTCTGTAGCCTCTATCTTCCTTCTGTGTGATTTATTCAAAGTCCAGTTCTCACTGCCATATGTGGGCATAGGGACTGACATAACTTCATAAAACTTAAGTTGTGTGGACTTCCTAAGATCGTTCTTAAAGTGCCACATATTCCTTGGAATTTATTCGCTTTATTAGTTATATCGGTTTTCTGGCGGTATGATACATTGCACCCTAGGCAATTCAAGCAGTTTACTTGTTCGATTTTTTTGCCCTCTATGATTATTTTAGCTCTTAAATGGTATTTACCTATGAAATCAATAGTTTTGGTTTTGGCTGATATCTTTAAATTATATTCCTATATTATATTTATAAGTTTATTTGTTGATAATTGCAAACCATCTTCCGAATCATTAAAAATGACCAGATCATCAGCAAACAAAATAATATTTAAAATGCGATTATTAATAATAGAATTCTTAAAAGGTATAGACCTACTTTGCCATTCACGAATGTCTGTTGTGAATAAAATTCTCAAAAGTTGTCACTGAATTACAATCCTACTTTCAGTTTTGTATGAGTCTGCGAACTGTTCCGGTACCACCACCACCACCACCACCACCACCACCACCACCACCATCACCACCACTTACATATGAGCCGTTCAGAGCAAAAGTGGTGTAAGTAAAAATTGGGTAATGAGGTTTAAAGTAAAAATTCTGTAAAATACAGCGCAAAGTAGCAGTTAATATGGCCTTCTTGCTATCCACTGACTACTAATAGTTTAAATAAATTGAATATTAATTACTACTTTGCGCTGTATTTTACAGAATGTTTACTTTAACCCTCATTACCCATTTTTGACTTACATCACTTCTGCTCTGAACGGCTCATGTATTAGACCTGTAGACTACTTCATTTTTCATACAAAAGAAAACTACCCCCAAAAGTTTTAAAGCGGTCGATTTAGCAGGCCAGTGACATTTATGGATTTCTTCTTTCTTCCTATATCGTCGCTCTGCCTTGAACTGGAGGGGTACGACCGTTTAAGAATCTGGCGGGTAGTTTCCCTCTGTGTGAAAAATGAAGTATAGATCTCGGGATTTGTTACGATCTTCTGCCAGCGTCTTGGAAGCCAATCTAATACTCTTCTACCGATTGTTCGGTAATATAATATTATGTAGAAGCTGTCGAGATAGACGTTGGACACGTTTTCTATTTCATGGATGAGATCAGCGCAATTTAATCACCAGAATTATATAGGTCTCATCGTAACCCGTTTTTAATTTGATGGACGAAATCAACATAACTAAAGGAGAAAAGTCTGACAGGAAGCCCTGCTTCTCTTGGTAGGGGTTTACGCGATAGGCCTGTAACCCATCATCATCATCATCATCATCATCATTATCATCATAATCTTCACGTGTTAGGCCTGCTGGCATGTTCCGACTCGGTATTCCACTGTTTTCTCGGCCTTCAAATTTCTTCTACAATGTGACCGATATTGTGATTACTTTTGGAAAGCGACCACTGTTCATTATTTTCAAATGTTGACTCCATTTAGTTTTATATTTTATTATCTTTTTATTGATAGGTTCAAGTTCTACTGCTCTCCTTATTTCTTCATTCCTAATGTGGTCCAGTCGTGATCATCCTTTCATTGCATTCATTTCATTTCCCAGAACTGTATACTGGTTCATCTTTGCGTTTCATTACGGAGCATTCACTTTTGTACTGAAGAGGGTGGCTTGTAACCCATTCTTATAAATATTTATAGGCATACTTATAATCTCCGTACCAGATATAGACCGCCTCTTGTAGAATACCATGTAGCCCTGCCCTATAGTGTATGGTCATGATAAACCAAACAGTTACACGAGACGTTGGACGCCCTAGACGACGGTGTATTGAGAAGTTTTAAATGCATTTAATCTAGTATGTAGACAAAACAGACCGGGAGGCCTAATCTTTGTTGTATATGATATGAAACTCACCGACGATTATGTACTTATCGGATATTTAGACGGTGAATGTGATAGATTGTACGCCGATGCAAAGTTTGTGATTGATTACCGCGTGTAGCGCTTAGGAGACAACGGTGGGGCGTCAATGAGATTAATACAAAATAAAAAAAATATGTTCAACGCTCGATAGTGGATTATGTTCTTGTAATAAGTTACTGTAAGCTGTTCATTGAAATCAGAAATAGCTTCTGAAAGCGAATATGTAATTTATATTTAATTTAATTAGAAAGAGGAAATTGAATATAAAAATAATATCAAAATAATTATTTCACGTTACGATCATAAGGATTTCAAATATTATTTTCGACTGTCTAGGTTTGCAATTAAAGTCGGAATAATTCTGAAATTTAAAATCTTAAATAATCTGTGTACAAACTTACCCACTACAAGGGAATCTTATGTTAATCTTTGGTTGTGGGTAGTTATGCAAATCTTCAGCTCATTTATTTCATTGAGTCGTTCTTAAATTCCGTATTCATAGCTGACTCGTAATATCCTATCAGTTAGCATTGAATTAAAAAAATGAATACAGATAACATGCTTTTTTGATAATTAAGTCTGTATTTATCGATGTGAAAATGTTAGTGGTTGTACTTTTTAATATTTTCAGAATATCTATATTTTTTAAATATATACATATATCCATTTTTAGTTCAATCTTTGAAGTTTTTACGACTTAAGTAATTTTTTCAACACCTGTATAAAAATATGCTACAGCGAGTCTCCCTATTTGATCCCAATAATCATATTTGAATTATTGGATATGCAATTGTATATTTCATGTCTTAAAATGAAATTTGTTATGCACATTTTTACAAGTTTCACTAATTGTTTTAGGGAATATAAAATATTTTCATAGTTATCCAAATATATCAATTCAAATCAACGCTGGAATAATTTCAAGGGAAAAATTGTTCCGGGACCGGGAATCGATCCCGGGACCTCTGATTTCACGCACCAGCGCTTTACCGACCGGGTGACACCGGTGTTGGATGAAGTTCCTGGGTAGCTCGGTCGGTAGAGCGCTGGTGCGTTCTGCCAGAGGTCCCCCGATCGATTCCCGGCCCTGGAACAATTTTTCCCTTGAAATTATTCAACTCTGATTCACAGGGAGCTTTATCTGTAAGCTAAATTTGCATCATATCAACGCTGTTAAGAACGACAAAGGTTTGGTCATGTGTCGTATGTTATTCTGCCATTGACTCTTTGGCTCCCTATTAAATATTTGATTGTCTACTTAAGGTAAAATAAAGCCACCAATGTAACTTAGACTAAAGTGAGTTTGACTTGAGAGTGCTCTTGGACATGGGTTCAAATTCGGCCTCGGCTGGTAATCTGATTGGGCTTCTTATATCCGAGATTCTTCCCAATTGTAATGCGAGTGTCAGGTAATCTTGGGACAAATCCTAGACCTCGTGTCGCCAAATATCATCTCTCTATCACTAATTGTACTGACGAGCACAGTAAACCTGCAGGCTGCATTGCGTTCAGAGCAGAGAAAAAGGCGCAATCAAACTTCATGTAGTTAATGGAGTTACTTGAGGGTAACATTTTTTCTTTTGTTTCAGGTAGGCCTCGTGCAAATTTCTGCCATAAATTTGAGATGAAAGTCATGGCAAGGTAAGCAAAGTTAAATTTAGTTTCTTATACTAATATGCTGTCGTTGGTCGTCCTGCTAAGAGATGGACTGATGTGAGACCGTAACAGATCGCTTTGTCTAATAAATGTTTCGGATGATGATGATGATGATGATGATGATGATGTTGATGATGTGTCGCTAATATGCATGTGTCAATTTTATATTACGAGGAAGATAAACACCTTCTTAAAGGTTTTATTCTCGGAGTAGTGTCTTTAGTTATCTGTTTTATGTTAAGGGACACTGGGACTTAGTTTTGAAACTTTTAAAGATTTTTATTAATTTACTTCAAAGTTGGCGGGTTTGTTGTGTCTGCATGTGTAAATAACAGTACCAAATTTCATCAGGTTTCATTCATTAGTACCTTAGATATTAATTTTCACGTATTTTAATAATATTAAATTACGAGTAAATTCAAAACATCCTTGACGGCTTCAGAATTGTTTTTGTTTTAAAAATATTCTGTGACTGCACGTGGATTTTTAAATTTGAGAATTGGTTCATGAGATAAACATTTTCTTTCAAATCATAATTTTTGCTTGATAATTTTCTTCAATTTTTATAAGTTAAAAATTCATACCATGAAAAGTTTTCTGTGAAGAGCTGATTCCATGCACAGCATTGTGTATTGCAATATGTTGAATATTCTTGCAAGGTTTCATGTAAATCGGAGCAAAATGGAAGCCGCTAGGAAGTTTATCATTGACCAAAAACGTAGTTTTTAGTAAACGCACCTTTAAAAGTAAAAGGTGGTAATAGGTGGGGCTAAATATAGGACAGAATGTTAAACAATTGTATCAAAATTATTTATTTTTACCATTTTGGCCAATAATTCAGTCCTAGTGTGTCTTAAGCTAGCAATTGAATCGATGAGCCCGAAAATTATAATAATAATAATAATAATAATAGTAATAATAATAATAATAACATATATATTAGCTGGCAGAGTTAAGGCCGTAAGGCCTTTTCTTCCACTCAACCAGCAAAAAGTATATATATATATATATATGTATATATATACATATATATATATATATATATATACATATGCATGAACTTACAAAGAATTCAACAATTTGATTTAGATGAGTGTTACATGTATACAAGAGTTATTTACGAATTAAATAACAAAATACTATGAACTATTAATTAAACACTGAAATAGACTGTGTAGCAGAATTAAGCTAAAATACATAGAATGTTAATATATTTCAAATAATATTAGATAATAGAAAGAGATTATTATGAGACAATTTTGAAAATACAGCACTATCAGAATGGTGTCTAAAGAAAGAAGTAACAATGTAGTCAGTGATAGTTTAAATCAGTTTGATTGGAGTGAAATGCTAATAAGGTTATCTTTTAAGCTGTTTTTAAAGGTGTTGATTGTCTTGCAGCCCCTAATACTTTGTGACAAGGAATGCCATTGACGCGAGGTGGATACTGTAAAAGACGATGAATAACAAGATGTTCTATGAAGAGGTATGCTTAGCGTGCCACAGATAAGTGATCTGTTATTTACGTCGTGGTTAGAGTATAGATAAGAGAAACGAGACGAAAGGTAATTTGGTGTTGAGGTGTGCAGAATTCGAAAGAGTAAAGACAAAGAGTGTAAAGTTCTGCGTTCTTTAAGTCGGAGCCACGAAAGACTTGCGAAGGACGGTGATATGTGATCATATCGTCGGATGTTGCACACGTATCTCACGCACATATTCTGAGCTCGCTGTAACTTGACAGACAGTTCAGAACTTAGGTCACTTAACAAAACGTCACAATAATCGAAGTGCGGCATTACTAGGGTTTGTACTAGGGTAAGTTAGTCATAATATGTGCTTTTTTCCACAGCTCTTTTATAGCAATTCCCTGTTCTTCAGAGATAAATCCGCCATTTGATATGAAAAGTCACTTTCTCCTATTGAATATAGGAAATACTGAAATATGAAAGCTCTATTTAGTTTGAAAACATGTCTTGTCTAGGATATAACTCGTTTTCCAACTAAACTGGAAATATTTCACCATATAATAGTGTTGTAGCTACTGAGTAACAGCTTGTAATCAGTAATCACATGCTACAATACCGTTCGGTGTTGTATGTATTTATGCAGCACTTTAGGTCTCAGTACATGAGAAATTTGTTCCATATTTTCACTTTATATCGAATTGTGTTTAAATGAAATGAGTGATTTATTGTGTATCCTCCAGATGGCTCACTGAGGAAAAGGGATAGGGACTATAGAAATTATAAGCCACATAAAATGAAAATAGCAAGAATGAAAGGTTCACAATTTATAACAAATAAAAAAAAAAATGCTTATCAGAAAGAATTACTGCTGATGATTGCAGGCAAGTGAAAATAATTTGACCTATTCAAACTGTATTAGCGACTATAAACAAACCAAATTTGTCTATTGGATCTTGATGTATGCAAGCTTTAAAAAAGAGTATGATCATATGATAACGGAGAATTCGTGCACGGAAATGTCATATGTACTTCGGTACATCGCTATAATATGAAATGCTTAAATAATCACTTAGTGATTTAAGACGGCGCACATCCCGTCGGATCCCGACCACTTAGTCACTCGTAATGAGTGCACCTCTGAACATTAGTGTGTTGGACATTTTGCCACTGTCATATATCTGTGACATAGTGCATGAGGGTTGGCCACTAAAGAGGTGGAACTTAAACTGAGAGGAATCAATCCGGCATCGGAATTGGAATCCGATGTGGCTTAGTGGACATAGCGTCAGTACGTAGAGCTGAAAACCTGGATTCGAATCCCGGTGCCGGAGAGAATTTTTCTCCGTTCCACCCATCCTTTATCATATGACAACGCAGAATTCCTGCACGGAAATATCACATGTACCGCGGTACATCGCTATAATATTTAAAAAAGAGGTTTCTTTTATTTTTAGTTGCAAGATGAAATGTTTTCTGAACTTTACTCCTGCATAAATATCTGACATCTATTTGTAAGTGTTCTGCTACTTAACCATGCTCTACAAGCTGATTCTGAAGCTAAATATGATGTTAAAAGAGTTTCTGAAGCTACAGATTTATGTTTATTCACGTAAAACTTTATATTCCATGTTTCTTATTGTTGATAACCATTTGGTCTTGTAATATGAGATTTATTTCTATAATTATGAGTAAAACTGGAAAGATTCAAGTGAAATTGTGCACTTATTTGAAATTAATTCTACTTAAAAAGTACACAAACTTATTATTTTATACGAACTCATCTCTGAAATTTACAAAAATGACCGGTCTCTTTTAAAAGATATTGATTGAGTCTTGAGTAACTAAACTGGTTTGAATCTAAAAAAGTATACTTTTTTTTTTTTTTTTGAAAATTCAGTTTTTGTCTTTCCTGTAAAATTAAATTTGAGGGAGATGACTGCTTTTCGAACTCATCGATTCAGTTGTATACAATTGAATATAGTTGCTAGCTTACAATGATTCTACACTACCATGCAGAGGTTTTAGGGTTCAATGCACAATATAATGAAATGTATAATTTAATGAAAGTTGAACTGCATATTCTTGATAGTAGAATGTAGCATTTCCGAAGTCAAAGTCATGTACAAGCACACTTCATTAGAAAATGCATTTGAAGTTTTTTACTGGAAAGATATTGATCAACGAGGTCAAATCGTTAGAGCATGAAGAGATGCCTCCTTGACTTCCTGATTAGAGAGTTGTGACTAGGAAATTATTTATCCAGTTGAAGCACAGAAAATTCATCATTCTGCTAGAGAGTGATCCGAATATTAGTCCAAGCATGTTACCATTGAACCTGGGCGCTCGTAATGCTTATTCACTTTCACAGCAAGATAACGTTTTCTTGCTTTCATTTGGAAAGGTTTCTCGGTCAAAACCCATATCAATCTTGTGTCATATAGCTATTCATAAAATAGGGGAATGATACTTTAAAGTGGATCACAGTCTCTTCTGAAAGTGAACATAAAATTCACACAGGAAACCGTTGTAAGCAATGACCATTCTTTGTAAATCGATATTAATGCAGTCTGTAGTGTAGTCTACGTAACGGTTAAGACCAACTATGGTGTCAAATATCAAGAGTGCGAATTTATCTAAGACAACTATTCGGGATGGATTTATCCAAGATTACATAGCCCATTATGCGCCCGATATGAGATAATTATTCCAGTCTGTCTAGTAGCCTGAGTGGTAATCGTGAATCCGACGCTAACAGGTGGGCCATTCTGCTTCAGCTCTGACAGAGCCAGGCACTGTCCCCAGACGAGAATCCGATAAACCCCAACAGTCAAGAGTTCCAAGCTCTTAAATCCTATATCAACTTTGGAGACCCACACTAGCTCCAAGACTTCACCTAATACCTATTTTTAATAATTGAAACTGATCAGGAGGAGAAAAAGAAATTGGCTGTGACATTGGCTAAGAAGAAACTGTCCACTGAAGAATACAGTGGAAGGAATAGTGAAGGTAAGGAAAGTTTGGGATAGAAGAAGATATCAAATGATAGCCATAATTAAGATACATGGATCATATGCGGAGACTAAGAGGAAGGCAGAAAATGGGAAAGATTGAAGAATACTGGGTTTGTAGTGAAGTACCTGACTTGAACAGAACACTCATGAATGAATGAATGAATGAATGAATGAATGTCTTGTGAGTTACGAATGATGTATTTTTATCATCCTGGGTATCTGAGAACGGTAAGTTTCGATTCAAGATCAACAATACTTAGCGAGCCATGAATTATTAAGAATGTAAACAAAAAAATTGACAACGAGAGAAATTATATATAATTTTATGTCCTTTATTGTATCTACTACACAACCAAAATTAATCTTATGCTGACAAAATTTCGGGCTGGAGGACTGAGATAAGTAAAATCTCTGTGTGTGATTTGCTGTCCCAGAGACACCGCAGAGATGGCTTGGGGCGCTTCTAATGGTCACCAGTTACGACAGTAGTTATGGTCATTTACTTCTACTTCAAAAAAGGAATGTGAATACTGTTAGGACCAGTTGTCTGAATAATTCATTTGAAATCAAGCAATGCAATTAACGTTCAGGTAAGCTGAACTTAGATTTTTGGTTGTATAGATACAAATCTAAGATCATTTCGTCTTGATCTCAGATCAAATCTACCTGGAAATTTTTTCGACTCAAGGTGGTTGAGCTTACAATTAGCGTAGAGAACCAAAGTAATTCTTTATTAAATCAAAGAAGAATAAATACTGTTCCGGGAAGTGACATTATGAATGAAGGTTAGTTTATTATAGATTTATTAATTTGTCATACAGAATAATATCTGTATTATTGACGGCCAAATAAGTCACTCAGCTGAGTGCGCTCCTAGTATAATGGCAGTTGACACTGGACATATACGTCAACATATATGCCTAACATGGAGTCAGGCCATAAAGGGAAACATTGAAGGAGGAGAATTCGATCCGGTGCTGTGGATTGAATTCGGCGTAGCTCAGTGGTCAGAGCGCTTGGTACGTAGAACCAAGGACCCGGGTTCGATCCCCGGCGCCGGAGGGAATTTTCTCCTCAAACATTAATAAACATTGAAGGTTAGTTTAGTTAATTGCTGAGAAAGATATGTATTAATATTTCACTTGTAACTATGCGCATTATAATATAATGCATTGTTGTATGTGTCGAGTTGTAGTTTATGTTGTCTCCAGATTTCACTTTTCTTTCTATTTTCATAACATAACTTTAGGCTTTTCCAAGCTCTTCGAATACATCATGAAATTACAGTCTACAATAATTTGTTTCCAATCCACTTCTTTTTGTTTGGTGATACGACAGTATGTTTATTTATTCTCTATAACTTATTTATGCTTGGAAGCAGTTTCAATCAACATCTCTCTCCCTCTCTCTTTATTCTTCTCCCTTTTTCTCTCTCTCTCTCTTTCTGCCTCACCCTCTCGCTCCCACACTATTTTTTTAAGTTTGGTGCACTTATTCTCTTCTTCATGTGTTCGTCCATTTTTTCTTTTTGGTTACACGTGTTATCAACGAACAATTTAACGTCGAACAATGTATTTAAAAACCATTCGCTATCATGTTTTTTCTCATCTTTCAAGTGTTGTCACATATATTTGTACGATCTTAGATCAGCATTGAACCAAGTTAACTTCATCTAAAATAAATGGTATACAACATAAAATAATAGAAATAGATCTCAGTTCAGTTCATGATATTGGAAGAAAAGTTAATTTAATTTGAGATTTTTATGCAACAAGGCTTAAGAATAAAAATTCCAACTTCATAATTTATTTAAACTTGCTCATTAAATTGTGTCCAACACGTGGGAAGGATTAATAACGACAGAATTCGAAATAACTTCTGATATTATAACTACTGCGCACTAGAGCGGACTAGTAGTGTAGAACTTCTAAAATTTATAGCTTGATGCAGTAACATGACTAATAGTCTAAATATCTAACACACAAAAGGATGATGAGATGATAATATAACACTTTTTCTATTCTTTTGCAAGAGCATCAGCTTGTTACAGATTCTTGTTATCACAAAACATTCACTATATCAGTCTCCGAAAAACGTTTGCAGTTGCTGAATGTGGCTTCATTTAGTATTTACTAATGAGCATTTCGTAGCTCGCAGCATTCGGTTAATGTGACTTTCTAGTGAGTGCTTCGTGGAACGAGTGAAGACGTAACATATTGAAGTACTGCACACACCGGAAGAGCGTCATCAGTTGTATGTAAATGTTACGTAACAGCAGTACTAGTCATTGAATTATTTTCTTTTACTAGGCAGGAGAAAACATGCAAAGCAAAGTAGAAATTTATTCCGTTAATTTTCCCTTCCGTAGAAACAATGTACTATTTTATTGACACTTTCTCCCTTATACGTACCTATTATATGCAACTACAATGATCCCTTTAAGTAAATATTTATGTACAGAAACTGGCTCTTATACAATGTCGGCTTTGGATCAAAATTTTACTTGGAGTGTGTTGTGACAAGAAATGAATCCAATTTTCAGAGTCAAGGCCATTAGATTCTATGGCCTTGAGCCACCTTTCAGTGATACCAGTTTCTGATTTTTAATATGAAGAATTCGGTGATACCCATTTTAGCGGCTTCCAAGGTTCGGAAATTTCTTCTACGCAGGAAGTGCGTCATGGACGAAACAGATGAAAATCTAAACGTGCATGATCAGCAGTTCGATTCTTTCTAATGACTGGATTTTTTTCTTGATTGTGCGAGCAGTCTGAAGTCTCGCATTGTCCTGTTGCAAGAGAATTATATTTTGATTAACTAATGTCGGGTATGGCTCTTTCAAAACTTCATGAACTCGTTCTAGCTGTTGAAAATAAAGTCCCGCATCGTCTGAACTTTCGTTGGGAACAAATCCCAGAGAATCACAACTCCAAAATTCCACCACGCACATAAAATTTTTCTGAGACGAAACCGATTTTGTTTATCGACGATTTTGGCAAGTTCACGAGGATCGATGCACTGTTTTGAGGTGTCAGAGCTGAGGTAACATAGGCTACCTACTTTTCATGGCATGTGAAATTCTCCTGACTATTTCGTTTATATGACATCATTCCATTTTCGACCAATGAAGTGTAACGAAATTTTGAATTCCGACCAATCACAGTCAGACTTTGCGATAATTTCTGCAGCTAGATTTATCGCTATCAATTTATCGCATGGTCGTTCTTTTGTTTAGTCGTTGTCGCCAACTGTTTCCCCGTAAATTGATGATCATGAATACATTAAGATGCAACTACACGGTTAAACTTTTCTTTCAACTTTAAAGCAATGAATGCAAGATTGATATCTAATATTAATTAATATATTTACGCAGTGAAGACCACGTTCAAAACGGCGCACCATGTAAACAGAAAATCTTTATGCATCTTAATTGAACCTACCTTTTAAACTTGATTCTTTCAATATTCTTCCCAGATTGCACGCATACGCGAATGGAATATTGAACTGTGTAGATGCAGCTTTAGTTCCGTTACACACTACAGCGAGAATGCGTTTGTCGAGCTATAAAAAATGCTTTCGTGTACCACTGATTGTAACGGTCGAAACAAGGCACAGCTGACATTGGTCCTGCTTCCACAGGTAACCTATAAAATTGTAGCCTATAACATTTATATTGAAATTAAACAATTAATAGACGTTCAAATTTATCTAACATCATCGCATATCAAACTCAAAGACCTTGCATAGTGATAATGTCTTTGATCAAACTGCCTTTCGTATGACGTAATAAAATTCGTATTTTAATTAGGCCTATCTATACAGAGATGGCTTCACTTTGTAGCAACATGTCTCGCTGTGAATACATAAGCATTGGTATATAGCTGTCCCCACTGTTACTGTTAAATTAAATTATGATTTCAGCAGATAATGAAAATGTATTTGTTATAATAATAAGAGAAAAGTGCAGTACATGTAATTAACTTGTTAAACCTGTATTTCGCTTTTCGCAATTGGCATTTCTGAATAATAACATCGAATTTCTTTATTGCAATAATCGATATTCATCTACGAGTATTTCAACTTCACAATGTCTGAATAGGTTAAGTAGGCCTATTTGTTAATATACAATTATTAACATTTTGTGATCGAATTTTAGGGATATATTATTTAATTTTTTTTTATTCACGAAATAGTCCTAATAAATGTCACTCGAGGTCTGAGATATCCCAGATAAATCCACTCGCTTCGCTCGTGGATTTATCGGCAGATCTCAGACCTCTCGTGACATTACTACAGATAAATTTATCATTCATGAGATCAGCGATAAACAGACGACAGATATCTACTCTGCCTTGAGCTTGTTCAGGTTTCAATTTATGACGTACAGATAATTATAATCACTCTTCATCATTACACCGCCATGGTCATCATCATTACAGTTACCACCATCATTATGACTGTCATGATACAGTGTCGTCACTATTCGAGATTATTTCAGACATAAGAGAAAATTAAAAATAATTGTTTCGGTAAATTATTATTATTATTATTATTATTATTATTATTATTATTATTATTATTATTATTATTATTATTATTATCAGTTCACCCAAAGTGCTGTCGTAGAGAACGGTTGTGTAGTAAGCAGCATATGCAAGTAGGTTAGCGTGTGAAGAAGGTATGGGCGACGACCTAAATTCTTACAGGGCGCGAATCGGGTGCTTCAATGCAAGGCAGTGTTGCAGATGTTCAAAAGGTGATAATGTAATAGTGTCGGATAGAATCAACATATTTGTGGCAGCGGCTGTTTTATCAATTCTACTGATTATTGGAAATGTGGAGTTAAATCCTGGTCCTGGAGATACAGAAGGAAGAGTCTATAGTGATGAAGTGTTTCAAAGAGAATGGATTAACTATATGAAAGAAACGAGAGAAGACAGACTGAAGGCAAGTGTTCTACTAAACAAAGTAGCAAGTGATATAGATACATTAGTAAACAGGTACACTGAAGTGGAAAAGAAGTTAAAGGAGGTTATCCAAGAGCAGGCGGTGTTAAAATCGATAGTTAAAAAATGGGAAAATGATAGCAGAATTAATAACATTGTAATTTATGGTGTTGAAGAGTGCAATCATGAAAAAGGGATTGATACTGGTTACGTGGTGTTAGAATTATTAACTAAGTATTTCAGTCTAAACTTGGACATAAGTGCGATAAATAACGCGTATAGAATAGGTAAGGGAAATAAAAGACCAATTATTGTGAAATTGAACAGTTACTTTATCAAAGAACACATCATTGCCAATACGCGTCAACTCAAAGGCACAAATATATTCATAGAAAATGACTTTGCAAAAGAAATTAGAGAGAAACGAAAGAAGTTAATTCCAATATTAAAAGAAGCTCGAGGTAAAGGATTTAGGGCAACTTTAGTAAAAGATAAAATGAAGATAAACGGAAACATAGTTAACGTAGAGTCCTTAAATAATCAAAACATTGAGGATTTATTCAGGTGCGGTAACAAGAACAGAAATAAGGAAATAGAGACTTGTGGAAATAGAGCATCGTCTACACCACTCGTAAACAGAAGAAGTGCATCACGAAACAGGAAGTCTAGAAGCGCAGAGAGGACTGATAAGAATAGTAACTCATCAAGTGGGCAGAAGAAATCAGAAATTACAAATACAAGAATTGATGAGCTTACGGGAGTGAATGATATTAGAGCATACCTAAGTAAACTAGAGAACACTATTTTCACAGATCCCTTTAGAAGAAAGAAGAGTGAAGAAGGACAACCTAGTATGGAAGAAGATGCAGGAACCAGTGAAGATGCTGTTTGGGGAGCTGAGGCACAGACTGAGAGAACAACCAGTGAGGGTAGGCTGAGGCGCGCAAGTGAAAACTCAACAAGGAGAAGCGATTGTGGATCAACCGGCAAAGTCAGCGATCAATTTATAAGAATGCCACATGCCGTTGGTAGTCCGGAGTGCGCGAGAGGAAGTGCTACAGTATGGAGGAACTGTGCGGTACCGACCGATGGAGTAGAAGAAGGTGACGAACAGTTATTAAAAGGTAAATTGACAAATAGAAACTCTATCAGGAATAAAGTAGATTCAATCAAAACTATAGATACTGAACGAAACTACCTACTAAGAGATAATAATAATAATAATAATAATAATAATAATAATAATAATAATAATAATAATAATAATAATAATAATAATGTTTTATTTTCGCTGGCAGAGTTAAGGCCATAAGGCCTTCTCTTCCACTCAACCAGCCTTAATCAATACAATACATAAATTTAAATTACAAATATTTTCACTACACTTAAAAGGTTCTCCAGCAATAATCTTCACTACACATTTATTTAAATTTAGATAAATCTATAAGGTAAAGTAGTAACTTAATTTATGAGCATTTATAGGCATCAGCAAAGACTAAATTTTCCTAAAATTAGAAACACTTATTATTAATTAAATTAGATAAGCAGACAGGTTTTGTAAATAGGATAGAATTACGTCAAAGTTTTAAAATAATAAAAATTTAAAATAGAGAATTAAGGTAGTTATTAATGTATTCCGATAGCTATATTACTCGTATTTAGTAAAGGTTCAGAAGATAATTTTGACTTTATAAATTGCTTTACTAATATGTTTTAATTTCAATAATACTGCATTTATAATAAATTTAGTAGGCATTATAATAGTAATGAATTGATAATGAGTACATGAGACACAATTATGAAACTAAATTGAGGTTGATTATGTAAGCAACTTGGCAAGTTTGTGATAGTCTTCATTGAAGTTACGCAAACGTTTCTGCTGACAAGGAAATATTGTAAGAAATAAAGATTAACCTACATATAGAATGTATCGAGTAAGCTAATTCAGGTTCATGACTTACATTATGTCGACATCTGATCACATTTTTTTGGAATAATAAGTTATTATGTAAAGTAAGACCTAAATAATTACAATTAAATTGTGAAAAGGGCAGATAAATAAGGTTTAATGTCTTAGTGGTTATCATTTTTGGTTTAAACATGCACTAAAACCAGACGTAAGTGCAAGTTTGAACCAATAAATTATTGAGATTTGCGTTAAAATAATAAGTCTAGGAAATTGTATATTTTTAAATATGTAGAACTACATTTGTTTATAGATCTTTTGTTATATTATTAAGTTTTGTACTTGTGAACTATATCAATCAATCAATCAATATCAAAACACTCAGCCAATATTATTATTATTATTATTATTATTATTATTATTATTATTATTATTATTATTATTATTATTGGATGCACGTAAGCATTTATAAGGACTTCTTGTAAAGTGCATCCGATTTTCTTTTGAAAGAAATTGATATTAATTCACGTATCTACTTATGAGAGAAAATTATTCTTACTTGTTTAATGCTGAAATATTTAGGGTTAGTCACTATGAAGAATCTCTCCAAAATTATTCACAAGTCTTCTCGAAGATATATTCCGTAACCTGGATTGGAACAGAAAATATTAAATTAGCGTAAACGGAAAAAGGTTAACAAACCTAAGATTCGCTGACGATTTCGTACTGTTTGTAAAAGCGGCTAAGGAGTTGGAAATGATCTCTGCAATCTTAGTAAAGACGTCGGTCTGACTATGAATCCCAATAAAAATTAGATTATGCCTAACGAACCAGTAATCCACAATATTGTTAACAACACAGTTATCGACTGCCCCTAAGAATACATATACGTTACATACGTGGGCCAATTCATAACCATGCAAGAAAGTTCAGATAAGGAGATTAAGAAAAGAAAAGAAATGTGATGGAATAATTCTGGTCTCTAAAATTCATCCTCCTTGACAAATTCTTAAGTCGCCGGTTAAAAGTCGATGTTTTCCCGGTCATGCTATATGGAAGCCAGACCTGGTCACTGACAAATACTCGAATGAAGATGTTAAAAGTAAGCCAACGCAAAATGGGAGGAAAATACTATACGTCAACTGGAGGGATAGAATCAGCAACCAAGAAATGATGACTCGGACAAGCATGTAGGATATAGCGGTCCAAGCTGTAGAACTGAAGTGGCGATGGGGCGATCACGTACCGAGGCTCAACCAGTCCATATGGGCCTATGCATCAACTGTATGGGACCTGAGAATAGGGAAGAGAGCCCAGGGCAGACCGTGGCGACGTTGGACAGACCTGTTCAGAGAAACAGCAGGAACAGTACGGTTCATAACGGCAACACATCGTGAAGACTGGAGACGTCTGGAAAGAAAAGCGCTTCAATATGAAGGACCGAGCAAACACCTTAAAAGAGGGTATTCAATTTCGAGTTGATTAGTAGATCTACTTGGGTTGCTCTGTGCTTCATATAAATAAAGCACGTGAGTAGAGGCCTATTCTATGCATAGTGTATATTTACTTTATGTAGTATAAAACAGAGAATAAAGAATTAACCAATAATAATTTATCTTAATGGAATTTCACGAGCTGTTCTTTTTCTTATTCTTATTCACTACGAAGGACAGAATAATATAGTAACTCGATGATTATATTGTATACAGAGTGAACCGTAAGTAATGTTATTAATTTTAGAGGGTTATTCCTTGAGATATTTCAAACAAAAACGTTTAATACAATTTTCCTCGGTTTTGCTTACTTTTCCTGATAAAAATTATTTTATGTGAAACATTTCATACCGTTTTATGAGAAGCCATAGATTGAATTCCAAATATGCTCAGTTACTTTAACTGAGCAGTGTATTATGATAAATTATAAGAATTTTAGTTTTATTCTTTAAATGTGCAGAAATTTGATGGGAACAAATATAGCTTTTTTGTTTGAAATATCTCAAAGAATAGCCTCCTGAAATTAATGACATTACTTACGGTTCACTCTGTGTAATGGAAATATGTATTCCCGTCACAATCTCGGAACACATTCTTATAAATTTTGTTTTATTTGTTTGTAGGTAATAAGAAAGAAAAGAATATCACAAAATGGATGACATTAAAAGAGCCGTAACAGATTAGGAACGACGTTGCAAAATATCTTGGACACGAAAGGCCATCTGCGAACATTTCATCATAGGCCTGAATGATATATTTCCAGACAAGCAAGAAACCTTCAAATAGCTAAGAAAAGAGGACAGAGGAGACGAGGTTGTAGCAACGAATGACGGTGGCTGCAAGAAATGCATTTTGTGAACGTCTGCTTAATCAATCTTGGTTAAAAATGCATACCTGTACACTAACGGTACTTAATAGGATTCACCTTACAGTCGAGTTATGAGGAAACTTCTGCAGAGCGTCATTAGCTGTTCGAAAGTTTTGTGCGTTAGTCGTTAAGCGTAAATAATAATAATAGACTCTTCTTTAACATGTTTTGTTCGTGAATAGCTGCAAGTACTTACCATCTTCAGTGTAAATGATGTAGAAAATCGTAACCATTATTGTCATATCTAATATTCAAGAATTGAGCGCTTTGTCTTTTTCCGTTCTCGCTGTGAGAGAATTTGAACTAACACGGGATGCTAATAAGCAGCAATGAAGAGGACTTCAAGATGAAAGACCACCGCTTGAGACAATACAGATAATTACAAAGAAAAAGACACAACCCAGTCACTTTCGAAGGCAATACTTTCGTCTCTAGAATCTAAGATAGTTCCCGCGATTTCTTTGCCATTTGAGTTAGAGAGAGAAACTTGTTATCAAAAGAATAATTAATATCCAATTCTGAAACTGGAACTAGGTATATTATATAATTGAAATTCATTTAACGAGCATTTTAATTAAAACATAAAAATTAAATTTTCTGTGGTTAGGTAAATCAGGTGGAAAAATTCAAATATTTTGAAGCAACGGTAACAAATTCAAATGACACTCGGGAGAAAATTAAACACAGAATAAATATGGGAAATGCCTATTATTATTCGGTTGAGAAGCTTTTGTCACCTAGTCTGCTGTCAAAAAATCTGAAAGTTAGAATTTATGAAACAGTTGTTCTGTATGGTTGTGAAACTTGGACTTTCACTTTGAGAGAAGAACAGAAATTAAGGGTGTTTGAGAATAAGGTTCTTAGGAAAATATTTGGAGCTAAATGGGATGAAGTTACAGGAGAACGGAGAAAGTTACACAACGCAGAACTGCATGCATTGTATTCTTACCTGACATAATTAGGAATATTAAATGCAGACGTTTGAGATGGACAGGGCATGTAGCACGTATGGACGAATCCAGAAATACATATAGAATGTTAGTTGGGAGGTCGGAGGGAAAAAGACCTTTGGTTAGGCCGAGACGTAGATGGGAGGATAATATTAAAATGGATTTGAGGGAGGTGGGATATGATGATAGAGACTGGATTAATCTTGCACAGGATAGGGACCGATGGCGGGCTTATGTGAGGGCGGCAACGAACCTCCGGGTTCCTTAAAAGCCATTTGTGAGTAAGTAAGCAAGGTAAATATATCGTTATAAATGTTATGTAGAAAATTATGTTTATTCATGTTTCATTTAGAATTGACTCCCCTGCATAAGTTGCAATTGTTTGAAGTCTAGTTTATGATACTGTTATTGTATGTTTAGGATTATAATTTATTTTTAGATTAGATTTGCTGAATTGAAATCAGATTGAGAAGTATCTTTGAACTCTTATGTTCTCCCTTTCATCCAGTCAGACATCTATATAACCTATCATTAGACCCCTACGTTAATTCGTCTATCCGCATTTGTGT
The DNA here is from genome assembly GCF_040183065.1 of Periplaneta americana. NCBI lineage: Eukaryota > Metazoa > Arthropoda > Insecta > Blattodea > Blattidae > Periplaneta > Periplaneta americana. Next base: position 133,498,970 of record NC_091118.1, on the reverse strand, counting down.
TCATCCTTCTGTCCGTCCATCTAAACGTCCATCTATTTACTATCCATCCAAATCATCCATGTGTTTTTCCATCAATCCATCTTTTCTCTTGTTTTTAGTTCCAACCGTCTAAAAAAAAAGCTTTTAGACAAAGTTGAAATTTTGTTTCGATGAAATAGGCTTATTTCGTTTTGTTACGGAACATTTTTACCAATTTACAACTCGTAAATTAAGTATAATAAATTTATGGTTATGGCATGCCATTTGTTATCATTTCGTATTTTTATTCCTTTCAAAATGGTATATTATTAAAAGAAAATTTGAAAATCAGAAAGCAACAAAATGACGATAATTCGAAAGATTGATATTGAACTTGTTGAAACAAATCATAGATGCCTAAGTAGGCCTATATAATTTAGAACTTTATAATATGAGATAGCGTAAAGTTTCTTAGAAGGTATTAGACTAAAACGTTTTTCTTTGAAACATAATATAATTAATCATGTCAACCATCAATATAATTGACAATCTATATCGTTGTAAATATAATTGTTTACATCTTCCGGCATATTTTTCCAACGGTTGGATATACGAGTATTTTGTCTGGCTGTGTTGGTACTATTGGTGTTTTAGTTATATAATGCAGAAGATATTCAACTGTCTGTTCTCTCATGACTTGCAAAAAGGCCGGATATGAACCCAATTGAAAATCTGTGATCTAGACTGAAGAAGAAAGTGAACAAAAAGAGGCTTACAACAAAACATGGACTCATTTAAGCACTATCTGATGTCTGGCTAAATGATGCTGATATTCAAACTTTGGTTTCCAGTATCCCTGACAAAATCAACGTGTTAGTAAAGAATAAGGGAATGTTCACAAAATAGTAGTAACCTCCAGGTTCAATTTTCTGTTCATTATTTCTGTGTAAAATACATTTTTTCATTATTTATACCGATAAATACAGCTTCGTTACACATATCACTTCAGTGTAATAATTTGGCCACCCCTGTACAATCAGAACATTATATTGTAAATTCGTTGAGGAAAATACAGTATCCTATGTTACATCAATCAGGTTCTCATACGTACCAAGAAATTTTTGCATATTTGTATCGTTTGTATTTAAAGACATGGTGGTGTTATACATTAGGCCTACTTCATTTTGTCTACACTCTACATGTTCAACGTAATGATCTTGAAGGTTAAATAGAAATGTTCTCTCGTACTAAAGACCTTCTATTGGGCTTTCATCTTTACGTTATGGGTTTGACCTCTTTGATGTTTTCCCGCTAATATATCATACTTCGCCACTACGGATTCACATGCGGAATACAACTTACTACCCATGCAAAAAGCATTTCTCGCCTTAATCAGATTCATCCGAATAGGTTTCTGTCGCCATGCTATCATTTCAACACTCTTATCACTTTAGTCGTTCATTTCAATTATTATTCTGCTACATCCAGAACTAAACCATCTCTTGCCCAATAGTCTGTATTGTATATGATTACAGAATCAATCCCAATCTACCTGAGTAACTTATCCCCTGCGATGGCTGAGTGGTAAGACCTTCAATCTGTCATGCAGGTGGCCCGGATTTCAGTCACGGTCTGCACTGAAATTTTTCCTAGAAAAAATCTTAGTGATACTTGTGGCGAACAAGGCCGCAGTTGGAGTTTTCTCAGAGTTCTCTCGTTTACGCATCTACATCATTCTGTCAAAATTTCTCCATTGCGTCATCATTCCATAGCATTCCCACAACACCGGCTGGCGACACACGGAGGAGGCTGGCCTAGGGACGAGTGGAATTGCCTGCTCGAAACCTGGGTACGTATCAAACCTTAGTGTAGTCAGCCGGTGTGGGTTAGGGAATGCACCTAGCTTGATGGTTAGCGCAATACATCTTGAAAGGTCATAGTGCCCTTTTCTCGAAATTAATATCAATTCAACCCTACCTCGGTATCTTGATCAATGGCGCAGTTTTGTTTTTCCAGTAACTTGGTTAGCGAAATGTGGAAGGCATTGTTCACTTCCGGGGAAGGTATTTACTGGAAATTAAGATATTTCACGAACATTAATGTTGATAATAAATAAATATAAATATCAAGAAGTAAATTATTATTATTATCATTATTATTATTATTAGGTCTATTATTATTATTATTATTATTATTATTGTTGTTGTTGTATAAAGGAATTATGTAACTCCTCCGGTCGCTTTATTTAGCGGAATTAACAGGACGTGTTAATCTTCTTCTCATCAGATTGTTCGATAACGGAAGCAATAATTTATTTGCCTTCACTAAGAGCAGTTGTATTAGTTTGGCGTTTTGCTATAGCCCACTTTATACCTTAATTTTCACTCTGCATTCCCTAACAGTATGTGGATACCGGCGTAGTTCAGACAGTAGCGTGTTTTCCTGCTGCTGTTCCGGAGTTGTGATCTGGGTGGGTCGTGGATTCGATTCCCTCTTGAGCTGGTTACCTGGTTGGGATTTTTTCGAGTTTGACACAATTGTATGACGAATGTCAGGTAATCCATGGCGAATTCTCGGCTTCATCTTCCCATATAACATGTCGTTATCGCCATTTCCTTTGACGCTAAATAGACTTGGCTTAGTAGTTGATAGAGCGTCGTTAAATGACATATTAAAATAAAAAAAATAACAGTAGGTAGTGAAACGTGTGTCTGGTTCACCACAGCCTATTTTTAAGTACAAACCGATTATTTAGTCCTCACAGCTAAGCGACGCGAAAGAGGGGAACTAATAGTAGTGGGGACAATTCCGGATTAGAGATAAGGGCAAGCGGTCGGTAAAGGAATGCAGTACAGCTTAACTGTACTGGAAACACAACGCTATACCGCATGCGTGACATCCGATCGCTCTGAATGCAGGCGACAGACTAACCCGAACATCCCTTGGCGTAACTTAATGGACTCGCCTGACCCAGGCGCACATTGTCGGCGACTGTCAGGACTAAATAATCGTATTGTACATAATGCAGAAGTGAGGAAGTGGTGAAGTGTGTTGGTGGAAACGGAAATACCTCGAGAAGATTCTCTGCTATGTCTACTATATCCATCACAAATTCCATCAAGACCTGGCTGGAGGTCGAAACCGGGCTGCCTGGATGAAAGATCAGAGCTCCAGCGCTGAGCCATAGACTCGGATTAGATTAGTACAGAAGCTAGCACTTAATCCACAAAAGAGAATATTTAGAAAACAGATTATGAATTAGAGACCTGTATTAAATATAGAAACAAATATTCACATAATTTGTTTTGTGAACGCTTATAAGTTTCTATTTTCTTTATTTTCAAATCGAATAAAAATTACACTGGAATCGAATTAAAAAAACAGTGATTTGAGTCTGCGAAGGCAAAACGCCATTGTGACTTGCATCGATACACGCTGTGCCACTTTTCACATGTTTAGTCTCACCAAGTCATTAATTAGCATGAAAACTAATACGTGTTGTTGTGTCCATCACATATATTTTTATAATACAAACAAACGTTTCACACAGTGTGTACGCAGATATTTATTACAAACGGTAATGAAAACCTTAATTGAAACGGTATGTTACTAATTATAATTACCAACTTAACGTAATTAAAATATTCGTGTATTTTATAGACAATGAACCTAATGAGCAATTCGCATTGACGTGTTCTCTTCATAGGCCTATTATTTCAGCATATTGCAGTATGAAAACAATTACGTCAGAGGGCAATGACACGTTTATTTTTTGTCGCAGGCATAAATTATCGACTAGCGTTAATTAGTTTGTTTAGCATGAAATTCTGTTATCCTTTGTGGTAGTATAATTGGCATACTAACTGCTGGATCCGAAGCACGAGGTTTGAAACGAAACCCGACCGAATGCGATAAATAAAATTATTTATAAGGGCGACAGAAATTATTCCTGCCGTATGAACTAATAGTACGAAGATTAGAGAAGAATTAAACATTGTTTTCACTAACAGAAAAAATTAAATAACTATAGAACAAATTGGTACGAATACATACTAAGAATGACAAAATGTAGACTTCTAAAGCTCTCCTAAATCATAAACCAATAGGAACTAGATATCCTGGAAAATCTGTTACTACAGTGTGCGGCATGTACAGCTTACCGGTAATATAATCTGTCGTACCGCGTGTGTTTAGTTGTGAGATCTGACCACCTCCTTGCACAGGAGGGAAAGGAGTCAGCGGCGAATGGCAGTGATTTAGGTCTACCTTTCTGCATAAATAATGCTGCGGTAAGAGGTAATAAGAACACATGTTGATATTACCTTTTATAAAAATCTACGTTGAAAATGATGTCCACCTTTTTGGATGTAATAATAAAATAGGTGTAGAAAATTCTGAAACCCGTCCTGTAACTCTACTTGGGATTTCACGTAGAACTCGCCTGATTTCATTCTTCACCTCTTCAAGAGAGTATGGATTGTTCACATTCACTTTCTGTTTTAAATTACTCCACACTTAAAAATCACAAAAATTTAAATCCGGGGAACGAGCTGGCCAACGTCCGCGACTAATCACGCGATCATCAAACACTTCTGACGATGTAGCGGCTGAATGTGCAGTGGAGTTATCCTGCTGAAATTAAGCTTACCGTTTTTCATCTTCAGTCAATATTGCAAAAAAGAAAAAAAACTGTGATTTATATCGTAAAAGAAAATAGGGTAAATCACCCTGCATACATTAATGCCACGCGACACACCCACATTCTGATCATGAAGAGGACCTTCATGCAATAAATGAGGATTTTTAGTGTCTCTATGCGTTCTATTCTAAGAGTGAACATAACCGCTTAAATGAAACCAAGTTTCGTCCATCATTATTATTAATCACGCAGTAGTAGTGGCAGCAGTATTGAGTGGCTAGGAACGGGTTAGGGACGACCCTTCACTATGTCGGCTCGATAGTGGCCTATTGTGCGCCCTGAATTATGGGGTGAAGGGGAATGAGATGTACCAGCCCACCGGCCGCATGAGACCTCTCGCACAATGGGCCCCCTACATCCCCTCCAGCCTTAAGTTCATACTACTAAGGTGACCAAGCAGCACAGGATTCATTCCGACAGCCTATAAGGTGTCGAAGTTCCCTCGGAAGTGCTGTTAAGAAATAAATCCTGGCAGAGATATTGTGAAAGGCTCAGAACCCAGAGACGGTTTCGAAGAGGACGCCCCTCCTGCAAGCGGACGAAGACATGCGTGACGACCTGAATATGTCTATGGAATGAGGTGATGAAGTTGAATGATATATCTAAATTCTTTTTCTACAGGGAAGAGGAAGGGAAATGGATCACGGCAATGAAAATTTCAACCCGGAATTTGCCTAAATAACTGTGAAAAACCACGGATAAACCACAGTCAGGTTGGTCGGTCCTGGGATTTGAACCGCGGACCTCCCGAATGCGAGTCCCGTGCGAAACGCATGAACCATCTCGTTCGGTTTTAATCACGCAAGTGGCTGGATTCCTTTGCTGTAACCGTTGAACCGCTGTCAATCTATACTTCTGTAGGCATAAAAGTACATTTTCAGTGCTCTCAATGCTGGTCTTTGTGACATGTCACATTCTTGTGCTAATCGGCGTGAAAATTTCCCCCGGACGTAACTATATTCTTGCATGAATGTCTGCAAGTTTCTTAGATGTGATTCTTGTATCCAGAAAGGTGGACATCGTTTTCAATGTAGGTTTTGATAAAAGGTAAGATCAACATAACGCTTTCGTATTACCCCTTACCGGCGAATTATTTGTCTAAATCACCGCCATTCACCGCCGACCCTTGCGAGAGAGCGATCGAATCTCCTCACTACGGTCATAATGCGGTAATTGTATAGGGCAGTGCACTTTATGATGGAAAAATGAATTAAACTCTTGAAATTGGAACAGGCCACAAATGGCTCAAACCTTGAATAAGAAGGAGAATTGACAGTGGGATGGAATTTGACAAGATGAGACAGATGATTCGTTAGTAGTTGATATTTGCCTTACAATTTAGGTTTAGGGAAACTTGGAAAAAAATTCAACCAGTAGTGACAGGCTCATGTCAACAGATTTACTGGCATGTAAAAGAACTCCTGCGGGACAAAATTTCCGGCACACCGGCGACGCTGATATAACCTCTGCAGTTGCGAGCGTCATTAAATAAACCATAATTTATTTTTCAACCAGTAATCGGGAATCGAACTGACGGTCGCCCTCGGTAGCGTAGTTGGTATAGCGCTGATCTTCTATGCTCGAGGTTGCGGGTTCGATCCCTTGCCGAGGTCGATGGCATTTAAGTGTGTTTAAATGCGACAGGCTCATGTCAGTAGATTTACTGGCATGTAAAGAACTCCTGCGGGACAAAATTCCAGCACACCGGCGACGCTGATATAACCTCTGCAGTTGCGAGCGTCGTTAAATAAACCATAATTTTTCGAACTGACGCCCGAGCGTGTATATCTCACTTTGGTAGTTGAAGCGTATCATGAGAAATTAAGATTGTCCGCCGGGTCGGTGGACAACAATTCCTAAGGTATCTATACTCTAAAGAGAATAAAATTGTTGATTCGTTCTCTCGAAATGGCGAACTTCTGATGTTAAATACGAAGAAGTATTACCTACATTTGTATGGAAAGGGATTTCACGGCTTTGGGATATCTAGTAGGCTATGGTGATTGTTTTGCTGGTTGTTGGGAAGTTAAGTGAAGTTACTCTAATTAGCGAGCTTAAATAGTATATTGTAATAATAGTGCGCGAAGGGCTTTGTTGCAAAATGAGTATGAAATTTGGAGCACGGGCGCAAGCGAATGCTCCAATCATGCGAGTTTAGTACTGGCTCTTCCCGCAAGTGTGCTACACGGTATTTTTCTAAAATATTATAATTAAATTTAATATTTTTAAAAACGTTAAAACACGTTTTCATCTACGTCATCTGGTTTGTTGCCAAGACACTGGTAGGAATCCATTGTTGATATAAACAGCTATTCAGTTTGGACGACATTTTGTATGCTTTTAACGTTTAAATATTTAAGTTGTTCCGAATTGTGGATTTTGAAGACGAGAAGGAAGACGAAGAGATTATAAGCACACCATCAGACGTCCTTCATATAAATGTGAAGCGTTTAATATTTCATTTAGGAGAGAAGACTGTAGTATGCGGAAAGTGCGTATTTTCTCCGCAACGAATGTAGGAAATCGTACTTTCAATGTCAATTCTGTTGCCAGGAAACCTATCATTCCGCACTTTCGTAGAAAAAGTATTTTTAGGTACGGAATAGTAATATACGTTACAAGAGCGGTATGTTGACGTTTTCATGGTCGAGGAAAAGATTGAAAAAGCGAAATGTAGTTGAGCTTTTTTAATTTCCGAGAACATGAAAACAAACATACCGCTCGTGTATCGTACATTATTTTGTGCGAAGATCGTTTATTACATACCTGAAAGACGAATTTCTAATTAGTTGCAATGAAATCTCCATGTTGGTTTCTGTTTAATGACGCCAACTTCGGAACACCAAAATATCTTTTTCTTCAACATTGTTGCTGTAAAATGTTTTCTGTGTTTACTATACTCCAGCAGGCCGTGATATACGTCTGTCTTTTTTTTTCCCCAGTCTATAAATGCGAACTTAAAACAAACGGTAAGGTTATGTAATGATTTATTTTTCATTTTAATATTTTAACAATATTATTTATATAACATATTACAGTAATAACATCGGCATTTGGAATCTCGTTGATTTTTTCACGGCTTCCTTAATGTTACTTGTATCAGGAATGCAATACGTTTAGTGGAGTAGTAGACTTTACTTAATTTTTGCAAATATTTAAAAACAATAATTAACATTGCAATTTAGGTGAAATTGCAATGGTAAGTTTCCAACTTATAATTATTACTATGTTAAACGTCTCTAAAAATAATATGTTAAAAGCCTAAAGCAGTAAAATGAATGTCGCGCTTAAGCGGTAAGAAGAGGGAAATTGTTATGTGTGTTACGTTGGGAATACTGAATGTGGTATTTCACACTTACCGCGTATTGGTTCTGTGCGGAAAACAAGCAAATACGCACGACTTCGCACAAATTTACTTTTAAGCGCGCTAATGTATGAATGCAGAAATCAATTTCTTGTCGATACTAAAATGAGAATTGAGAAGTCCTCATTATGAAACGACTGTCTTAAAAAAAAAATCTTTATTTACTCTTTAATTTGCGTAAAGGTTTGTGTTTATTTTGTGCAGGTCCTGAGTTATTGGCAATTAATAATGTTACTTTCCAGCGTGACTTAGTACATTTTGTCTTTAGCGCAGACTTATACAGGTTGATTCATAAGTATCTGTACAAACTTTGTGGGTGTAATGTAAAGGTAAAACTGAGACTAAAATGTCCTATACAACTTTTCCCGCAAATCGGGAATGGGGTCGTCTGAAGGTGCTCGTTTATGGCACTCAAATTCCGAACGTAGCAGAACTACAACATGAAATTAAAATGGGTATGAAACTGTTCGGAAAGAGCTGAACGGTGTCTGTAAAATTTCAAGATCAGTTCATACCTACGTACAGTAAACAAAGTCCTATCAGGTCGAAATCAACTGTAGTGGGGTGTATGAATAACAAACATCTAACGCAGTCGCTATGTAGGCGAGCATTGCACATCAAAAGGTTTTACTGGTCCATGTTTTTGATACCTAGGAAGATAGGACATTTTGCATCGTAACTCTGAAAGTAAGAATTTGCGGGAAAAGTTATAGCCTATAGAACATTTTAGTTTTATTTTTATCTCTATATTACACCCACAAAGTTTGTACACTCTGTAGATAAACGTTATTCAACGTTAAAAGGAAAGACTACTTGCAATTAAGATTTCGGAATACGCTGCAATGACGTCTTTGATTTCTTTGGTTCTTGGTGGTAGTTATGGCTGTACTAAACATGTTTCCTATACTGAACAATTTCAAAATCACATGCCAATTCGCGTATTATAGGCCTATGCAAACCGATTGGATGTTCCCACGACTTGGGTTCTCAGTTTTAAAATCAGTAATTGTGCCGTTTTTGCGGTTTTGCATTGGGGCTAGAGTATGTTATTATACGATGATGCGAAATAACCTACTTCATCAGACGTGATTGAGATGTGACGATGTCGATCATTATAACTATTATGTATCATTTGGCAACTGCAAACAAGATCGAGTGCTTTTTGTTTACTTCTTCGCAGACTCGCAAGCAGATAACAAGTTTCCCACCGATCTTGAAGGAGTCGTGGCAAGTTCATAAGCGATGTGCTGAAGTGTAGCGTTCTAATATAATTATACCTCGACTGTAGCCATTCCAATACTGTAAAAAAATAGATTCTGTTACGTGTAAACTACACTTTTTAACTACCATGTAAAAAGTTTCAGCGGTAACGCGTTTGCTTGCTGATCCAGGGCTACGCACGAACATGTGTTCAAATCCCGTTTGGACTAAAGGCTGGTTCACAGTAAACCGGAAACGAGAATCGGAACGAAAACGAAAACGGTAAAATTATTCAAATGTGTACATTTAAATGTGAGCATTCACAATTAACGAAAAGCTTGCCGGAGCCCGGGATCGGGAACGGAGAGTTGGCCAAGTTTCAACTTTGGCGTTCACACTTCCGATCACAGCTCACTAGATTCATTCTATTGCCATCTAAAAGCTATTTTGTCGTCGTATATTTTGTAGCAAGAAGATCGTGACATAACCTATGCATTATTTTGTTCTGTGCTGTGCATCATGGAGCAAGTTTTATTTGATGAGATTCTAATATTGGGTGTTGAGGAAAATCCTCACGTTTACGATAAGCGGCGCGCCTCGTATATAGATGAGAAAATGAAGGAGAATACGTGGCTTTCAATAGCTGCATCTTTGAACGCCGATCGTAAGTGAATCATATTTTATTACTGTATTGGTTGTATTACACACTACATATTCATGCTTCAATTTAATAACTACTGTTGTGTTCATTTTTGTTCTATTACAAATGCTTCTTCTCTGATTATTTTACGTTATGGTAGACTTAAAATATGTTTTGATAAAAAAAGATGCATGGGCATATTTATAGTATCGTACCTAATGAAATGTTTCAGTTGAAATTTCGAAGTTAGTTAACCTGTGTTTATGTTGGCTGCCTTGTACTCATGAGAGAACGCCATTGGTCAATTATACACAAATAACATCAGAATGCGTAATATCGACTTTATATATCGTTATTGACATGCATATCGATATGCATAGTCTCGTCTACGTTCTCGGTTTATTGTGAATCAAAAATTTTCATATTCACTTCCTCTGCTTCTCGTTTTCATTCTGGTTCTCGTTCCCAGTTTATTGTGAACCAGCCTTAATATAGTCTATTTGGGATTTGACGTAGAATATGTCTTTCAACTCACTAGGTATGGGAGTAACTTAGGAATTGACCGTTCCATAAACACAAAGTCAAACACAAAACGTAATCACCAAGAACATGACTCAAGGACAAAGTGTAGTAGAAGTCGCATAAATAGAAATTAAATTTACTGAAACGAACACACCCTATTATTACGTAAGTGATTTTTCTGTGAATGCAGACTGTAATTGTAGCTGAATTAGTTGCTAATTTGTGACAGGGGACAAAAGGATTAACAAATGAATGTATGGGGGAGAGAAATAAATTGACAGTTGTATGCCAGTCGCTATAACATCCACTTTATTGAGGAAACGCGAATTTAGAAAGCAAAGCTGCATTACCTCACACACGGATGCACCATGACCTCTAGATGGGTGGAACACTATGCCTGCCAGATGCCTCAGAGACTTTCATGCAGATTGAATTGACCTCCGATAGTCGAATTTATATTTAAGTCCCACTGGATGATCAATAAAACTGAGGATTAGGAAATTCAGTGAGGTGTAACCGCCTACAAAGGCCATATTTTGCATGGTAGAGTACAACTCGGTTGTATATCTTACTTCCTTCATACAATTTCTATTTATTTACACATTAACTTAGGTGTGTAAGTCGTATATGCGAAAAACAGCTACTTACATAACTCTTGTCCGAAAATATATATTCCCTGTTGTCTTTCAGCTTAGATGAGGGGTCGCAAAAAGCCTCTATTGCATAATACAAATAATACCATCTACAGCACACACAAATGGAATTGCCTACTGGAGGAAGTAAACATGAAGTTCCGTCTACAATAGTGGGTGTAAACTTACACAAATTATTAATTCTCTTAAAGACGGTTTAATGTAAAACATTTGAATTTTATTTAAGAATTCGCCAGTTATTAAATTCAGTTTAGTTGCATGTTCCAAGAACATCTTGAACATAAGCCTAAGAAGTCTCTATGCAGACAATAAAACATAAATTGAAATGGACTCAAAAAATATAAAAAATATCAGCGGTAATAAATTGTGGAGTGAATTAAGTGTGCCCTCTATCACCGTCACTTTTCTACATTGACGACATTACGTACTATTTACAGATGGAATTGTAAAGACATTTTGAAATATATAATAAGATTTTCAACACAGCACTTTCTGCTGATTCAAGTTTTAATGACGAGTTCAGAGTTTGATTTGCAGAAAGTCATTTTTAAACTAAGTAAGGTAATATATATATATTATTTTAATGTACCGAAGTACATATGATATTTCCATGCAGATATTCTGCGTCATCATACGATGAAAGAGTAATGGAACGTATCCACTAAGCCACACCGGATAAAGCATCAGCACATAGAGCTGAAAACCCGGGTTCAAATCCCGGCGCCGGAGAGAATTTTTCTCCGTTCCATTACTCTTTCATCGTAAGTAAAGTAAGTAAACAATACAATTTGAAAGTATCGACCAAGAAAACCAAAATATTAGCCTTTAACGGTGAATAAGAGCTATGTAAAATCATACTGGATATCCGAATTTTAGAATAAGTTTATTGTTTTTAATTTTTTTAATGCATTGTACAATAACCGATATCAATAAACAAAATAAATTCAGCTACCATACTTCTGTGGCACGATAAAAAGGACTGTTAAAATACAAGAAGGAATTCTAAAATAGCCTTTCACAATACATGGCTGTCGCAGTTCCAATATGGGTCCGAGTTTTGGACTATTACTAATAAGTAAGAATTAAGTGGAGATAAGATTTTTTGAGAGATGTTACCTGCTTTTGGATAAAAGAAAAGAAAATGAATGAGGATTGATATGCGACAAATAGTGAATTACAGACCTTTTGAAAAGGAAAATGTTGTAGACGGCTAAGTTGCAAGTGCTGTAAGATGGACTCGACAATTTCAAGAATTCTCTCTTGAGATCGGAACGAGCCCTAAGGCTTAAACCGTGAAGATGATAACATTTTGACTTATTTGCTTGATTTTACTACATTAGTAAAATTAGGAGTTATGTTACAGTTGGTGACTTTTAATAAAATTGTTGAAATAGATGCAAATCTGGCTTTCAGGTATAGCTCCCTATGAAGCAAACTGGAATAATTTCAAGGGAAAGATTGTTCCGAGGTCGGATATCGATCCCGGGACCTTTGGCTGAGCGCACCAACGCTCTACCGACTGAGCTACCCAGGAGCTGCACCCGACACCGTCTCAATTTTTGCCTTTATATCCACACACCTCAAGTGGGTTGACAAGACACCAGAAACCAACTTTGAGTTCACAAAAACTCTGTGTGACTTGAATTCTGGTTTTGTGCTACCGTACCTACAGTGACATATATTATGATAATCTGGCTTTCAGGTAGCTCCCTGTGAAGCAGACTTGAATAATTTCAAGGGAAAAATTGTTCTGGGGCCGGGTTGAAATAGATGTTTATATTTTGGTGCGTGATACATTAATACACTACACTCAACACTCTTCAACAGGCTGTATCTAAATTCACAAAATCTTTGTAACTGCATTTCATACATTATATAGCAATCTGTATATCTGCAATTTCCGTTTATAATCTGAACTAACTTTTCTTATATCCATAGTAATCGGATTTAAATAGAATTAAAAATGAATAGCAGTTCTGCATATGCACAAGAATTTTGAATTGATAGTATAAATCAAGAAACTAGTTCGATTAATTAAAATGTGTCTCAGTGAAATATACAGCAGAGTCCGTATAGGTCAGTTTCTATCTGATCCTTTTAAAAATTCACTGCGGGCTAAAGCAGGGAGATGCACTATCACCTTTACTTTTTAACTTCGCTCTAGTATATGCCATTAGGAAAGTACAGGATAACAGGCAGGGTTTGGAATTGAACGGGTTACATCAGCTTCTTGTCTATGCAGATGACGTGAATATGTTAGGAGAAAATACACAAACGGTTAGGGAAAACACGGAAATTCTACTTGAAGCAAGTAAAGCGATCGGTTTGGAAGTAAATTCCGAAAAGACAAAGTATATGATTATGTCTCGTGACCAGAATATTGTACGAAATGGAAATATAAAAACTGGAGATTTATCCTTCTAAGAGGTGGAAAAATTCAAATATCTTGGAGCAACAGTAACAAATATAAATGACACTCGGGAGGAAATTAAACGCAGAATAAATATGGGAAATGCGTGTTATTATTCGGTTGAGAAGCTCTTATCATCCAGTCTGCTGTCCAAAAATCTGAAAGTTAGAATTTATGAAACAGTTATATTACCGGTTGTTCTGTATGGTTGTGAAACTTGGACTCTCACTCTGAGAGAGGAAGATAGATTAAGGGTGTTTGAGAATAAAGTGCTTAGGAAAATATTTGGGGCTAAGCGGGATGAAGTTACAGGAGAATGGAGGAAGTTACACAACACAGAACTGCACGCATTGTATTCTTCACCTGACATAATTAGGAACTTAAAATCCAGACGTTTGAGATGGGCAGGGCATGTAGCACGTATGGGCGAATCCAGAAATGCATATAGAGTGTTAGTTGGGAGACCGGAGGGAAAAAGACCTTTAGGGAGGCCGAGACGTAGATGGGAGGATAATATTAAAATGGATTTGAGGGAGGTGGGGTATGATGATAGAGACTGGATTAATCTTGCACAGGATAGGGACCGATGGCGGGCTTATGTGAGGGCGGCAATGAACCTTCGGGTTCCTTAAAAGCCATTTGTAAGTAAGTAAGTAAGTAAGTATAAATCAAGTAGCTACACGGAATTGAAGTTGTAATTTCTTTTGTTAAAAGAATTGCAAAATAACTTCTTGAAGTATTTATGAACATTTTGTATTCTTTTATTATACATATTATGGGCAAATTATTGGATTTTTTAAATATTTGAATGTTATATTTTGCAATTCATGTAATATATTTCTCCAAGAAAAATTAAGAGTTCATATAGTTCATGGTTATGACTTCATAGAGTAACACTTATGCGCTTACCTTTTTTTTTACTTCGTTTTATACCCACGTGAGACATGATATTTGTTTTATTACTTTATTTTTATTCCTTATTTGAACAGTTATTCCTGGTATTAGCAACGTTATGAATACACAATTGGCGGCAAGGAAAGAGGACAAACTTTTTCTTGCATCATCTCAACACGATGTAAATAGTAGAACTCTCGTGCTGGTTATACTGATGTGGGTAATAAAATCTTGCGACTTGTTAGCTTGTGCAAAAAAAAAAAAAAAAAGAAATAAAATAAAAAAAATAAAATCGTTTGAATTTCCTTTTTTTCTCATTACCGTTATACAAATTATAAGGAAAGTGTTTTAATGCTAAACATGTAAATTCCGAGATTTCTATTCATTTTTCGTATTGAACAGAGTGATTATTGGCATGTTACCTCACTTTCATGCATGTTTAGCCCCCCCCTGTAGTTTGTTCGTTTACGTTATCTTCTAATGATTATGAAACAAATAGCATGAAATGGGCCATAAAAATTTCGCTATAAAGACAAAACTGTGGTTTACTAAAAATAGACTTCTATTATAAAATTCACTCACTCATAGTGTTCTGCCCAAGGGCAGGTCTTTCACTGCAAACCCAGAATTCTCCAATCTTTCTTAGTTTTCGCCTTCCTCTTAGTCTCCTCATACGATTCATGTAACTTTGTTGTTTATTATCTGATATCTCCGCCTGCCCCGAAGTTTTCTTCCGTTCACCATTCCTTCCAGTGCACCCTTCAGTAGACGGTTTTTTCTTAGCAAATTCCTTTTTCTCTTCGTGATCAGCAGGGAACGAAACTTAGTGCCCGATGGGAGATAAACAGTCCTGCTACTGTGTACAATAGAAGGCGGCATGGGTCGTGCCCCGTTGAACTATTGTGCTGTAGTTGTTCCTAAGACAGCGTCACCGCTATTGTTAGCTGTTACGGTACTTGCTTTGTGTTGCAGTCGACGAGTAACTTACATGATGGGCTAGAGACTACAGAATTTATCATTAATTTAAAAAACATCGTGGTAAAAATATAATATTCCGTGTTTTATCGCTAATTAGTTGTAAACCGCAATAATTTCGTATGAATTGGAAAGGGATTTTTGCGTGAAAAGTAACCCTTTATTACGTATTGTGCTTTTAGCACCTCCTTCATGCCAATAACACTGCTACGGAGAATAATACTAAAATATATCTTAATAAACTTCTTGTTTATCCCTCAGAATTGTTATATTCTGCATTTAAAGTATTTGATATCCTTTAAATTTATAACAATGTGTTATTAGATTTCGGTCATAAAAACCGAAATATATTTAATTTGTATTCACATAAATATAAAACTAAAAGATCAGACAACATATACCTGACAGAACCTAAATGTACCACAACTGTAGCTTATAATCACAGTAGTAACTTCGATCCAATGCTGTATAATAAGATAACAGTTAAATTCCCAACCATTCAATTTTCTAATGCTCCTTATTTAAAAAATTCAATTAAAACTATTGTTTAGGGAAAAAATATAAAATAGTTTCAATTACTGTAATATCTGTGTTCTTCTTTTTTATCTTTCTATTTTTTTATTACGTTAATTAATTAAATGTTTTAAAATTTTGTGAATTGACCAGTGAGCACGAGTACAGCATATACTCTTTCTGGGAGTGCTAGAGTTTATTTATTTATTAATTAAATTTAAATATACAGAATACAGAATATAATTGAGGGGTTGGGTGCAAGCAGGGCATTTTAGAGGCTGTGCCCTTTTTAGGTAAAACGCTTTATTGTGTTCTCTGGTCTGTTACGCATATGATCACCAAGTTGTAGTTCAATACTGTGATCATAGAGGGCAGGAGTACCCAAAATGTGAAGGAGTGCATAGATAACATTATTACGGTTTGAATTTTCAACATCAATTTTTTCAAAACTTACATTTGAGAGAAGTGCCTTTCTTGCACCCAATCCCTCAATTACAACAATAGAAATAGAAGTAAAATAATACAATCAACCGAATGAGCAACGCTCGTGTTCGGTCGCAGTTCAGATATTTTATTAATAGGCCTGTAAGAGAATATACAAAATAAAATAAAATAGAAGCTAAAACTACAATTACAGCTACAGTGAAATTATGTAATATAATATATTAATATAAGAGGAATATAGAAAATAAAATAAAATAGTAGTTTTTATACGTAAAAAAAATATATACCGTATAACTTTTATTCTAGCAATAAATGGTTGTTGTTATTATTATTATTATTATTATTATTATTATTATTATTATTATTATTATTATTATTATTATTATTATTATTATTATCTGTCGAAAATCGGAAGTAGGTTTTCTGGATTTGTAGCTTAAAATGTCATCATCTAATCTCTTAACATTGAACTGAAACTGATACACAAGGGATAGTTAAAAGAATAGTACGTATCAATTTAAATATTACAATGTCGCGAGAAACAAACGAGTATGTGGTAATCTGAAATACTTTATGACTTTCAGTTTACGTAATATGTTCCCGTCTTATTGATAAATGGTCTCTTGTATCACGAGAAACTAGCCAGAATAACAAGTACCGGCATGGGATTGACCAATATGTGGTAGACTTGGTTGTTGGCGTGGTGTATTCATCTTCAATGCACTGAGACCTTGTTTCCCGGATGGAGATTGCATGCTCATCTGGTCCACAACTCGTTCTTGTTTCTTACGAAAGTATGCTGCCACAGTAAATTTATTTGTAGCAGATTGCTATTCCGTAATTGCAGTGTGTGGCAATTAATTTCTGTTCTTATTCAGACATTCAACTATCTTAAAAGGATAATTTACTTTACGTGAGAAAAATATTTCATTTCGTTATTCAATTTTTTTTTCGTCATAGATTATGAACATACAAACGGAAGACTTAATTAAATGAACTGCTTTTGATATTCGCGTTCGATAAACTTAGTTGCTTATGATCCGGAGACGTGTGTAAAATTAATACAGAGAGTTCTTCGAAGTGTTTGTTGAACATTTTGGATGCGTGTGTAGACCTCCAGGGGGAATAATAATAATTGGAACTCGTATCTGCAGATTAGACCTGTGATGCTTTGGATTCCAAAACACTGTCATACCGGTAAATCAGAGGTAAATTACTTTGCCTATTCGGTCATGATCGCACAGTACTGAAATAATTATGCATTGCTTCGTCATTCATTCATCCATCTTTTCTACTGAGTTGCAAGATGGCGCTTGAATTCAGATGGAAAGGACATTTTATTAATGATATGGAAAGGAGATTGATAGGAATGAGTCACGCGAGAGTTCTGAATGTATTCTATTCAATCTGAGAAGGTCACCACTTATGTGAAAACGACGAAACAATGTATGTTTTAAAATGTTATCCTGGTCGACAAAAAGATAAATATTCCCTGGTCTCAAATGCATAGTTGATGGCCTTTTTAAAACATAATTTTACCTTTCATGCTCAACATTGCTTGGAGGTTAAAATGTCCATTTCAGTACGTCCCAAACAGAAATGTCCACTAGCAAAATATCCACTTACATAAATGTCCATAAAAATTAAATGTCCACAAATACAATGTCCACTTATATGAATATCCATAAATCAAATGTCCACTTATATAAATGTCCATAGAATTAAATGTCCTTGTTTTAATGTCCTATACATAAGATCATAAGTTTTAATGTATAAACACTCACAGAAATCTCCAATTTACAATGAATTTTTTATGTAAAATTTCCTATACGAGATCATAATTTTTATGTACGTATAAACGCACAGAAATCTCCAATTTACAATGAAATTTTATTCCATCTCTTGATCTTGACCTTCCTCTTCTGGTCGTCCATGCATTTTTAAGTGATAAGATATTGCACGAAGGTAGCGTTTTATATCATTCCTGTGTTTGTATTCATGGTATCTCCTGACGATTGCCTCTATCCGTTGTTGGTTTCTTTGGTAGCCTATGTTTATTAACTGAAGGCCTAATATTTCGATAATCTACTCGAATTTGATGTATGAGAGTTTCATTCTCATATTGTTCATCATTGATGTTTTGAATTAACCTCCAAACACTCGCATGATGAGCGGCGACCACCTTCTGAAATTTACTATGAAATGCTTCCACTGCAATGTTTGTTCGTTGGTGTCCTTGAAGAGTAAGCATAAACATGTTTAAAATTGAATGCGGACTTTTTTATACTGGACGTTTTGTTGTGGACGTTTTTGTATGTGAACATTTTGGTATTAGACATTTTTATACTGAACATTTAGTTGTGGACATTTTTGTATGTGGTCATTTTTTGCTGGAATTTTTCCCTTGGGACATTTTGCTCTGGACATTTTTATTTGTGGCCTTTTTCCTCTGGTCATTTTGAAGTGGACAATTTAACCTGGAAGCTCAACACTTTCGCCATCCATCTGTCAAGGCATAGTTCTGTATAACACTCAAAAATGTTTTCTTCAAGCTAACAATATAATTTGGTTATGACAGAGCAGGTATTACTCATAGATTAAAATAATCATGTTAGCTAAAGGCACTCCTGTATCATATTTTTCTTGGTCATAATCTCCAAAGCACACATTGAAATTGACAATATTCCCACTACGTTAGTAATATTATTCACCCATGCTAATTCCTAAACCAAGAAAATAATAATAATAATAATAATAATAATAATAATAATAATAATAACAATAATAATAATAATAATAATAATAATAATAATAATTATTATTATTATTATTATTATTATTATTATTATTATTATTATTATTATTATTATAATAATGGGAGGTAAAAATTACACTTTTGAATATGTTGTAATTCCAGTTTCTGCTTGTCGATTGAGAAACGTAATTGTTAAATCATAACTGAAATTTAACTCTATGTGATACTATCATAGCCATGAACAAAATATTTTTGAGGTAATTTACTATGTAGTGAAAGGAAGAAAATCGAAAAAATTATCAGTTTTGAATTAAGTACTGTTCTGTGTAAATCCAATAGGTCCACTGCTGTGTAGTAACAGTTATCATACCTGACGTGAAACTATCGAGTCCAGGTTCAAATTCCGGTTGGGAAAAGTTATCTGGTTGTGGTTTTTGCCGGGGTTTTCCCTCAACCCATTAAGAGCAAATGCTGGGTAACTTTCGGCGCTGGACCCTGGACTCATTTCGTTGGCACTAACACCTTCATATCATTCAAGCACTAGATAACCATAGGAGTTGATAAAGCGTCGTAAAATAAACTAATTAAATATCAAATAACCTTATATTTTTAGAACGAACATTATGTTTCGTGTGTATACTACGCTCATGAACTGGTTGATAGAACATAATTTTTGCAGTGTTCTGAAAGAGAACATATTTCAAGAATCAAAGCCAAGAAGCTCACATTTTCAAATTCGCACAGAATTAATTGTTCAACGCTGCACAATGTAAAGAAAGTAAAGAAATCAAGAATAATAAGCAAATGAACAAAACACGCATTAGAAAATGCAACACCTATCGCATTCCGCAAAATTTATGTAATCGCAGAAATTGAAGGCTGTAGAATTCACTTGAGACTACTATGATTTCACGGAATCCAAAAACTGCAAGGTTTAGAAATGCTTAGAGCGAAACATATGATACAGTGGTTTATGGCTCAAAGTGTTTGATTGGTTTATTGTTTTGACCTGAACGTAAATAAGATGGACTTTTTTCAGAGTTCATTTCTACAGTATTTGTCCATCAGACAATTACTAGTTATTCAGTGATAATATTGTTAGGACTATTGTAAATGAAGATAGTGCTTCATTTCCTTCCACTTTAGGAGCTCGACTACTGGAAATACACACAGAACCACCAGGGGTCCTGAGAGTTATCAAGTTATCAACTGTCTAATTCCTTCACAAGTCAAGTCTTTCCTACTGATTAGTAATCGATGTTCCTAAAACAAATTGAGATCGACAGAGAATTCCGAACGAAGACTTGAAATGAGGATCGAATGTTGTCATAATGCCTTCAGAAAACATAAAGAAGCAATTTTATTAAGATTTACACTTCTTACTTGAAAAATAAAATAAATATCGCTCAATTTATGTAACTAATGGGCTACACGTTTTCCAGATTCTGCAATTTGACTGCCAAAAGTTGTGTGTACAGTTTTCCAATAACTTTCACTTTCTTATCCCTAAAGTGAGCGATTTTTGGTAATCGTTTTCAGACATAAAGTGTATTGTTTTTGGTAATAGATTTCAGCTATAAAGTGTGCGGTTTTTGATAATCGGTTTTAGGTGTAAAGTGTGAGGTTTTTAATAATAATAATAATAATAATAATAATAATAATAATAATAATAATAATAATAATAATAATAATAATAATAATAATAATAATAATCGATTTCAGGTATAGATTATAGTGTGCGGTTTTTGACTTATAATGTTTGGGGATTTTGGTAATTAATTACAGATATAAAGTGTGCGGTATTTTGTAACCGATTTCAGTTTTAAAGTGTGAGGTTTTCTAATCGATTTTACATGTATAGTGTGCTGATTTTTGTAACCGATTTCAGTCATAATGTGTGCAATAAATAGATTTAATGTTGTTCCGTCAATGACTTAACATGTTATACATAAGATATAAAACCTTTATACTACATATTTAATTGTTGGTATTAACGTTTTCGTCGCTTTTACTTGCGACATCATCAGATACCATATTTTTTACATTAATAATATAATAACCTCTGTTTTTGTGTATTACCATTGATGTCAGTAAAGTTAAAAGCTTAAAAATAAATATACAAAGATTAATATAAAAATAATAATATAAAATTAAATTAAAATTCTTGTGAATAATACCATATTATTTTATTGAAATATGAAGACTTGTTTACAATTCATCATATAAAATTTAATTGCGAGTGTATTGATGTATGTGAGCATAATATAACATTCATAAACTTATATCGACTCACTTGCATTAAATTTATGCTGAAATGAATAGTTGTAATTAGGCGTTGATGCGTTTGTTGAAGAATGCAAAATAATGTGTGCAATTTTCATGATAAATTTCATGTATAATGTGTGCGGTTTTTAGTAATAGGCCTAGATTTCAGATATTAGGTGTGCGGTTTCCGGTGATATATATCAGGTATTAAATGTGCTGTTTTTGGTAATCGATTTCAGGTGTAAGTTGTACTGGTATGGAATGTGCGATTTTTGGTAATTGATTTCTGTATAAAGAGTGCGGTTTTTGGTAACTCATTTCAGGTATAAAGCGTTAAGCTTTCATAATCGATTTCAAGTATGAAATGTGTAGTTCTCGTTAATATATTTGAGGTATAAAGGATATGGTTTTGGATTGCGGCTTTTCCGATAGTAAAAATAGAAGTGTGCTGTTTTATCGTGCTTCGATGCTCTCCAGATGCTAGCAAACGGTTGGAGGACAAAAGCATACCGAACACTTTTTGTGTGAGAAGTGTTAGGAACGTGTATTTGTATATACTTATTTACAAATGGCTTTTAAGAAACCCGCAAGTTCATTGCCGGCCTCAATAAGCCCGCCATCGGTCCTATCCTGTGCAAGATTAATCCAGTCTCTATCATCATATCCCACCTCCCTCAAATCCATTTTAATATTATCCTCCCATCTACGTCTCGGCCTCCCCAAAAGTCTTTTCCCTCCGGTATCCCAACTAACACTCTATATGCATTTCTGGATTTGCCCATACGTGGTACATGCTCTGCCCATCTCACACATCTGGATTTAATGCTCCTAATTATGTCAGGTGAAGAATAAAATGCGTGCAATTCTGCGTTGTGTAATGCTTATTGTATGGATTCATAACAAGCTGTTTTTTTATGGTGATGGCTTGTTAGCCCTTCGCCCAACCCCCAAGCTGGAGGACCACCCCTTATCGGCTGTCCAAGACTGCTTATTCAATATATTCGCAGCTACCCTCCTTATCTGTTATATTCAGAATAACTAATACATTACCTACTAAAGTTTTGTTTGTTGCGAATATAAGCAGGATTATGCAGTGTGAATTGCTTTGTTGCTGTCTTGACGTTAACATGCATACGCCCAGTCCAGACATGATGATTAATAACGCTGACAGACATCTTCATCAAGCCCAGAATGAGGATTCTCGCGCATAACCTTCAAGTACAGTTAAGTCATGTTCCAGCCCTTTTGTAACGAATCTGATTATGTTTGGTAGCAGAACTTTGGCCTTTGCACGCAATAGTTTAGGGAGTGCAGTTCCCGAAACGGTAATGTGTGTCAAGGCGTCTTGCGTGTAATTGCTGCCTATTCAGTCAACACCTGCAGAGCGGCTTGACCGCCCGGTAATAGCCGCCCTGTCCACGACGCTTTGATCATCCGGGATCCGTGAGCAGCTGACGTCATGCCACGTCACTTCAAAATCATGTCGTAACAGGATGCGTCAATCACTTAGCTGTTTCCACATTTTTGTGTTACACATCATCAGTTAAGGCATGTTCAGATTCAAGTGTTGCTAATGGAGTGAATGGAAACAAGAGAAAGGTAGAATTAATGGGAGTATTTATAGATCCTCTTGCACTTACAGCATTCTTTTAGCAAATGATTGAGAAATCATCCACAGTTTTATGGACAAACATTTTCTTTTTGCGTTATATTACAGCCGTTACAGAATTGACTTCCTTTTTGAAATTGTGTTTCGAAGATGAATTCCAAAGGAAGAAATTGCAGTTTATACCGTATTTTCTAAGAATTCTAAGAATATACACTATCTACCAAAAAGTAATTGGGCACTGTTTTTTGCCCCTTTAGAGCCTCGTGATACCACCTCTTGTTGCTATAACAGCAGCCACCCCGTCAGGCATGTTCTCCACTAGTTTGTGTAGGATATCCACTGGAATGCGTCGCCATTCCTCTTGCAATCTGGCACTCAGTTGGACAATGGAAGTTGGCCGAATTTCCCGAAACCTCAATCGCCGGTCCAATTCGTCTCAAAGGTGCCCAATGTGATTGAGATCAGGACTCTATGCAGGCCAGTCCAACCGGTGAACATTATTGTTTGCATACCATTGCATAGTAGCCACCGAAACATGGCATCTAGCACGTAAAATCCTGGGTGCCCAATTACTTTTTGGTAGATAGTGTATTATACAGTATGTTATGGTGTTATAGACAATGAAGTAGCCTAAATTGGGGAAATAACGTCAGATGCCGATGTTGAACTTTAAATTCCAACTTTTCTGAGAGTGTTGTTTAATGACGTGCTTTTTAAAATTATTTATTATTACAATTACAATTAATACGCCTACAATAAGAAAACCACAAAAATTCATATTAAATGAAATAGAAACAAAACACATAAGAAAACTATTGCATACATAAAATAGAAATATAAATTAAAGAATTTACTCCCGTATGAACAAATGCTCGTGGTTGGGAGTTCAAAACCGTACTGCAGTTAAGCAGAAAGAAAAAGAAAAAAAAACAATTAATATAAGCAATAAAATAGCACAGATTACAAAAATAAGAGCCTATATGGTAAAAAACGATTACAATTTGAAAACGTTTGTAAGGAATATTCACAAGTATGATATAGGTCTAATACTAATATTTAGCAATTAATTATCTAACCCTATGTTAAGTTCTCTTAATAATTTCTTTAATTTTCAGTTTAAATTTAATCATACTAAACTTATGTTAGCTAAAATAGGGTACTGAGAAATTAATTTGTTGTATAGTTTTAAGCCATAGTTGAAACCAGCCGTTGAACTTTTGGATTGTGTAAAGTGAAATAATATGTTTCTTCTCGTATTATAATTATGTTCTTGACTTCAGTTTTTTACGGAAAGACAGCTCCACATACACATTGCAGAGTAATTGGAGCCTTAGCAGTTAACTAATCCAAGTTATGTATCTTCTTGTTGAGACACACGGATATTGGCGTGTTTGAAGTGAAAAGTTCAAGGGCTGACGGATTAAACAAAAAGGATGCGTGCGGTATATGCGAATCTGGCAACAGAAGAAGGATTTAAGAAATAAAAATATCAAGGAGAGATTATAGGAAAGAAAGACTGAAAGAAAAATATCAGGAAGAGATCAGCAAAGAAAGGAAAAGAAAGTGTCAGAATGAATAGAAAAATTGGCGAAAAAAATAGCAGCAGAAACGAAAGATAGAAAGTAAAAGTATAAGTAACCTAGGAAATTACAGAATAGCGATGGAAAGAACATAGAAAAGAAAGGAAAGAAAAAGAACGCTGGTTATGACAAGATAAAATTTCGAGGCAATGTAGGAAAGGAAGAAAATGAAATATATATATATATATATATATATATATATATATATATATATATATATATATATATATATATATATATAGGTGTGTATATATATATGGGTTGTAAGGGGTAATGAAGTACATTTCCATCTATGACCTCTCCTACCCAAATCCCAACCCCACTGCCCGTGGTGCAACCTGCCAGAAAACTAACGGGGCTCTGGGGACCGAGATGCAGCGGTATAACTGTTCTGCCTAATAATGGAGGAAATGCCATTATTAAATTAATTCCTCATCGATTTTGGGGTTGAACGTAGGGTTAACAATCCTCTTCGCAAAAAAACATTGTTGTGGAACATTCACGCATAGCGTCGGATGACATATCGTGAATGGGGCTAAAAACCTCTTAGGTTTTGAAATGTCCTAAATTGATTGATTGATATAGGCCTATACAGATCAAAATAATGAAGAAAAGAAAAGAAAGCACTCCATGAAATCTAAAAAAATGAGTGTTATGAAAAAAAAATTCCTCATTTCATACTTCATGCTTTTCGCAAAAAATTCTATCTTTCATTTACTCTTCATATCAGAAGTAAAACATCCTGTTTTATGTGTACATTGTACGTTTGATTACATATTTATTTATTTATTTATTTATTTTGCTAATAATTGTAACATAAAATAGCCTATAATATAAACAGAAAAACTTTATCTCGCCCCTGAAAGAGTAGAACTCGTGCTCAGGGGCGGATTCCTGAATTGAAATTAAGAAGTGTATAATGCAATTTGTCTTATATCTACTACGCAATAAGAATATATAGATTTAAATTTACAATTTTTCAATTTTTATAAAATCCATACATAACTTTTTTAATTTAATACTATAACTATTAGAATTGACAAGATTAGGACATTTAAATATAAATTTGTCATATATTTTTGGGCCTAAATTACTACTATGATTAATTTTGCACATTTATATGAAAGAACTATTCATAAATAAAATTGTAACAATATTTTATATTATTTTTCTGTTTACAAAAATCGCAACAAAACGCGGGTTTAAAGCGTCGTTAAATAAAATCTACTACTACTACTACTGCTGCTGCTGCTACTGCTGCTGCTGCTACTACTGCTGCTGCTACTGCTACTGCTTTATTATGTGGGAAAGAAATGAGTTTAGGGTCTCAGGATTAGCTCATATGGTAGCGAATTGGATTCAATAACTGTGACTTATGGAGATTGTTTATAACCAATATCAAAAGTAAGGTTTTCGATTTCACTCATAAACTGTGAAACTTATGATATATTATGTTATTGTATTACCCATATTCACATTAAATAGTTATTCATAATTTGGAATCATTTTTAATATATGTATTTGTGTTGACGAAAATTCCATTTAACATAATGTAGGTTAATATACATTAGAGTTTTATATTTAGCCTCTTAAGGAATTCTTCTTTTTCATTTTAATTTTGTAAAAAATTTACAAGCTGAGTGAATTTTCACAGATTACACAAATGGTGACACAAAATTCCTTTAAGGGCAGACCCAATAAAATTACTACTTGTGGAGTCATCTGGCCGAAGAATGTTAAAGTTTAGATTAATGTATCTATGAAAATGATAAAAAAATTTCCATATATATTAATTTCTCTTAGGAAAATATGCGTTTGCTTGATAGGATATATGGTGTTTCGTGCCCGTACTGTTTCTATACAATTCAAGAAGTCAGCCAGAAAATCGTTACATATTTCTTGCACAGGGTGGCCATTCTGTGTGTCTGATTTCCAAATATATACTCCTTAACTATTAATAAAATCTATATGCATCATTTCTGAATAAATTGAGTCTTAGATTCGAAACATATCTAGTACATAAAATGCCACCAATAGTGCAACAGAAATATCTGTACAGACAAAATGACCAAGATTATATATATGCCTATTTGTATGAGGAATGTTGAAAACGCGTATTTCAGTGAAAATCTCATAGTTAATGTTTTGTAACAATAGAATATTTTGCCTTGCACTTCATGATAACGGAGTGGAAAGAAGTTAAAACAGAACAAAAAGAATTGGAGAAACAATGACAAACTGAGGAATAATAAAGGAAATATTAAAGAAACATGAAAAGATAAAACAGTACTAGTACTAGTAAATTCATTGGAATTGACTGTCACGTCGTTGTCCTTGTTGCATCTCAATATTTTCTCACGATGTTCCTCTGAAAGATTAGGGTCAGGAACGTTGGCAGGTGAGATCTATCCATTGCGACATCTTGTTGACATGGAGTGCAGTTGAAGGACTTCTTGACAGCTTTCTCGTTGAGATATTGGGCTACGGCTAAATAATCGTGTCCAGTAATTAATCAGAATTTAGTAAAAATTTCTTATTGGTAAAGGTCTGGAAAGTGTTATATTTTCCCTATAAGATGAACAAAGTTTTGTTATGCCGCCACACTATACCGTTGCTGTCAACGGGCGCTCTTATATCGGCAGGTCTTGTTATGGAGACAAACATCAGAAGTGCCGTACCCATTATCAAGCGGTACATCACACTTGACGATATGTGTCAGAGGAAGAACAATTGTTTGTACTCGTATACATCTGAAGTCTGATTGGTGTAATATGTAACTCGTTAGCGATGTATGCAATGGAGGTAGAAAGAAACTGACCGCCCTACACCATTATCTCCTAGCTTAGTTGCCTCATGAGCGATGCCTTGTGAGGTTCAAACTTGCTTTGGGACAGTAGACTAAACAACTGCAGCAGCAGTATCTCTGACTTGTCCTTTCTGCTCTTTAATGTTACAGGTATTACAGTACCTTGAAGAATTACCATTCCACAATTTTCTCCAGCCAAGAAAAAAAATTCCATATCGGTATAGCGAAGTTTCGTTAAGCACAGCTTTCCATTTTTGTAGTTTTTCGTTATTTTTAGTCAGTTATTTAAAGCGCTTTATCAACTACTACATTATCTAACATCAATGGAATTGGTGATAGTGAGATGTTGACTTGGCGAGTTGGAAGCGAAGATTCACCATGTATTACCAAACATTTACATTACGTTTGGGAAAAACCTCTAAATAAAACCAACCAGTTAACCAGTCCAAGCGGGAATCGAACCCTCGCTCGAGAGCAGACTTTCTCGCCATAGTTATGGTCCGTCCCAGGAATATGTAGAGTAAAAAGGCGAAATAAGACGTCTGCGCAAGTGGTATGTGATAGGACTAGGACCAATGACCGCTCTGGGGGAAGGCATTGGCTGAACGAAGCTACCAATCGCTTGCAGGAAGGGGATAATTTATATCTGAACACTTTACCACGAGCATCTTACCCCTTAGCGGCCTCGAGCTGATGCTGTCCGCAATACACTCCGACACAGATAGACTCCGCCCCATATGCGCTAAGTCTCTGTAGAATTCTGGGACGGACCATAGTATATTATGATGCAAAAGTAGATTTTGAGATTTTTACGGAAATGGAATTTTTCGACATTTCTGAGAGCGATAAGATTTTCTTAAGCGCGCTTTCTCTGTAGTGATTTCTTTTTAAGTATTGGACTGATTCTTCTGTATTCTGTATTTAAGAATCAGTTCAACTGGAAATTAAAATACAATGAAATATAATACTTTATACTAAAAATTGAGGATGTCTATTTGAAAGGAGATATATCAAAGGAAAATTTTATAACGGGGTATTATTGTCCATACTACTAAACGATAGGTCACGGTTAGTGTTTTCTGAATATGCCTAATTTAGTGCACAGATAACAGCCTGAAATTTTGAACTAAGTGCATTATATCATTACTTTGCTTGTGAAGACGGCATGTTTATACTATGGTTGTAATACGTAATGAATGACTTCATAGAAAGTGCATTTCTTGCATTTTCATGCAAGAAGATAATAAAATTAACCTCTCTTCTCACGTTGAAAGAGCCATTAGCCATGAACTATTAGCCTTGAGGGGGAATGGGTACGTGATGAAGGTACATTACGTTCAAAACGAAAAGTCAGGACTGTCGTGTAACAAATGACAAATTTGCTATTTCCAACTACCTACAGCGCTGCACCACGGTCACACGAAGTCATGTCGAAATATTGTTATTCATAAGTGTTTCCTCATATACACTTTTAAGAGGTCCTTGATCTTTGCTGGGTCTATCATTTGAGGCTCACATTAGCTAACACATCCCGTTACAATCTCACGCTCAATGATGGAAGATTGGGTAACCGGGGAGAAGTGAATGACGTCAGGCAATGAGGAATGCCTTCAAATTAACGTACAAACCAGCAGGCGTGTGCAACTTTTTAATTATAGTTGGAAATATTTTGCTTCTTTGTATATTTTAATAATGTAAACAGAAATTTCTCCTGCTGCAGTGTTTACTCAAACTGCTATAAGAGAGAAAATAAATTAGAATAATAGCAAAGACATGAGAAAATGAAAAGTGAAATTAGACGAAGAACTAAACACGTAAAATTGGCCTTCCGGCAGCTTAGTGCTAAAGTGCGGTCATGCCGTCCCACGAACTTGAGTTCGATTTCGGCGCTGACTACTTTAATACTTTTTTGTGGGTTACTTTACGACGCTGTATTAACATCTCAGGTTATTTAGCGTCTGAATGAAATAAAGGTGACAATGCCGGTAAAATGAGTCCGAGGTCCAGCACCGATAGTTATCCAGCATTTACTCATATAGGGTTGAGGGAAAACTCCGAAAAAAATCTCAACCAGGTAACTTGCCCCGATCGGGATGCGAACCCGGGTCACCTGGTTTCGCGGTCAGACGAGCTAACCGTTACTCCACAGGTGTAGACTTGATACTTTTACTGGAAAATACCGAATAATGAGTTTTCATTGAGGTTCTCCCATGTTTTTCAATCCTACAAAAATTCATTTCACAAGCACACAACTTTGCCCTGGGTTGGGAACAACTGGCCACAGAAAATTGGCCACAGAGGCAACTCGCCACATAATTGAAATTCGTATCAAAGACAATTCGCCACACATTAAAATTCAAGGCAATACTCAAATTCGCAACAATTTATAATAGCCTATATTTATATGGTAACACAAAACAAATCCAGAAGCTGTAAACTAATTAGGAACTATGGCGGAAGAAATTAGCTTCACAAAATCAGAAAGTGGCTCTGACAAATTAATATATCTTGGCTACATGTACACGAGACTTTGAGAAAATAAGAATGGAATTGTTTGGCGCTGTGACATGCGTGACGGGTGTAATGCAACAGTCACGTTATCAGAAGATGGAAGCAGTGTCGTCAAAGAACCGTCTGAACACAAGAATCATTCTGCAGACTGGGGAAGGATTAAGGCAAAGGAATGTGTAGAGAACATGAAGGCAAGGACGGGGACTTCCCGAAAACCAACGTCTGTCATTATTCAAAATGAGTTACAGGGTATTGCAAGTGAAGCCAAAGTGAATCTACCGAAGAAACCATCTATTAAAAAACTGCGCCAAGCCAGGAAGCTGCACCTACCACCTGAACTAAAGAATATTGACGAACTAAACGTTAAGACCGAACAAGAAGAAAGGTGGTTGTTTTATTTTGAACCGGAGGACAGCGTGAAAGTTATCATATTTGCCACTAGTTCACATTTAAATAAATTGTTACGGTCCCATTTTTGGATAATGGACGGTGTGGCAAATTGTCTATCTGTGGCAAATTGTCTATTTGTGGCAAATTTTCTATTTGTGGCAAATTGTCTATCTGTGGCGAATTGTCCCTATTACCAATTGAGGGGCTTAGAACAAAAAGCAGGTAAGTGACAGAAACCTAGTTTTGAGGAAATTACAGTTAAAGTTCTACATGCAATGAAATATTATACACTAGTTTGGTGAAATGATGCCCATATAGCAGCACTGCACAGTGTGATCTCTTACCTGATTTTATCCCAAAGAAATATCCTTTTGGGCTATCACAACACGCACTTACCTCATTTTTTTAAATAATGTCACTTACCTGCTTTTGTTCTAAGCCCCTCAATTTTCTGTGGCCAATTGTCCCAGTTACCAATTTTCTGTGGCCAATTGTCCGGCACCGCTTTGCCCTATCTTCTCTTCATTTAATGACAAGTTATACATATTTATTGAACATGTTAGTATGTATATGATTTTAGATCAGGGATGGGGAACAGGGGAGAGTGAAGTAAGCTTGATTTGCAAACTCCATATTTCTGGCAGCAATGATAGCTTTAATTCTCTCCATCTTTATACAAGGTGAACCGTATATAGTGTAATTAATTTCAGGGGGTTATTCTTTGAGATGTTTCAAACAAAGAAAGTTTAATACCACTTTGCTCGTTTTTAGTTCCTTTCCGAGGTAAAAATTGTTTTATACGAAACATTTCACAGCGTGTTTTGCGCAAGCCATCGACTTAGTTCCTAATATGCTCAGCCAATTTAAGAGAGCAGTATATTATGATAATAAGTGATTGAAACAATTTTAGTTTTGTTCTTTAGATATGCAGAAATTTTATCCAAACAAATGTAACATTTTAAAATTCTTATTCAGAAGGAAAAGTTACACTTGCTCTGATCAAATTTCTGCACATTTGAAGGACAAAACTAAAATTATTTCAGTCATTTATTATCATACTATACTGCAAATAAAAACCAAACCTATGAAAGACCAAATACCACCTTTACAGACAATCGGCAGTAAGGTTGTCAGTCTTTATTCCCAAGGAAATGCCCCTGGTCCTTATTTCTGTTAGAAGTTGAGTAGACTCCAGGATCATAGTACAGCTGGAAGGATTAGACCAATGGAAAAATCCATTACAATATCGGAAATAGGACCCGCGATCTTCCGGCTTTCAGCGTTATAAGACCTTAACTGCGACACTACCGCACGCCCCTTAAACTGACAGCATAAGGATTAATTTTGTTCTGTGATGGACACAAGACAGTAAAAAATGCAAAACAATACAACAAACATTTAATTAAAAATATATTTCATATAATTTCAGTGAAATTACAAAAAAAATAAATCATGTTAAAAAATGTTAGAACATATAATAAATATTGCAGATTTCTTCACATAGTAGATTATAAGTAAATGGATCATTACATGGGACAAATACATTACATGTATAACATTACAGGAATGGGGTGTTCCGAACCTACTTACTTTTTTTTTAAATGAAGTGTTTGAATGGCAGCTGTGCGGTGAATTTGTGTATTAGTAGTTATAGTAAGAGAATCTATTTTTCGTTATAGTTAATAAGGTAATATGGTATTTTTTATTTTGATCCATCAGCAAGTGTAATAAATTTATCATTAAATTGAATTAATACTATATTAGGACTAAACATTATTATCATTAGTTTTAATAATTTAACAAAAATATTGGTCTTGTAAACCAAAAATAATATAATAATATTTATAGGTTTTTTTTTTTTTATTTCTTCTGTAGTTATTTTGTATAGTGATGATTATATACGGTTAAACTGAAAAGAATGTGGAGCAATACAAGAAGAAAAACAACAATAATAGCACATCTAGTGAAATTACGTTTAAGAGAATCCGGAAAAGCACATAACAGATATTACAAGTAAATGACAGAGAAGGACAATAGTGTTTTGAATTACATACCTACCTACATATGCATGTAGCCTACGTGCTTTCGTAACAAGTATTATGGCATAGGCTATGTGTGGCCCTACATGCGTTTAATACTGTCGTAATACTAGTTTTCGTTCAGAAAACAACCTGTAGAAATAAGAAGAGGTAACAAGGGCAGGTAGTCCTCGGAATCTCATGGTTTTTATGCCAAAGTTTGCGGATTCAGATCCGCCTGAGAAGATGTATTTTAATGGACTATAGATTTCTTAGCATGGCATTCTCCGAAATGGTGTAGAGTTGTGGGTTCCGTGTTGTATATTCAGGAGAAATGAAAGAACCTTCCCCTAAGAAAGGGCTTCAGACTAAATTTGTTAGCCATTACTATTTCCTACTTTGAATTTCGACTCTGAATAAACTCTGCTATTAAAAACGTCATTAAATGATATAAAAATACAAGGGGCGTAGGAAGTCATTGTTCATTAGGATTATTAATATGAAGTTTATAATGAATTACTTAGTTTCTAACGTTCTTCCTATGTATACTTCATTTATTCTCTTCCTTACCCCCTCTCTCTTAATAGCTACGATGTGAAAGTTCCATTATGTTAAAA
Source organism: Periplaneta americana (assembly GCF_040183065.1). Taxonomy (NCBI): domain Eukaryota; kingdom Metazoa; phylum Arthropoda; class Insecta; order Blattodea; family Blattidae; genus Periplaneta; species Periplaneta americana. The sequence continues at coordinate 133,466,147 of NC_091118.1, read as the reverse complement.
TTGCTAACTCTTTCGTATCGCGTTGAGTAAACTGTATATTAGCTGTCAGCAAGAGAGTGACAGTAAAGATCATATCATACTGTTCTAGCATGTAATTTTCTCAGTGACAATTGGAGCATTGTAATGTGTCACACGTGTAGCGAAACATAAGAGTTTAACGTGTTGAAGAAATGATCTTTCTTAGTAGATTATTTAATGACGTTGTATAAACTACTACGTTATTCTCTTATTCTGAACTTAATATATGTAATTACAGCAAACAGTTTAAGCGCTAGTTCAACTTCTTCCCTTAAAATAGAAAATCCTTTTTTGTCTTTCGATAAGGCTTCTTCTTCTTCTATAGCTAAGTCATCTAGACGATTCCTTGTCTCATATAACTCTACTACATATTTCGTCCATCTGTTAGTATTCCTTGTTTGTTTGTTATTTTAGTTTCCGATGTCGTCCTCTATCAACCATATGGATTTCCTGTTCTTGTTTGAGATTGAAAACAGAACAAATTAATATACACCAATTTATAATAAACCTCTCGACAGCGAATGCAACTCTGCATTTTTGTATAATACCACATCTTCGGTCATCTGTTCCTGTCCATTTTATTCAAGTAATCGATTCATTATTGTGAGTCTTTCTGTATTTAGTTCCGACAATTATTGTAAATGAAAAGTTTTTGTGTTATTTGTACCTTTTGATTATTATCTAAGAGTGTACAGTTAGCTTTTTACTGGAGAAATTTAATTTCTGATGTATTTATTCCCCTGAAATATATTGTTTTGTGTGTTCTGATTCCAGAACCATACAAAAAGAACGCTGTCAAAATTGTCTTATATACAATTTAATAATGGAATGAATCTGAGCTTCACCTTTTAACTGATGTATTTGTTGTTTTTATTCGTGTTGAAAGTTGTAATTTTGATGTTAATGTATAAGGTTGACCACTGGATGTAGGTGGATTTTAAAATGGTTCTGTAAGATAATACTAATGCGAACATTGTAAATTGTTTGAAAAAAAAAAAAAAACAAACTTTAAAGTGTGCAATTTAGTTATCTTTTTCACTTTTTAAAATAACTAGGGTTAAATGTCGTTCATTACAGTTTAAACACTTGTGTAACCATCAACGTAAGTTATGCATTATACTCTGCAACATTTCACAATCCGTGTTTCTTATTTCTTCTCGAATCGTTCTTTAAGTCCTTATATAGTACACAGATGAATCTTGAACACGTTGCACTTTAAATAGCCTCTTACGCTCTCCGGAGATCTTGCTGGCCAAGTGCTGTCCCCAAATCTTGAAATCAGTCGGCCAGAAAACATGGTTCTGAGGGTAGTTAAGCTCTCTTTTGCGGTATGCACCGTTGCACTATGTTGTTAAAAGGATTACGTATTTATCCAAAGTCTGTGCAGTTCTTCTAAAGGTGAGTACACACGTAGCGAACGAACAACGAGCGAATGATGAAGCAAAACTTCGTTGTTCGGAGCAACATACAAATCATCAGCAAATGGTCAGAAAAAATTCACGTTCGCTGATTATCCGCAGTAATAGCAGACGAAGATATAATTATAGCAAGTGCAGCCGTTGTTATTATTATAGGCAGTTTAACAAAAAGAAAGTTAAAAAACAGAAGGCGATGGTGTCAGACGCCACTCTATGAAAATCGCAATCGATTATATAGAGACACTGACTTGCTTCATGATTTACGTCGAATTTAATCGGAACAGTTTCCCAACTTCTGTCTCATTTTGAAACAGACTTCGAAAAATTTCTTGCAAAATATGGCCTTACAATTTCCTGCTTCCTATATACATCAATAAGTTTGATGACAGCTTCTTCAGTCCACTCGAGTTTCGACATCCTGTTGGTGAAATTAAACTAACCGCTGCGTTCTGCTGCGAGCTGCAAAGAAGTGGCAAATCCCGTCCACAACGAATACCAATTTCCTTTGATGTACCAACAAGCGACGGATCACTATCGAAGGCAAATCAAACGATCGGTTTGCGTTTGCTGCGCCGTCCACACGTTCCGATTTCAATCAGCGAATGCATTCGTTTGTCGTTCGTTCGCTACGTGGGTACGCACTTTAATAAGGAAGAGTCGTTCTCGGGATAGATAATCAACGTCAGAGATTTCCTCACCCCTGAGCGGTGCGAACTTCTTGCCACGGCAGTTTGCACTCGTTCATTGTTATTGGACGTTCGAACGGAACGCGTAATCCTGACACGAAAAGATGGATTAACACTGCTATGAATACGAAAATTGCTAACCTATTTTCAAATCCCGTTTTCGTATCCTTCCATGTCTTGGAACCCAAAACTGAGTTATGAAATTTCTTTGTGTTCGTACAATGCTCCCGGTTTAAAAAAACATCTCTATAGAAAACTTAAGTTAATTTACTGAAGAATATGCCACAGTTCTTCAAATTATATAATACAGAAAATGAATTCGTAACAATATGATATTCGTCAATTGCGTTCACTTTCCACAGCCTAATAAAATTCGTCCTGTATATCTCTCCTACATACGACATTAAATTTTCCTATAAATATTTACTAATCCAAGAGGCAATACGGCACTGTCGGTAACATTTTTATGCGGACGATCTACAACTGTGTATCGACGCCAGTCCCGATTCGATGAATGACAGTATATCTAAATTAAATACGTATTTAAAATCTCTAACCTCCTGGTCACTTAAATTTTGAATTGATTCTGAACCCTGAAAAACACAGGCTATCTTACTGAGGCATCAGATAATTCTATCGAAATTTAAAAAATCTGTTCTTCCCGCCGTAATTGTAAAGTGTAAATAAATGCAAGTGTGAAAAATCTGAGTGTTCATATCGATTAACACGCCACACAAGCGAAACATGTATGTGAAAAAGTATTTTCTGTATTGCACTCACATCAATGAATAAACATTTTCTTCCTTTTAAATTAAAACAAATCTAAGTCCAGACACTTATCGTGCCACAGTTCGACTACTACGACGTTCTATTAAGTGATCTCAGCTATGATCTGAGCCAAAGATTACAGAATGTCCATAATGTCTGTGTTCGGTTTACATGTAATATCCGTCTCTATGATCATATCTGACCGTTTTTCAATGAATTGTCTTGGCTCTGCAGACGCAGTTTGCATTGCCTTTCTCTTCTCTATCAGATTTTGCATACATCAACCCTTGAATACTCTGCATCACGATTTCATAATCTATTCATACATCATAATCTGTATACTCGGTCACAATACGAAACTATTGTCAGTTCCTCTCCACAGAACTTCTGCGTATTCTTCGTCGTTTACAACAGACACTATCCGTTCATGGAATTCATTACCTACAGATGTTAGAGGCTGCCCGACCTTAAACGCTTTCAAGTCCAAAGTAAAACATCTTATTTTAGAACGCAGAGTGTCCCAGGATATATATTATAATTCACAATTGTAACTATTTTATTAAGTATTCATGTAACTTAATTTGCCATCTAGTTTAAGTAAGTATTTAAGTTCGATAATCTTCTATATTTTTCTGTTTCGATTTTGTCGATTATCTTATATGTGACCAGTCGCAGGAAATGGGACCTAAAGTCGGATTTTTTATTTTGTTCTTTTTTTTTGTGGTTTCAAAAAGAGGATGAAATACTGAGCATCCAAAAGAAAATCACGGGTTCTAGGTGCTATAGTTTTTAATATATTACTTATTGAATGTTGATATTATATTATGTAATTTTCGAGAATAATGCAATTAAAGCTTTCATTTGTTTTCTTAGCAACTATAAGAAAGATTTAGGTTTTTAAGAAGCGCTGTGTAAAACTACGTCCTAGTTCAGTATGTAAAAAAGCCTACAGGTAGCGCAAGATGTCAAAAACATAGAAATGCAGTTTTTACACCGAAAATTCGTTATTTTGTTCTCCTGTAAATTTTCCTTTTACGACTTTGGGTCTCTTTTCGCGCAACGGGTCACATATTTTTCTGTTTCGATTTTGTCTTAGGTATACTTATAACTTTCTTTTGTAGTAACATTATATTAACATCTTACGGTAGTGGCTAGAAACATTTTTGTTTTATAATTTTAATTTGTACTCACTAGCTAGCTAGTTAAATAAATAAAATGAAATTAAATTTCCTTTTTATCCCCTGGTTGAGTGGAAGAGAAGGCCTCACGGCATTAACTCTTACTTACTGGCTTTTAAAGAACCCGGAGGTTCATTACGGCATTAACTCTACCAGATTAAATAAAACATTATTATTATTATTATTATTATTATTATTATTATTATTTTTTTTATAAATAAGTATTTAATTCCATATTAATCTGCTGTGTATCTATACAATGCCTATGATCTACAGCAGTGGTTGGCATTTTTTGACTCGCGAGTCAATCTCTTAATAAATTACACAAGCAGTGCGGAGGGGTAAGGCATGATCTCCCTCCACTCAGTCATCACTTGTACATTCAATGTTAAGCAGTTTGGGTATCCTCCTCCTCTCACCTTTTCCTTAGCTATGTATTGCTGGCTGAATTTTATATGACTTAATCTTTGCCGACCACTGATCTACAGTTTCTTATTGAAAATGTGCGACGACACAGTAGCTATTCCAGTGATTCATTTTTAATTTTTTCATTTAATTTATTGTATTTCATAGATCTTACATTAGCAATAAAGCTTTAAAATGTGGAACAAGACAAAATATTACAAGATTACAGTTACAATTTTAAAATTATTATATTTTTTTACAGTTGTTACAATTTTACAATTTTGAAATTTTCTACAATTTTGTTTTACAGTTTCTACAATTTTTTACAATTTTTTGGCGAGATGTAGTGAGATGAGGTAAGACCGAGGATTCACCAAAAGATTACCTGGCGTTTCCCTAATGGTTGGGAAAAACGTCGGAGAAAACCCAACCAGATAATCATACCAAACGGGGGTAATCATACCATCCGGCATCAGTCCCACGGCTGGGGAAAACCTCGGAAGGAACCAATTAATCAGACCAAACGGGGGATCCAACCCAAGCCTGAGCGCAGCTCCGGATCAGCAGGCCAGCGAGCCTGCCGACTGAGCTACATCGATGCTCTACTAAAAATATACAGTACATAGCCAAGCAGATCATTAAATTTACAAACGCAAACGATTATTCATCAGTTGAGCTATAAAATATAATACATAGGAAGTAAGTTAATTCAATTTTAGGCATAAACAATTCAATCAGTTGAGATATACAGAAATTAATGGTACATATATATCATGCAAATTACTGCCTTTTGAAATAAAAATCATGAGTGTGAAGTCATCTGAAAAAAATATGTGGAGTAAAAGTTGAAGGAATTGTCAGTAGTAGGACAGTATCAAACTAGTTCAAGCGATTCAGTGATGAGGTCTAAGTCTTGAAGCTGTGGAGAATGAGACTATCGCCACCGAAATGGAAGAACAGCCACTGCCAATAGCAGAAGATTGATGGAAAGTTTTTGTGTTTCCAGAGCGACAGTATGTCGCCATTTCCCCGATAGGAGAATGTGTGCAAACAACGGCGATTAGTTCTGTATAAATTGACCAAAGCAGTGTTATAGGAAAAAATATATATCTTTTGAGACTATCTGATATTACACAAGATAATTTTATGTTATGTCACATTATATTATAATTATGTTAACCTCGTAGTTGATACAGCGTCGTTAAATGACAAACTAAAAATATTATAATTATGTTAAACCGTCACATACACAAATTTGACCTTGAGGAGAAGGCACAGGCGAGAATGCGTTTCTTGCATAATATAGAAAAGACCTTCACAAATAAAATTTCCATATTTGAGCAATACTTATGAAATTTCGACTCCCACATGTGGAAGTCAAGAATAAGTATTGTGAAAACGGATATAATTAATAACATTGTAATGTGTGAGAATGATTTCCTTTTACCAACTCCGCCCATGTATATGTATGATGAGTGAAAGAGTAGTATGTAACTTCATTTATTGTGCAAAGATTTATTGACTCAAACTATTCTACCATTATCATTATTTTAATACCGATCCATCCGAAGTTCTGTCACCTTATGACTTGTTACAGAAGATAAACGGAGTTCGATCTAGGGAACATTTTCAATTTTATTTTTAAAGACAAGGTGACTGTGAAAAGGTTTTATGCGAATATTTAAATTGCCTCTGATATTTTCATTCTGCCATTGCTCTACTCATCACTGAATAATTTTTGTTTTTCATAGGAGTGTTAGATGTTGAATTTTAATTTAAGCACCACAAGCTTTTTGTTTAACTGGAAGAAGTGCTTTGTTCATATTCAATACATTATGTTTTAAAAATGTCTCACTTTTCAGATGTAAAGTATGTTGGTAACTTGTATTTTTGTAAAAATCTTTACATCGATATTTTTCAGCATAAAAAAATTTCAGTACATTCCGTTAATTAAGAAAGTACAGTATAACAATACTCAGCCCCTAAAGCGACCGATTCATTAGCAGAAAAGTCACTCGGAAGGATAGCGTGCTTGTACAAGTCATGCCTGTGTGAAGCAAGCCGAGAAATTAATCACTACCGGTACTAGTACTCGATGCGTTGTGTGGGAAGAGTTTCTGGGTGTTGCGTATCTTGTATTCGGTAACAGCTCGTCTAATCGTAAGTACTCTGATTTGAGAGCATAAAAAATTGAATCAGTGAAGGTGGTGATGAATTGACTATAGAAGCACCGCACCCATCCTAAGTGGACGACCGTCCATTGCCCATTACAAAGATTACCCGAGGCGATCGACTCTCACACTTGAAACTTCTGCAGGGAACCAGTCGTGGAATGTCGGTCAGACTCGAAATACCAAGATTGATTTATTCAGATCATGTAGACAGGTAGAAAAAAATATGAAATTCCATCAGGCTTATAATTTGAAAGACCAGTTGCTCTCTGACCTCGTCAGGTTCATACATTGGGTAATATCTATTGTCTGTTACTACTCAATATACAAGTTTTAAATTGTAAAATAAAAATATCTGAATGCAGTGCATTTGGAGGTTGTCAAACGTTGTTTGACAAGAGGCCACAATAAATAATTAATAAATAAATGCATTATCCTATACATTAATTACTACTATGTTCGCAAAGCTCAGGATATTTAGTGAAGCAAACCGTAAAATTGATTTATAACTGTCGTCACTTGCACTAGTTAGGGAGAAATAGACTGGCCAGTTTTTCTTCTCGCTTGTTTTCAGAATGAACACGTAGGCTACATATAGCATATTAGTATTACCCTCTTCCAAATTCTGACAAAATATGTATTGTACATTACTGTCATTACTTTGTAGTATCGTTCATTCATAGCTTCCTGTCCTAGGACAGATATTTCACTAAACCCAGCATTTTCCAACCTTCCCTTTTTACTGTCTTCCTTTTAGTCTCCGCATACGATTCATATATCTTAATGTTGTCTATCATCTGATAATTTTTTCTGCCCCGAACTCTTCTCCCGTTCACCATTCCTTCAGTAGGCAGTTACTTCTTAGCTAATGACCCAGCCAATTTTTTTTTCTGTTTAGTTTCAACACACACACACTCTTTCTAGCACAGGTTCATTTCGTATTTTGTCTGTCCATTTCACATGCTTCATTCTTATTCATATTAACATTTCAAACAATTACAGTCGTTTCTCTTCACTTCGTCGTAACTCCATATTTCTGGCCCATATAGTGCCATATACAAAAAGCACTTCACAAGCCTCTTCCTTAAATATTTTTCCAGAGATTCGCAGAAGATGCTCCTTTTTCTATTAAAAGCTTCCTTTGCTATTGCTACCCTCTTTTTGGCTTCTTGGCAGCAGCTCATGTTATTGCTGTATACCTCGAAGTATCTAAAACTGTCCACTTGTTCTACCGCCTCATTTCAAATTCGCACGTTTACCTTCTTTATTTTACTTCCACTAATCATGGTCTTCGTTTTGTAGTAAGTAGATATGATAAGAAAATTGAGAGTGTTTTACACATATTACAATTTATGTATATATGTGAATTATTTTTCTAATCTCTAAAGTAAGAATTGGTCTGATTATATTACAAATTGCAGTAGCAGCAGTTTATGTAACAATGTAGGAAACTGCAGATGTTATTCGACGTCGAAATTCAACCTGGGTGAGAATCGAGCTGCTAGCTGAGCGCAAGACCACCGAAGACGATGACAATAAAGTTTTCTTAATACAACTTCACAGAAAAATGTGGATTTTAATTACTGTATAATACGAAATAAGAAAATATGTGCCGTTTACGTGATACTGTTATTTTATTTTCAAATCTTTCAGAATACTGCACTCTTAGTTTCACGATCACTGAAGAACTCGTCTGAAAACTAATAGAATGGGCATAAATGAAGAATAATTTAGTATTGCTGTGCATAGAGCCTGAGTATTTAGATCATCAGTCTGTTACGAAAACGGTTCGGTGTTCAAGTCCCGGTTGGGTCTGAGATTTTGAAAATTGAGTATTGTAGCTATTACAACACAACAGTACCACAGCGCTCATAGCTAGGGGCCTATGAGGTGAAGTAATTGACATTATATCTATCTGATTATGATTTCGTTAATTTTTATTTTTATTCCACAGTTGTAGTGCACATTTCAGTACGCTTTGCGAGCTTTGCACGTGCCTAAGTATTTATTCTGTGTAAAACTCAGGATTTCATTTACAACACACTCACTCTTTTTTTCTACACCCATGACAGATATAAAACAGTTACTTCAGTTCACAGAGTGGAATCTGCTGTGTCACACGCTGCTTACAAAGTAAAAGAATGTTACATCGACTTACGTAATCCATTCAAGAGCATCATACTTTTATGTCAGATGTTTCCTTCGTGTGAAAGTAATTATGCATTTTACTCATGTTTTGCAGGTCAACGTGTTTCCTACTTAACGGAGTTTGTCGACTCATCCAGGAAGTCGGGAGAATTCTTCCTCCATTGGGGAGATAATATCACACTCGGAGTACGCCTGAGCTTATTCTAGTGACAATTAACTTACCTGATAATTGACCGGCGCAGCGTTAGAAAGTTGTTTTGATAATACATGTGATGCGAGACCTGACCTCTGACATACGAGCCTGAATTCGCACCCTAAGTTCTACCTCTAGTAGCGGAAGTTCCCGTAGGTACGTCTATTCAGTTCGTTTGCAACGTAGGTGCGATTGTTCTTTCATAGAGATCCTTTTATGTGGATTTTAAAGCAATTATATTACTTTAATAGGCATTTAAGTGATCGTGTAGGCTGTTCTGTAGAAAGTTTGCATTCACTCTTTCATACTTACTTACTTACAAATGGCTTTTAAGGAACCCGAAGGTTCATTGCCGCCCTCACATAAGCCCGCCAGCGGTCCCTATCCTGTGCAAGATTAATCCAGTCTCTATCATCATACCCCACCTCCCTCAAATCCATTTTAATATTATCCTCCCATCTACGTCTCGGCCTCCCTAAAGGTCTTTTTCCCTCCGGTCTCCCAACTAACACTCTATATGCATTTCTGGATTCGCCCATACGTGCTACATGCCCTGCCCATCTCAAACGTCTCGATTTTATGTTCCTAATTATGTCAGGTGAAGAATACAATGCGTGCAGTTCTGTGTTGTGTAACTTTCTCCATTCTCCTGTAACTTCATCCCGCTTAGCCCCAAATATTTTCCTTAGCACCTTATTCTCAAACACCCTGAACCTATGTTCCTCTCTCAGAGTGAGAGTCCAAGTTTCACAACCATACAGAAGAACCGGTAATATAACTGTTTTATAAATTCTAACTTTCAGATTTTTGGACAGCAGACTGGATGATAAGAGCTTCTCAACTGAATAATAACACGCATTTCCCATATTTATTCTGCGTTTAATTTCCTCCCGAGTGTCATTTATATTTGTTACTGTTGCTCCAAGATATTTGAATTTTTCCACCTCTTCGAAGGATAAATCTCCAATTTTTGTATTTCCATTTCGTACAATATCCTGGTCACGAGACATAATCATATACTTTGTCTTTTCGGGATTTACTTCCAAACCGATCGCTCTACTTGCTTCAAGTAAAATTTCCGTGTTTTCCCTAATCGTTTGTGTATTTTCTCCTAACATATTCACGTCATCCGCATAGACAAGAAGCTGATGTAACCCGTTCAATTCCAAACCCTGCCTGTTATCCTGAACTTTCCTAATGGCATATTCTAGAGCAAAGTTAAAAAGTAAAGGTGATAGTGCATCTCCCTGCTTTAGCCCGCAGTGAATTGGAAAAGCATCAGATAGAAACTGACCTATACGGATCACTCTTTCATACTCTTATTTTTATTTATTTCCTTCGTCCCTTTTCCACCTTCATTCTTTCGTTCGTTAATTTCTAATTCTCTATTTCCGTCTTTCTATATTTAGTCCTTTCCTTTCAGTTTTCCTTTCTTTCCTTCTTTTTTGCTGTATTTATTATCTAGAATTATTAGCTGTTTTCTCTTTCAATCATTCTTCCTTTTCCTCTTTCTTTTTTCCTTCCCATTTTCATTCCCTTATTCTTTCATTCCATCTTCTCGACTTCTCTTTTTCCATCCTCTCTGCCCTCTCTTTCCTTTTATTCATTTCTCTCTTTCTTTCCACCTTCCTTTTCTTCTTTCCTTCTTTTTCTCTTTTGCTATTTCCTCTTTCCCTCCTTTCCTTTTGTTTTTCTCTTTTCCTCCCGTTCTCCTTTCTTCTTTTGTCTCTTTATTCCTTTTTATTTCTTCGTTCTGCTTTCTTTCTCGCTTTGTGCCTTTTCCTCTTTATTTCGTGTCTCTTTTCTTTTTCCCTTTTGTCAACCTTTCTCTTTTTCTTCCTTTCTCTTTTCCTATAGTTTTCTTTTTAATTTCCCCCTTCTACTCAATTTTTTCTTCCCCTTTTGTTTCTTTCCTTTTTTCATTTCCTATTTTTCCATTTTCTTTCTTTCTTTCCCTCTTTCTTCGTTTTTTCCTTTCATTTTCCATTGCTTTCTTTTTTCTTTCTTTCTGTCTTCCATTCTCTATTTTTCTTTCTTTTTTCTTTCTTGCTTCTTTCTTTCATCTTTCTTCACTTCCATCTTTGTTTCGTTTCTTCCTTTCTTTTCCTATTTCTCTCTCTAGATGATTCTTTCTATCCTCATTTCATATTTCTTTGTGTCCTTTTTGTAAATGGAAGTTTTCTTTTCTTCATCCGTCTTTCCCTCTTTATTTGATTCTTTCCGTCCTTTCTTTCTTTCTTTCTTTCATTCTCTATTTTTCTTTCTTTCTTTCGTTCTTGCTTCTTTCTTTCATCTTTCTTCATTTCCATCTTCGTTTCGTTTCTTCCTTTCTTTTCCTATTTGTTTCTCTAGTTGATTCTTTCTATCCTCATTTCATATTTCTTTGTGTCCTTTTTATATATGGAAGTTTCCTTTTCTTCATCCGTTTTCCCCTCTTTATTTCATTCTTTATATCCTTTCTTTTTCTTCTTTCTTCCTTCCTTTCTTTCTTTCTTTCTTTTTTCTGCGTTTGCTCTTTTCTATATTTCTTTATTTCTTTTTTTTCTTTCACCTTTTCTCTTTGCCTATGCGTAATTTATATTTGTCCTGCCATTTTCTTTCATCTTTTCCGCCCTCATTTTCTTTTATTCATTCAGTCTTCCTTTGTATTCTCTTTCTTCCTTTTCGTCATCATTTTGTCACATTCGTTTTTTATTTATTGCTATTTTGTTAGTTAGCTTTTTTACGTCTTCCTTCCCGTGTTAATTTCGGTCTTCTTCTTGTCTTTTTCTCCATGAATTCTCTCTCTCTCTCTTAATTCTGGCTATAGTATTTATGTATTTACTGTCTCTCTCTTTTTTTGCATACATAAGTCAGTTCTTTTTTTCCCCATTCCTTCTTACTACATCTGTCTCACTTTTATTTCCAATTATTTTTTCTTCTTATTTTGTTTACCGTGCATATATTTTCTACTGTATTCTTGTTTGTGACGATTAAGATGTAATTTCAACTTGAGATATTTCTAAAACAGCAATATTGCACATACAAGCAAAATTTGTTTAACAGGCTTATATAAAATTAAGCGTAAAATCTTAGCAGAATAATAATCTTGAAATTATTTTTCTTGTAACACACATTGCATTGTAGAAACAATTGATATTTGCACAAAAAATAGCAATGTGGGCTAATATATCTGTCTGAAGACACAACATAATTTGAAAAAAAAAATACAGTACCTAGGCCTATAACCTTTCGCCTTAACATTAAATGCAAGGTCATAATTCTCTTGTGGGAGGCAGGGGAAAGCGCCAGCAGTTGATTTGTTTCCCGAGAGGCTTCATGCTTCAGTGACGTCTATGAAGACTAAATTGCAGGGACGTTATTTGAACAAATTAATGATGAATAGATGGAGATGTCTGGTTGAGGTTGTAGCTATAGCTCTGGAAACCAGTCGCGTGTCGAAGGTTTTAGAATAGCCTATACGCACTCAGTTTTCACAAAGAAAGTACTTTTAAAAGCAGGAAAAGAAAGTTATTGTCGCCAGATCGAAAATATACAATATTAAACATGAAATGATGCAGAACCTTCTATAGTGTTACTGGAACGATGACATTCCCTACTACATAAATTATATAATAACGGTATATATTTTTATTTGAACCAGTTTATGAAATATATTACAATTTCAAAGATGTAAACCCTTTGACATGGAAATTGGTCGCTGTTCAGAGAATAAATCCTACTTTGGAATATCTCGGGAATCATCGCGTGCGCTGTGCTTACTTAGATTCGAAGCCCGGTCTTTATAACGAGAAGAAAGAGCTCTATCGCGCTATCGTTTCGTGACCTACAGATACGCCTCTGCTATGATGACTTCATCCTCGGACCTCGATGCTTGATATTTCCATGTGTGAATCTGGTGTTAACCCGAAGGACAATTAGAATAATGTGTTGCTTTAAGTTATTGTGTCACTCAATGAGGCAGCTACTACAAACGTTACCTTAGTGTACCGATACGAGAAGTTAGGCCTCTCGGAATAACATACCGGAAGTCTGATTTGGGAGTTCGCGCGCATTTATTGAGCAATATCTTATTTTGCGATTTATTACTTTTCCACTCTGAAATGTTATACTCTTAAAGAGAATTTAGTAGAGATTATGCTGACATTTTAAAATTGGTATTCCATTTGTACTAACACTACTAAAATTAAGATTTATATAACAATAGTGAGTAATGTACTGAGAATACAGACATGAATAAAAAGTGAATATGTAGGCTAAAAGCATGATTTTTAACCTTATAAATGAGATTCATACAATTAACATAACGGAGAAACGACCACTTATACGCAGAGTGAACCGTAAGTAATGTAATTAATTTCAGGTGGTTATTCTTTGAGATATTTCAAACAAAATAGTTTAATACAATTTTGTTCGGCTTTGCTTGTTTTTCGAGAAAAAAAAGTTTTATTTGAAACATTTCATTGCGTGTTTTGGGAAAACCACTGATTTAATTCCCAATAAGCTCAGTAAACGTAAGAGAGCAGTGTATTAACTAATTGAAAGAAATTTAATTTTGTCATTTAAATGTGCAGAAATTTGATCCGAACAAATGTAACTTTTTATTCTTCAAAGGAATTTTAAAATGTTACATTTGCTCGGGTCAAATTTCTGTATATTTAAAGGACAGAATTAAAATTCTTTCAATCATTTATTATCATAATACACTGTTCCCTTTAATTGGCTGAGCATATTGGGAATTAAATCAATGGTTTTCCCAAAATACGCTATGAATTATTTCACATAAAGCAATTTTTTTGTCGAAAAGGAAACAAAAACGAGCAAAATTGTATTAAACTATTTTGTTTGAAATATCTCAACGAATAACCCTTTGAAGTTAAAGACATTACTTACGGTTCATTCTGTATAATATGTTAGTTCTCGTGTTTTTTTCGAGATTTTTCATGATGCATAAATTCCAAAGCAACGAAGTTTGGTCCTAGGAAAAGTATGCGTGTATCTTTTATTTGCCGTTAGACAGTATACAAAAAGTTTCAGTGAATTTCGCAAACATAAGTTAAGGCGTTATTCGATTTGACGTCATCTGCTCTGCTACTGGAGTAGAGAGAAAAATCAGAAAATCTCTTGATAGTGGTGAATCTGATGAAGAAGCAGAAGATATTAATGAAAGCGATGGCGACAGGAATTCGGAACAAGGTTCTGTAAGCTATAATAATAATAATAATAATAATAATAATAATAATAATAATAATAATAATAATAATAATAATAATAATAATAATAACAATAATAGTCAAAACAGTGAATGATTTGCTGCGCGAAATGGCGTTTGTAAATGGAGGAAGATTAATTGTTTAATAAGAGACTAAATGTTATAATTTTAACACAATTTAAACAATATTGTTGTATTGAGCTTAATAACGTTCATTTTTATACATAACTTACATTGTATTTGATGAAAAATAAATAACGCAATATGAACATAAATCTACATCAGCAAACAGATTACAAAATAAATAAAATAAATAAATGGATGGACGAACGAATGAATGAATAAATGAAAAAAATAAAGGAAATAAAAAAAAATTAACAAATAAATAAATAAAAATAAATACAAAAATAAACGTTAAATAAATATTATTTAAATAAATAAATAAAATGAAGAGCTTGTATGAAGTACAGGGTATCACACGTGTTTGCTCATAAAAAATAAATGTGCGAGCACGCTGGATGGTTAACTTCATGAAATGTTGTGCATACGATTTATGGATTCGATTGTTTTTTTTTATCATAAAGATAATGGTCTATCAGCGCCGAGAATAATTCGCCAGTAATTTTGTTTGAAGGACTGTTCACTTGGGATAGTATTCCTTTACATTAGTTAATCTGTAAAATCCTCGGATTTGCATGACTATTGAAGAAAGACATGCCAGGGTTTTGAAACTGTTAACGTTGCATTAAATGGCAAGTACGGCGAATATTAGACCTCGAGAATACTACATTGAGATACAGGAAATTTTAGCTATCATTGTACACGAACTTTTAATTGAGTTGCAGAAGAACTCTAATTTCTCCATTTAGTTCTACTAGTTTTACGATGCAAGGCAATGGAAACTTTTAAATTGTACTTCACGAGTTTGTTCCGCAGATACCTCTAGGTTATTGACTTTTCCTTTGCGAATGTTGAAATTTAAGTGAACTATGGAAGACGATGGAAAAGGAACGTACTTATACATTTCTAGAAAACTAGATACTGTACGTATGTGCAATGAAGCAATACAAACTGTCAAATTATATGCTTATAATGAGCTTCGCAATAAATGTAAGTCATGGATGAATCCGGGTAGTGAAAAAATTCAGCATCTAGTAGTAAATAATAGAATAATTCAGCATTTAATATCCTGAATTCTGTGCTGTAAAGTAATAGCATTACTGTAAATATACAGTTATACATTTTAATTAGCAATTAAAGATTACATAATGCCTATGATTCTTAACAAGCATATGAAGAGAGAAATATGAGCAAGAGGAGTGAACCGTTACGAAGAATAATAAAATATCACATTAAAAATACATATTATGTTCACGTGAAGGGTTGCGTCTGTGCTTTGGCGCTAGCGGGCCGGTCTTCTATACAGGTGGCCCAGGTTCGTTCCCCGGTCAGTTCGTGATGGCATTTGTGGTGGGTAAACCAGACGTTGCAGGTTTTTTCTCTGGGTACTCCCATTTCCCTATTCAATTCCACCAAACTCTCTACCTTCTCCTCATTTTATTTAGCACATTAAATAGTTAAAAATAGATGTCGGGGATAGTACGGGTTTCCGTTGCTGATATAGCCTAGAAAGAGGTAGGGCTAGGGGCTCCGGGCACCTCGGGCTTACCAGCTTCTCCACCATTTCCTGTTTTCCACAATTCTCCTAGTCTGCGCATACGATCCATGTATCTTAGGGTGCTATTCATAGACATTTCGCTAGTCCACGCTACGAGCGTGCTAAACTAGCCCCGGCTATCGACTTGTTACTTGTACAGGATTCATATCATATATCATATCATATCGTATCGTATCGTATCGTATCGTATCGTATCGTGTCGTATCGTATCGTATCGTATCGTATCGTATCGTATCGTATCGTATCATATATCATATCATATCATATCATATCATATCATATCATATCATATCATATCATATCATATCATATCATATCATATCATATCATATCATATCATATCATATCATATCATATATCATATCATATCATATCATATCATATCATATCATATCATATCATATCATATCATATCATATCATATCATATATCATATCATATATCATATCATATCATATCATATCATATCATATCATATATCATATATCATATATCATATCATATCATATCATATCATATCATATCATATCGCTAACACTGGTTTATGAATACGAAAAACGTTAGTTCACTGATCATCCACCGGAAGCCCGCGCTAAGAATGTCTATGAATACGGCCCTTAATGTCTCTCATCTGATAAGTTCTTCTGCCCCGAAATTTCTCTCGTTCACCATTCCTTCCAGTGCATCTTTCAGAAGGTAGTTTCTTCTCAACCAGTGACCCAACCAATTCCTTTTCCTCTTCCTGATCACTTTTAGCATCATTCTTTCTTCACTCACTCTTTTCAACACTGCTTCATTTCTTAGTCTATCTATCCATTTCACACGCTTCATTCTTCTCCATATCCACATTTTAAACACTTCTAGTCATTTCTCTTCACTTCATCGTTATTTCCATGTTTATGCCCCATACAATGCCACGCTCCACACAAATCACTTTATTAGTCTCTTCCTTAGTTCTTTTTCCAGAGGTCCGCAGAAGATAATTCTTTTTCTATTAAAAGCTTTCTTTGCCATTGTTATTCTCCTTTTGACTTCCAGGCAGTAGCTCATGTTACTACTTTTAGCACACCCCAAGTATTTGAATCTATTTGTTCCACTGCCTCATTTCGAACTCGCAAGTTTACCTTCTTTAATGTTCTTCCGATAGCCATGGTCTTTGTCTTGTTTGAATCTATTTTCATCCCATACCGCTCACAGCCGTCATACACATACACAGTATAGTAAAAGATTGAAATTTAATTAAAGGTACAACAGTGGAAGTGGCGTTTCCTAAAAATAAATTTATTGAGTGCACATTATGCTGAAGAAATTTAATGTTCAGTTTATTGATAACTATTAAGTTGGGGTGTTTCTCATGAATTTGTCTGAACATATAGGCTAGGTTACAACACCTAAGTAGCCTATCAAGCAGAGAACAATAGCGTCAAATAAAAGTGCCAATATTAAATCGAGAATATTATGATATATTGCTATGATTGGTTGAAATTCAACGGATTCTTGCACTTCTTGTTGAATTGGTATGTGAGGGAAATGGTCATATAATTCATGAATCAAGAATAATTGATTAAAGTTGAATTGCTTTTAATACTTCGACAAGAAAGAGTCCGGACCTCTAAATGTGCCATCAAGAAGAGAACGTATTAGAAGAAGAGAGAACATGGTCATCTCATGCTCAGTAATGCGATACGAAGATATGCAGTACATCCTCTTCGAACCTAAGAAGTTGCTGGCCTTGTAATGATTTGCGCATAGGTGAATTGTTGTGGCAGAAAGAAAAACTGTGTCATTACTGAATATGGCCTGGGAGAACGATGGTATTCAACTCAATGTGATAAATGAATTCAGAAGGGTTAAAGAACTCAGTTGATCAAGGTCTTGACTATTTTGAAGATTAGCGCCATTTCTTCGCAGACGTCCATATGCTGTATAAGAAAATTACAAGATGCGTGCAACCAGACAGACAGGAGATCTTTATTTGTTATAATATGAATACTTTTCTACCTTGGACGTTGAAGTCATAATCGAAGACTTTAATTTAATAACACTCGAAATTAACATACGATAAGATTTGTGGTGCGAAATCAATACAACGTGTGTTTTTCATCATCTAAGATCGAAGATGATATAGCAGTGGAAAAAAGGAATGAATATAAATAAAAATAAGAGTATTTTGACGAAGAACTTAGAAAGTCAGTAAATTTACGCTTTTAATTCTCACATTCCAGGGATAGAGTTGGTTGTATTATGGCACGAAATTCTATGATGTACTAATCTTTTAGAACAAATCGTGCTATGGATTTCTGTAATCGTTAATTTCTTCGACACCGAAGACTTGTTGACTATGACCTTAATGTGATGTGAAGATAACCTGAATTGCGAGAATGGGGTTTGGAAGTCTTTAGATACAGGAGGAAAGTAGGAGTGAATATAAATGTAACTAAAACCAGTACCTTAATTCAAACGAAGATAGGAATGAACCTAACGGATACAAATCAGGCATTTTATATGTGTTTAAACTTATTTTTCTGTGTGTTTGAATTGGAAAATTACGTATTTATGTTCTGATATACTCCAACATTAGAGCTAAAATACATAAGGAAGGAAAAGCGTTTACCTTGGAAAGGGGAGTCGAAGAAGACGACTCTATATTCTCTAAAATATAATACACCTACTGGAAAAATAAGACTGAAGGCGCATATTGGTTCAAAATAGATGACAGAAGATAATATGTAATGTCCGTTTTCAAAATGTTGTGTAACACTAACGTCACCTTTAACAGGAGAACTAATAACATTATTAGAAGAAGAAAACCACTATAGTATGGATGTTGGCTTACAAATAAATCCAGACAAGTCAAAACTAATGACAACAAAGAAAAAGAGGATATGACGATACCACAGTCTAATATATACAGTCACGAAGCTCAATACGTAGTAAATATGCAAACATTAGATAGTTGCTCACCACTAGGATCGCTAATATCGCCTCATTACAGAAAATGCGAAATAGTACCGGCACAGTCTATTGTTTCTAGCACCCTCAAGACTCAAGCTTCGTGACTGTATATAGTAGACTGTGACGATACATAGAGTGAAACTAGAATACATAGAAGAATTCGCTTATCCAGGACAAATTGTGTCCTTTAACAATACAACTCAGAAAGTAATCTCAAAACGCATCTCCGCAAAGTTTTGGAGCTTAAAAACCAATCTTGTGGACAGAACATTACACTATAGCATGGATGTTGGCTTACAAATGAATCCAGACAAGTCAAAACTAATGACAACAAAGAAGAAGAGCATATGACGATACACAGAGTGAAACTAGAATACATAGAAGAACTCGCTTATCCAGGGCAAATTGTGTCCTTTAACAACACAACTCAGAAAGTAATCTCAAAACGCATCTCCGCAAAGTTTTGGAGCTTAAAAACCAATCTTGTGGACAGAACATTACACTTCAAACACTTCTTTTCAATAGTACTATCCTCTTTCTTATGATGTAGGCCAATTCTTGTAGTCATAGGCTTGTGAAGCAAAATAATACGTAGTAAAGAGACTAACTGAATAACTATATGCAGAAAGGGTTTCAGTCCGTAATAAAATTAAATAGCATCAGACTGCCTTTGGAAATTACATTTCAGCTAATAGGCCTAGTTCTAACATCCTGTGCAGAAAGTACTTCAGTTATATTCTTGGGAGACATTGAATGGCGAGTTGAAATTTGTTACTTGCAGAAAGGACAGAAAATAGAAGAGACAATTTGTTTTAGTTATCTCAGAATTTTTTGTGTTCTGGACTGAAGCCCTTTCTGCATGTAGCGATTTTACACCGAGATTACGCTGCGCTGTCTGATACGACAGATGTTGACATGTACTTATGTTTGTAGTAATAGTGTAGCTTAGTATGAAGTAACCTTGGTTTGGCTTACGAAGGCCGGGCCCGGGAAGGATTCGTGTGCCTAGGCTCATCATGAATCCGATGCTGACAGGCGAGCCATTCCGCCTCAACACTGCAGGAGAAGGTTTCATTCCGTGACCAGACATTTTGACTATTGCACATGATAGATGAAATGAAGGGAAGGTGGAGAAAGTTGTTGGAATGGAAGAGCTAAACTGGAGTACCTACCTTGAGAAAACCCCTCTGCAATGTCTGCTTTTTCCATACGAATTCGTCTACACCTGTGGAGTAACGGTCAGCGCGTCTGGCCGCGAAACCAGGTGACCTGGGTTCGAATCTCAGTCGGAGCAAGTTGCCTGGTTGAGGTTTTTTCTGGAGTTTTCCCTCAACCCGGTACGAGCAAATGCTGGGTAACTTTCGGTGCTGGACCCCGGACTCATTTCTCCGGCATTATCACCTTCATTTCATTCAGACGCTAAATAACCTAGATGTTGATACAGCGTCGTAAAATAACCAAATAAAATAAATCCACACGAATCCTATCACGACCAGGCTGGGGATCGAACACGGGTCGCCTGGCTAGAAACCAGCGCGCTTAAGCAGAACCATAGAAACTTCGTAAAGTAACCTTAAAAGGTTATTTTGTAGATTGGAAGCTATAACATGAAATATTGGTAAGCACAGGTATCTAACCTGGGACGTCAAACACATTACTTCAGCTACGTCAGTAATTTATATGCTGAGTGATAGCAGGATCAGATATCAATAACCACATTCAGGTCGTGACCCTTTGCTCTTTAACCTGTAACATGTATCACTCACACTTTCTGAAGTATTCCTGAAACATTGGTAGTTGTTATTAAGCAACCAATAATCAAGGGTTGCGGGATAATTATTTTGTCGCTGTAGGCACATTCTCATACAAAGTATTGTTCTATCAGGAAGTTTATATGAATCATCTCCGAGATTCTACTGCATAATTTTCTATGAAATCTTTGCACATAACAGACTTTTCAAATAGACGATTGAAAACTGGGTTGTATAACAAACCGGGCTTTTTAAGTACTATGGCGCTGTTCTGTTTGTGATATTCTTGTGTGAGACATTGAAGAAGTAAACACTCGAGAGGAACACATCGGTGGTTACCTAAACTATTTAAGAAATATGATGAAAAAAATGTAAGAATCGGAAATCAATCAATGATCGAGTGGTTACCGTACTTTCCATTACACTTGAAATTCGAGGACTTAAATCCAGCTGAGGACGGCGGTTTCTTAAGAGCGATAATGTTAGATTTAAATATTGGTTTTGTGAAGATTATATTTGCTTTCTCATAACACGTTTTAAGTATTTCTCAGCAATTATTTTTGTTCCATGTGAGCAAGTATATTTCGGGTTATAGTTACTGTATATGTTATTGAAATATAATTATAAACGTCTACATAAATAATAAATCAAACAAGAGGTTGAATTTTCATTTTCTGAGTAGCATAAAAAGTATTTTTGAATAGTAAAAGAAAAAGTCATCTAATATATGATTTCATTTATGTTATACAGTGCACGGGTTAAGTAGTTAAAATTAATGTAATTAATTTTATGCCATCCTAGCATTATAAACAGGTTGTTAGTAGGTACATGGAATATCGTTTGTAATCGCCTTATTATGGCACATGTGCCGTTAAAAGCAATGACATATTCGCTATATGACGTAATACCGGAACGCTTAGACCGGGATGCATGCAACTCGTCTCACTAGAAACAACGAGAAATGAAATGCCGTGTAACAAATTTACTTCCAATGTTTAACAGTTTTGTATCATTTTTGTAATCACACATAAAACAGTTCTGTGGTTCAGAAAAACTATATTAACAAAATAAAGGAACATTTTTAACATAACCTGCAAGGTCATCCATTTCTCTGCCAATGCCAGGCGAAACTAATCGATACGAACAAATGAAGACAATTTGTCAGCTATGGATCCCGAATTTCTTTCATAGTTTATTTCCTACAATTTATAATGCTAAGATACCACAAAGCATCATATCCAACTCGTGGATAATCTTATTATGACACTCGTGAAAAAACATTCAGTCATGCAAAAATCATCAAGATTATCCACTTGTTGCATAAATAACTCTTACACACAATAAATAGCTATTCGTGTATTATTATAATTTATAGGTAATCGCCTATAATGTAATGTATTGTGGGTCCCTATCACCACGGCATGGCGCGTCCTCAGGTTGCGGATAGAGGAGACGGCCTCCAGATATGGAGGGTAGCTGTGAATATATTGAATAAGCAGTCGTGAACAGCCGATAAGGGGTGGTCCTCCAGCTTGGGGGTTGGGCGAAGGGCTAACAACCCATCACCGTAAAAAACAGCTTGTTACGAATCCCTACAATAAGCCTCGGTAATGTAGGGTAAGCTTATCTAATTCCGTAAACTTGGACTCTCACTCTGAGAGAGGAACATAGGTTAAGGGTGTTTCAGAATAAGGTGCTTAGGAAAATATTTGGGGCTAAGCGGGATGAAGTACAGGAGAATGGAGAAAGTTACACAACGCAGAACTGCACGCATTGTACTCTTCACCTGACATAATTAGGAACATTAAACCCAGACGTTTGAGATGGGCAGGGCATGTAGCACGTATGGGCGAATCCAGAAATGCATATATAGTGACAGTTGGGAGACCGGAGGGAAAAAGACCTTTAGGGAGGCCGAGACGTAGATGGGAGGATAATATTAAAATGGATTTGAGGGAGGTGGGATATGATGATAGAGACTGGATTAATCTTGCACAGAATAGGGACCGATGGCGGGCTTATGTGAGGGCGGCAATGAACCTTCGGGTTCCTTAAAAGCCATTTGTAAGTAAGTAAGTTATAGGTATATATTTTTTTTTCTGATAGCCATTCCTAAAAGTAGATCTTTTAACGCTAACAAGACTTATTAAATTTGACTGTTATACGGTAGCGTGCGAGAAGTACTTTTAACACCAGTAACCACTGGGTAGCTCAGGCGGTAGGCACGTTTGCTTGATGATTACCTGGTTGGTTTTTCCGAGGTTTTCCTCAAACACAAGCCTGATGTCAGGTAATTTATGGCAAACCCTCGGCTTCCTCTCGCCAAATACCATCTCGCTATCACCAATTACTCACTAATATGAGCTCAGCTCCGGCGCCAGGTACGTTTGCTTGCTGATTACCTGGTTGGGCTTTTCCGAGGTTTTAACCTACCATAAAATTGATGTCAGGTAATTTATGGCTAACCTTCGGCTTCATCTCGCCAAACACCATCTCGCTATCACCAATCCCATCGACGCTAAATAACCTAGTAGTTGGTAGAACGTCGTTAAATAACTAACAAAAAATATTACTGCAGAATTATAGGCCTTGGATTGTGTAAGGAAGATACAGTGATCTTCTGTTTCCATGGTAGCACATGTGACGTCAAAGTTTACATAAAAACTTTTCTTGTCAAAAGTTACAATTTTTCCTTCCTTGTAGGCCAAGTGTAGACGTTGCACACAAAAACGAAACGAGAGAAAAAAGAAAGAAAGAAAAAAGAAAGAAAAATTAAGAAAGGAAGAAAGATATAGTAACAGGTTTTCAAATTACAATAATTGTGAATGGAGAGAGTTGATGAATAATAATACATTATTAGTGATTAGTTCTTATTAGTAATCGGTATCATTTGTTTACTTTAGTTAATTATGAAATCGGTAATACATGTTTCGTATTGAGTAATAAGACATGTCAACATATTTAATAATATTCTAGATTAAGTTATGTCAAGTTAAAATGGAATAGAGCTTATCTAAATGCTTAATGAGCTACTGAATATTAGGAAAATTCTCCCATTTAGGAAACCATAGATTAACAACTTTAACAAAATAAATGCTCTAAAATTAAACGATTACTGGACTAAGTACTAGGATACAAAGTATCTGTACTTGTGTCACTCTTGCACAATTTGCTCCTCTTCTTGCCGACATTCTGCTCCGCCGCCTTTTTAAACAATCGAAAGTTCTGTTCTTTCCCTGGAGTCAATACGATGTAAGAGATGCTGCCGAGGCAACTTTCGAAATCTCACAGACAATATGGAAGATCCCGAGGTCTTCATGTCGTGAGGTCACAAGGTTGCCGACACGGGAATCATTAATAAAAAAGAATTTGTGCTGAAATCGTGCCGGTGGGTGTACTGACTAATGGGATCTCCTCACAAGGAATACATTCTTGCGCACGGCGTGCAGTGTAAATCAAAAACCATTTGTGATGTTTCTCTTCGACCTTTCTCAACTGTTGGCAGACGAGCTAATAATAATAATGATGATGATGATAATAATAATAATAATAATAATAATAATAATAATAATAATAATAATAATAATAATAATTTATTTTATTTTATTTTACCTGGCAGAGTCAAGACCTTAAGGCAGGGATACAGAACTGGCGAGAGAGGGGTGGAAAGCATGGGGAAAGCATTGGTTTCCCGTCCACAGTCCACCGGCGTTGAATGACGTATCTGTGGCCTGTACACAATCACTAAAGACAGTCAAAATTCGTGACTCACGAAATAGCGAAAAACCTAAAAACCAAATAAACATAGTTTAAAACATGGTTCACATAATTATAAAATATCATATAATTGCACGTTATTCGCGAAAATACGCAATTTTTCAGCAATTAATAAATACATTATCTACATTTGGAAATTTTAGAAGTTCTGGACTTTCAGTGCGAGAAGGTTTGCTTCGTTTCGTGAAGGTCACAGTGATTTTGTGGACGGAGCACTCCAAGCTATATGGGTTTCTAATGTTGACTGTGAACGTTTTTTCACAGTTCTCCTTCGTGCTAATAAATAGAAGAACAAACCTTACAATGACAAACTTAGAACTGTTGTCTGGATACAACTTTGACTGTTAAATGATGTTAAGTATCTTAGAATTGTTGTCAACGTAAAACTTTGAATATATAATTATAATTGTCAATTATCTTAAGCAACATAATAATATAATAAAACAGGGTGAAAATTTTAGGTTTACCCAAGAAATTTTCGTTTTCACTCAAGAATTTTTATCCTTTTTAACCAAGAATTTTAGCCCCTTTTATTCAAGAATTTTGACTGTCTCTAGGAATCACATAAGACAGACACTGAATACAAATCCCCTCCTCTACTAAGTCAATGACACGGGGATGGAAGGAAGGGGTGAGTGACGTATTCGATGAGTGACGCAACGCCGCAATTGTCGCCCAGTTCTGCAAGGACTTCTCTCCACTCAACCAAATCTACAATTAATATATAATAATAATAATAATAATAATAATAATAATAATAATAATAATAATAATAATAATGTGAAATACTATTATTGAAACTTATCTCAGTTACTAGTTAATCTTACTGATGATATACGGAGTGTGATTATAAAGGGAGCGAGTCGTGACCGTTTTTTAGTTGATATTACTGTGTTTTTGTATTTACTTGGAGAGATTTGGGGGAGAAAAAATCTCAGCCGGCCCCTTGAAATCGAATCCCGTACTTCCCGGATACAAAGCAGAGTGTTAACCACAATACGATCGTGCTAGACTACTACTGCTACTCCTAAGTAGCCCGTTGAGTAGACACATTAACGGAATCCTGGATATGTGTCTATACCAACATAGCTATAATTGACTATGAAGAAAACAACAAATTCATGATAAAATATAGGAGCAATATTTACTCATCAAAAACAGAAAAAGCTTCTTAGTTGACTACATTTCCGGTAAAAATTCTATTGTCTTTTAAAAGATGGACATTTTTCTAACTTTGTGTTACAAATATTTGTATAATATTCTGAGATCGTGCTATGGTAGTGCCACATACAATTGTCGATTTGTAAAAACTGACTGCGGTAAAAAATCCACCTTTATTGAAAGTTTTTGCCTTGTGCCTTGTTTATAGTTGTGAAGAAATGTAGACATTGTAAGTTGTATGTTGATCACACTGAATGCTATAGTCTCAGAGCACCATCCCTTCTCCTCCATGCAGAAAAGCATTTCTCTGTGGCTACTTTGTGGATCCGTCATACTTAACCTCAGAACTCCTCAGACACAGGACTCTCTCTCCTAATGGAGGGATGCATGTATCCATGGCTGCTTTGTGGATTCGTCATACTTAACCTCAAAACTGCTCAGAGCACATGTAGCTAGTCCGTCATCTTAAAAATAAGGCTAATCATTTGGTTCTGTTGACTGTTTGAAGTCATGTGATGCCGTAGGCCTATCCATGATGTACAGTGAATAACAAAATTATTCGGACACTTAATATTCCAAATGTTTATGTGTATGTTACTGAACATATTTACAAAAATGCAGAAATTACGCTTGCGGTTACGTCAAATAAACCAATTTGCATAACATGGGCATAAAAAGAGCTTGCTAATGAAATGGATTGTTAATATATTTGTATAAAAATAAACAAATATACAATTTACTGCGTAACAAAAATATTCGGACAGTCCTGTTGATCCTATTCTGTACACCCCTGTTGATCACTTACATTACAAAGTAGGTGGAGGTACCGAGTTTCAATAATATGCGAGAGTACTTAGTCTTACTTGTGCTGTCGTTTCAGCAAGACGAAACACAAAATGGGGCGTAAAGTAAGTAAAAAACATTTAATCAGAGGCAGTTAGTGATATTCCATCACGAAAAAGGGAAAACCATTCGAAACATTGCATATTTACTTCAGATGAAGAGAAGTACAGTGTCTGACATAATTCTCAGATATAAAAACGAAGACAGAATAGAGCTGAGAAAGCAAACAGGTCGCCGAAAAGTCCCCACAGACAGAGAAGAATCTCTTATTATCAGACAGATTAAAAAGAACCCTCGTATAAGTGCCCCAAAGTTAGCTTCTGAAATTGAATCGGCTACGGGTAAAAAAGTGCATTCCCAAACAATTAAGAGGGCAATACATAAACGGGGCTACATCAGAAGAATAGCACGAAAAAAGCCTTATGTTTGTGAAAGGAACAGACGTAAACGACTTCAGTTTGCTAAGGAATATGAAAATGAAGGCGAAGATTAGTGGGAAAAGGCTCTTTTTTATGATGGGAGCAAATTTAATATTTTTGGCAGCGATGGTAGACAAATAGTCTGGAGAAAGCCTAAGGAGGAAATGAAAACCAAGAATTTACGAGCTACTGTTAAACACGGTAGAGGAAATGTGATGATATGGAGGTGCATGTCAGCTTCTGTGGTTGGTGAATTGGTGTTCATCGAGGATATCATGAAGAAGGAAGACTATCTACACCTCCTGTAACATAATTTAGTGAAAAGTGCAGAAAAGATTGGAATTGAAAAGGAATTTATGTTTTACCAGAACAACGATCCCAAGCATAACTCCTATATTGTACAAGAATTTTTGCTCTACAAATGCCCTAAAGTGCTTCATCCTCCTCCACAATCGCCGTATTTGAACCCTATTGAATATTTATGGGAAGAACTTGACAGGAAGGTTCTATCAAGGTCTATTTCTTATAAAGAAGAGCTAAAAGCAAGAGTTCAAGTAGAATGGGTGAAAATTCCTTTGGACATAACAAAAAAATTAGTACATAGCATGCCACGCCGACTGAAAGAGGTTATTAAACAGAAGGGTGGTCCTACAAAGTACTAATAATAACGAGCTGGAATAGTATTCTTTGTTTTCAAAAAGTGTCCGAATATTTTTGTTAGTATTAGAAATCAAATGTTTTCCTTTATGTTTTAATAATTAGAAGAAAATTAAGTTAATTGGAATTGTTGTGCTGAAAATGTTTATATGAAATGGGATACTTTTAGGGGAAAAATAAGAAAAGCTTATTCTTATATATTTATATGTAAATATATGTCATTGAATTGTTAGTTGACGGATGTCCGAATACTTTTGTTACTCACTGTATTTGTACCACGCACCCAAAACTGAGGTTTGCCTTATACTGTATATGTATCGTAGATTATTATTATTATTATTATTATTATTATTATTATTATTATTATTATTATTATTGAGGGATATTGAAACGCTGGTAATGAGGTTGGAGCACCTGTTGAAATCTGCCTCGAAACCATCTTTTTCACAATAAAATCCATTTGGACTCCCCGGTATTTGAATCGAAATTTTCAACTTGAAAGCTGACAGCTTAGTCATTAGCAGGGAAAGGATTTATATGTAAATACATATTTACTTATAAAGCTAATATAATTTATATTTTGCATTATCTTTATGTTTCACAATGTGTAGGGTTGAAAAATCCTACTTTTATTTTCCATATTTTTCCATATTTTAGAGTTTAGTACATATTTTCGTTAATTTCCATATATTTTCCATATTTCATATAAAACAGTCCATATTATATTAGGTTTAACAATAAAACAAAACAAAATTCCATTAACTTTTAAAAATACATTTCAACAATAGAGATTTAAACACATGTTCAGTAATCCCTTTAACATCAGAGTTATTTGAAAATTAGCAGTCCTATCAACAATGGGAAAGTAAGTTACAAAACTGTATTAATTTAATTTAAAATTTTTAACAGACTTCAGTTGTGCAGCTCAACAGTTAAATGCCAGTCAGAGTACACATAGGTTCAGTTTTGTAAATCATACTATAAAGACGGTAAATATGCCAAAAGTACGTCATTCAGTCAATTTAAAATCAAAACTAACAAGTTACATTTCAGAATTTAAAGAAGATGGTTTATCAACTGACAATAAAATATTATTTTGTAATTTGTGTCAGTGTGCAGTATCATCTACACAAAAGTTCCTGGTGCAACAACACATTACAACTAGTAAACATCAGGCCAACAAACAACTAAATTCCAAGCAGAGACAATTGTTTTTAACACAACCAACAACATCGAATGTAAGATCTGAGTTTAACATCGACCTGTGCCGTTCTCTCATCTCTGCTGATATTCCTCTCTACAAACTAAAGAATAAGGTCTTCAGGGAATTCCTTGAAAAATATACTCAACATACAATCCCGGATGAGTCAACACTTAGGAAGACGTATGCTCCATCCATCTACGATGAGACAATACAGAAGATAAGAGATGAAATTAAAGATAGTTCAATTTGGGTTTCCATTGATGAGACTCCCGACAAAGAAGGTAGACTTGTTGGTAATGTAGTTATCGGTTTGTTAAGTGAACAATATTCTGAACGAATTCTTTTACATTGTGATGTTCTAGAAAAGTGCAATAACAAAACTATAGTTAAACTGTTCAACGAAGCTATGGGTATCCTGTGGCCAAAGGGTATTATGTACGATAATGTGTTATTCTTTATTAGCGATGCTGCCCCTTATATGGTCAAAGCTGGACAAGCATTATCTGTTGTATATCCTAAATTGACTCATTTTACTTGTGTGGCGCATGCATTTCATCGTGTGGCAGAAGTGGTCAGAGACAATTTCCCTAAAGTAGATTTGTTGATTTCATCAGTGAAAAAAGTATTTCTCAAAGCTCCCAGTAGAGTTAACGTGTTGAAAGAAATGTACCCTGAAATTCCATTGCCACCAAAGCCAATTTTAACTAGATGGGGTACATGGCTAGAAGCAGTTGAATATTATGCCGAACATATAGACTCTATTAACAATGTTCTCCTTGCATTGGACTCTGAAGATGCAGTCTCAATTGATACTGCGAAAACAGTTACCTGTGACATAAGTGTGAAGAATGACTTAGCTCACATTCAGCATACATTTTCATGCATCATAAAAACGCTCAAAAGTCTCCAAAATAGGCACCTTTCACTATCTGAAAGTTTTGAAATTATAAATAGTACTGTGGAACAACTGAATCGTGGTAGAGGTAAAGTTGCAGATGCAGTAAGAGCTAAGGTGGACACTGTACTTTCAAAAAACCCTGGATATGAAGAACTACAAAAGGTTGTTGCTGTGATGAGTGGTGAATCAACAGTGAAGATTAACTTGGACTTATCCCCAGCAGACATTGTGAAATTGAATTATGTACCAGTTACTTCTTGTGACGTCGAACGCTCTTTTAGTCAGTATAAATCTATCCTCAGAGACAATAGAAGAAGATTCACTTTTCAGCACTTGAAAGAAATGTTTGTAACCTATTGTTATGGTAACAGACAATAAAAATTGTGTTTTGTTGAAACTACATTGGAAGATAAGGTACGTCCATTATATTTTTTGTTTAGTTTGATTAAAATGTACCAATATTTAACGTACATAGTCATTTTTTTATAATTTTAAGTCCATATTTAATTCCATATTTTGGTAAAAATCCATATTTAATTCCATATTTTGGTAAAAATAACTACATATATATTTACATATTTCATATATTTTTAGTCCATATAAATCCGTTCCCTGGTCATTAGAATGACCCTCCAATATTTAAAGCAACCATAATCTTATGTACTGAACAGAAGTATGGCAATACTAAAACCGTGTGCTACATAAAATTCATACTCAGAATACTGACATCCACGGGGGTTTCGACTTCTGCAACATTTATTTTGCTTTCACCATAACCTATTGTAATAAAGTATATTTAATTACTCTATGAAGTTGGTGCTGTGAGAGAGCGAATATTTGACAAGATAATTTCAAAATATGTCTCCGTTATTGAAGGTGATATTTTATTAGAATTTTCAAACCTGTTTTGCCAGAGTCCGTCAGATTCTGTGTTTTACGTCTTCATTGTGCCACCTATTGGTGTCATGATGTACTTCTTGCCGAGTCTCTTACCTTTTGTCTTGTTCTTTCAACATTATAGCCTAGCTTTGAATTAATGCAGAAATTAATGAAAGTTGCTCTGCCATCTATGGAGAGTTCGAGGAACTGTTTAATGTATTGTATGTACAATGAAACAATCTAATTCTCGATTTAAGCGGATACGTATGCTACTACTACTACTACTACTACTACTACTACTACTACTACTACTACTACTACTACTACTACCTTGTGTTGGATTCTTGTAATTTTATATGCGTGAATTACAGGGAACAAACTTTGGTACTAGTTCATGAAAATGCAGTTTTGATAAACAATTTTTTTTTACTTACATGTTAACTTAATATATTATTTACACTATGAAAAAAATAAAGAACATAAACGTACGAACACTAAATGAGGCAGTAGAGCAAGTGGACAGCTTCTAATACTGGGGTGTATTATAAGCAGAGACAGGAGCTGCTGCCAGGAAGTCAAAAGGAGGCTAGCAATGGCAAAAGAAGCTTTTAATAGAATAGGACCATCTTCTGCGGACCTCTGGGAAAAGTACTAAGGAAGAGACTAGTTGAAGTGCTTTGTATGGAGTGTGGCATTGTATGGGGCAGGAACATGGACATTACGACAAGTTAAGAGAAGCGACTAGAGGCATTTGAAATGTGGTTACTAAATATTAATCAAATGAATAATAATATTATGAACCTATAAAAGCAGAGAGTAAACTACGGAAAATGAAGTAAGGATAATAATATTATATTATTACTTACTGTTAATGAGATGGCTAAGCTTGTCGCTCCCTTGCAGAGTTCCTGGATATCTGACTCAATACTTGTCAAATTCAGTCTAAGATCATCGCATACATTAAGTCGGTTTCTGTATTTTATTTTTATTTGAAGTAGTGGTAAAAATCCTTTCTCATAAGGATAGAATAATTGCTTGACAATTTTCGATACTTCAGATAATTCAGGATATTCACTTTTCACTGCAAGCGAGACCCAAAATCGAGACGGAAAAAAAAAAAAAAAAAAGAGATCACGGAATTGCATTTTAAGCTGACTGTTCTTGGAAGCTCAAGTAACTGTTCTTTCTTCGATAACGAAAGGTCATTCTCGTAACTGTAAGCCTGAAATGGGACACGAACCCACATAAATTTCTCATAAAAGTTATTTGGAAATATGTTTCAAATTTTTGTTTCATAATTTTCAGATGGTTATAAAACCTTTCAAGAAACTCAGAATCGCCACATGTAGTCTATCATCTTCCACAAAAAATGATTCCAATGTTAGAAAAGGTGCATATTTCCTGTCTTTTATGCAACTAATTCATAACACCAGTTTTTCTTCGAATGCCTTTATTTTGTCGTAGACATAAAAAGACAGTTAAATATTTTCCCTGAAGAGATATTTAGTTAATTTAATTTAAAAAAATATGTGTGATAGATAGGATAATGCTAGTAATCATGCTTCGTCAACAATGAGTGATGCAAAATCAGAATTATGTTCACTTACAAACAATAAAACTTCTGCCTTAATTGAAATAACCTTGCTAATACTTTACCCCTGGAAAACCAGCGAATTTCAGAATGAAGCAAAAGTTGTGTGTATTCATTGCCCATTTCATGGCACAATACAGAAAATAATCTGTTATTTAACGGTCGAGCCTTAATAAAATTAACTAGCTTTACAGCACTATCGAGCACATTTTAAAATTCTGGTGGCATTCCTTTATATGAAACAATGCACCCAATTCATATCCGAAGCTACTTCCTTGATCTTAGAAACAACCCCACTATGCCTGCCTGGAAGGGTGCGAGCTCCATCCGTACAGAAGCCCCCAAATTTATCCCTTTGTCTCTTATGTAACTATCGAGAGAGTGAAACATTTCTTCTCCAGTTGTACGGATTGGCAAAGTTCTACAAAACAAAATATCGTCATGTATGTCATCACCATGTGCATCTCTAACTTAGCGTATTAACTATGCATCATTTGTAACATCAGTAGGTTCGTCTAATTGTATCGCATAACAAGAACTCTTCTTAACTCTTTCGATTAGCTAAGATTCCACATTATCTACCATAGCGTTAATTCTGCGACCGACAGCGTCATTTGAAAGAGGAATCAAATCAGTATCTTTTAGTAACTTGTTGCCAAACATAGTTTTCACCACAACTTTTATTGCTGGAAGAAGTAAATTTTTCCCGATAGAATGAAGTTTCCCTGTTTTAGCTATGCACAAACTTAAGAGGTAGGATGCTTCCAGTGCCTTGTTATTATTCGAACTCATGGCCGAAACTTTATCTTTCTCATAATTTAGTATTCATAAGTGTCGCTGGAAAAATTATATTGGTTTGTTTTCACATCATAATGCTTTGTTTATGGATCATATAGGAAACAAAAAGGAAGTCAGAAAATAGGAAAGATTGGAGAAAGCTGAGACTGCAGTGAAAGATCTGCCCTTGGGCAGAACACTAAATGAATGAATGCAGGAGTTTTGCAGGTTTCATGCACTTGTTCGATAACACTTCATAACACAAAACACACTGTGGTTTCTGTTCACTTTCATCATCGCATCAAGTAAATACTAATTCCAAATACAAACTGTCATATTTCCTACTGTATTTTTCTTTGACTGTTTGTTTCAACTTTAATAGACTATCACATTTACTCGTCATTGCGACACATGTTTTACAGTTAGAATTATTAGAATCGTCTGTATCACTTGCATTTCTTTTCAAAATTCCTGTTCTAAGCCACTTTCCCATTATTTAAAGAGTTTTCGAAAATATAATATTGAAACTGGAGTTAACTCACGATACACTTTGTCCAGCTATTTCTGGTTGATATGTAATCTGTTATCAGGCAGTACATCTCGCTTGATGATATGTGTCAGAGGAAGAACAATTTTATTATTTGTATGCATCTGAAGTCTGATTAGTGTAACATGTAGCTATTTGGCGATGTATGCAATGGAATGGAAAGGAACTGGCCATCCTACCCAATTATCTCCTGGCCTAGTTGCCTCATAAGTATTGCTTTCTGTTATCACTTACGGGGGTCAGACCTGTCTTCGGACAATTGACTAAACAACAACTTAGCACTTCTGAAAATCTACTGTAACGGCCAGATCGTTAAATTGGCAATTGTGAGCAAACCATTAGTAAATAATATTAATAATCAGCTGGTTGAATTATGTATAACTATGACTTTATTTAAAATAGCAGGGGAAAGCGAGAGCAATAAAATCATATTGTATTGCTGTTTACTTCATCGCTCTTATGTTACCAACCCTACTAATTCTTATCGGCACGCACTGCGGTCCCTCTGAAGATAGTAACAATGCAGTCATATCCTGGAAATACCAGATCTTTGTCTGGTCGTTTAAATATTCATAACTTTTGAGAGAGTTTGACTTATACAGTACATTGTTCATTTTATGTGAACAATTTATACTCGTTTATTTTTTGTTACATGATATCTTTATTTCAATTAAAATTAAATTTTTTAATCTGCCTGGGGACCATCTGTCCCACCTTCGTGGACCATAGGGGATACCAGCAGCTTTCACCATATAAGGGACTGCGTCATTTTAACATCTCAAGTAGCCGCCCCTTAATCCACTCCCTGGCCATGGAAATCTTTTAAAAAGGTCCAGAACACGCAAAAAGCTGCATTTACTACATTCATTGCAAATATACAAAGAATATCCTCTTAACGCCGAAATATGAACTAACACACAAAATATGCACATAATACATGTACTAACTACCATACATCATCTGCCTTAATTAAACATTAAACATTTAAATACAACGCTTTATTAAGCTGCTTCTATAGAAATATACATTTCAATGTAATTCTCATCTCTATTATTCTAGTAGTGGTGACGATGACGATGACGATGATGATGATGATGACTCAATCACTTCTTTTAAAAAGAAAATAAAACTGAAATTAAATGCTACACAATACTGCAATTTTTCTACATTTCTTTATTACTTTGGTAAATCTATTCACAAAACAGTACATGTGGGTTGTTGAAAATACTATGTACAATAGGAAACATTTTACATGTACTGTAGGCTATCTTCTCAGAATAAATGCTGACATTTCAGTCACACAGAATGTACACAGATAAAGATGCTAATCAGAGGTACCTCGTATACAATTGTGCAAACATGAACAATATAAACAAATCGTCATCTGAGTAAAAAATTTAGCCATTTGGACCATTACATTCTGTTCAACCATGTGGTCAACCTTCCGCAAGGCCACACTTAATGCAAAACAATATAACTCATACGAGTAGGTGCCCATTTCCTATGTAACAGAGATAAATAGCGACCCTTTCCAGGAATTTAAAGGAGCAGTCCGCGATAAAATTAAGTTGGCTTTAATCAAACACGTTTTTCAATCTAAGTAGAATGTAATTTACCGCATGTCAATGCGAGGCATGGTTCTTGAGTTACTGACTCCGCTCAAATACTTATGACGTCACAGCCACTGAACTGGTGTGATTGCGTAGTAGGCCGAGAACATCCCGAGTGCAGCGCTTTGTATTAAATAATCTTCTCGCGCCGTAATACACGTGAACAGAATTTCGGACTTAGTTGTGATTGAGTGAAGTTATATTTTGCTTTTCATTTAATCATAAAACAGCACATATCAACGTTGTGGTTTTATGTAGGGCATATTTTCTTTTATATGAACGACTTTGAACTACAGTAGACTAAATAGAAGAAATTGTATCGTAATACAGTTTAAAATGCCGTGGTGTTATGATTTTTCGTGTTCAGAGGGAAGAACAAAAGCACAACATGGAGAAGGGGTATCATTTCATGTATTTCCGAGCAAAGAAAAGTCACCGCAAATATTTAAAAAATGGGCGAAGAAAATCAACAGAAAAGATTTTACACCATCGAAAACTGCTGTTGTGTGTTCTAATCATTTCCATGAAATTAATTTTGAAGAATCGTGTCTATTAAAAAGACGTTTAATGAAAGACAATAGAACTTATTTGAAAATGAAGAAAACTGCTGTCCCTTATTTTTGAAAGGAGAATCTCCCCAAGACAGTTCTAATACTAAGCGCTCCTCTGCTTATAAATGAAAAAAGGTCGTCGAAGAAGTAATAGTAAGTTGCACTGATGCACCTATAGCTGAAAATATTGACGTATGTGTAGTTCTCGATGAGGCTGAAAATTCACAGAAACCTAATATAAACAAAGCTGTGCAGTGTGAGATAGGGTGAGAGACGCTAAGAAATGTGTGCGGTGAATCAGATGTGAATGAGCCATAAACTGACTTAGACAAATCTTTTCAAATAGATGAAGAAACTTCATATTCTAATTCATCAGGTATAAGGTACAAATTGTTTGCAAATTTTTCAAAAACTTTGCAACTATATTTCATCGGCAAGACAACATTTTATAAAATAATTTCAAAATTAGTAGAACCAACAGTAGGTGTAGTTATTTTCACATTTATGAACAACTTATCAGTTCCCTAAAAGATAAAAACGTGTGAATCGCGGTGATGACCAATTTGACTCACCTAGTTACAAGTGCAAAATATGTGACTTACAGTGTAATGGACCTCGATTCAGATAATCTTATAGACTTCATAGTTCTGCAAAAGGGCCTAATTGTAGGCAATCTTGAAAAAGCAGCATGCGAAAAAGTTCTAGATCGCCTAAAAGAAAAAATGAACATTACCCTCTCTGTCGGACCGCAATAGAGGAATTAGGAAATTCATAAGGACCAAATATGAATGGTGGACCATCAATTTGACATTTGGCACATTGCAAAAAGCTTATCTAAAAACACTGAAGCCACTGCAAAAACATATGAGAAAATACAAATGTGGAAAGACAGCATCATAAATCACTCATGGTGGTTATGTACTACATGTGAAGGTGATTCTGACGACTTAGAAGACAGATTCATTGCTGTATTAAATCATGTTTGTTATATACACGAACAGAGACATATAAAAAATGTGCACACATTCACCCATATAATAGCGAGAGGGAATGGATCGAACCTGGACCCAACGATTACAATGCTCTGAAAAATGTTGTATGCAACCATGCCCTTTAAAAGACTTAAAGCAGACTAATCAGTTTTGTCACACCAGCAAACTTGAATCATATCATAACGAGAGTTTGGTTTACATTCCTAAGAGAAAACACTTTCCATATGATGGAATAGTAACAAGAACTATGATTGCGATAGTGGGCCATAATTACAATGTGAAAAGAGATGTAACTGGCTCCAGACTCCAGTACCCTAAAGTCACTAAACGATGGATGGAAAAGAAAACATACAGCAGGAAGGAAAACGCGTGGAGAGAAGATATACAGAGAAATGTGTTGGAAGTAGCTCGTGGTTATCCACTACTGCAATTCGATGATGCACATGTTTTAGAGTTCTCTCAAACAAGCCCCGGTGCCTAAACCGTGTGACTCAACAACGATGGTGCAATAGAATAATATAAGCCATGTACTAATTTATTGCTGACGTGAGATAAACACGTGTCTGTAGTCCCTTCATAACGAATATTTCACGTCTCACATACATTCAATCACTCAGTGAAGACGTTGACTTAGGTTATAATTGATCAAAATATTAAACCTTTTCAGTTTGAACCCTTATCAGACCCAAGTCGTTCTAATCACAGAATGGAACAGAATGCATTGTACACGGGATTTAAAGTGGGATAGAGTTTGGGTAAGTTATTATTATTATTATTATTATTATTATTATTATTATTATTATTATTATTATTATTATTACTATTACTATTACAGTATATGCATGTGATAGGTCCTAAGTGAGTTAATAATAACTGACTGTAACATGAATTTGTATTTACTCGGTCTACACTATATGTCAAACGGAACTGTACAATGCAGTCTTATGAAGCGATCAGTGGTTATGACGTCAGAGCTTGCAGTAAGACCTTTAATATTTCACAAACTAAAAGGCGTAGAGAGATGAGACAAACGCCGTTAATCTAAGGATTACTTAGGTAAACATCCTATAATATAATCAAAATTTCGAATTTTATCGCGGACTGCTCCTTTAAGTACTGTAGTAATCGGAAATCGTTGTTACCCGATACAAAAGGACTGCACCGCTATGGAGTAGCGGTTAGCAGTTCTGACCGTGAAACGAGCGGGCCCGGGTTCAAATCCTTGTTGGGACAAGTTACTTGGTTGAGGTTTTTTCCGGGATTTTCCCTCAACCAATTAAGGGCAAATGCTGGGTAACTTTCGGCGCTGAACCATGGACTCATTTCGCTGACATTATAACTTTCATGTCGTTCAAACGCTAGATGACCATAGCAGTTGAAAAAGGCGTCGCAAAATACGGTAACCAATTTTTGAAAAAATCTTAGACAAAAGAATATGTAAATTGAAATTTTAGGAGAGAGGCTTCTCTCAATAAAGAGTTTGGAAAATTATGTATTTGAGAAAGAAAATGAAAGGCTACCGGTTTTATTTCCTCCCTGATCGACGGAAATATCCTGATTACTAGAAGTCTGAAAGTGACATTATGTGA
Organism: Periplaneta americana; assembly: GCF_040183065.1. Taxonomy (NCBI): domain Eukaryota; kingdom Metazoa; phylum Arthropoda; class Insecta; order Blattodea; family Blattidae; genus Periplaneta; species Periplaneta americana. The sequence continues at coordinate 133,428,071 of NC_091118.1, read as the reverse complement.
CAGACAGACAGACAGACAAAGTCCACAGATGACGGATGAGAGATTGCTCAATAGAGTTATATACAAAAGAAGGAAAAACCAAGTCAAATCTCACTAGATGAAAGACAAACACAATTGAAAAAAAATACTGAAGATAGGCCTATTCTAATACATGCTCTTTAGTCAAGGATAGTGTAGTGCTTAATTTGAAAGTAGACACAAATCCAAGAAAATAAGAAACAATAAATGAACCAGTGAATTTATTTAACGATTAAAATACCGGAAAAGTGAATTAATGATTAAATGCAAAATGGGAGAATAAATTAGTGAGCTAAATAAATTAAGGAATTTATGACTAATTTATGTAATTAATTAAGTAATGTTTAAAGAAGTTAATTAACGCAATGAATTAATAACTAAGAAAACAAAATAGATATTAAATTATTAAATTAATTAGTAAATTATGAAACAAAATACCTAGTAGATTATAAATCTAACTAGTACATATCAAACAAATTAGCTAGGTAGTAAATTGTTAAACAAATTAGTAAATAATTAAACAAAATACAGTGCGTACATTTTATCTTTCTCCTTTCGCATGTAGGCAGATGCGCTGTGCACTACTGCTTTCGCAGCGACTGTGGAAAGATAAAATGTATGCACTATAGCTAGTAAATTATTAAACGTATTAGTAAATTATCAAACAAAGTTGCTAGTGCATTATTAAAAGAACTAAATTTAAAAAAAATTAGTAAATGATTAAAGTAATTAGGTAATAAATTATCAAACGAAATATTTAGTAAATTATAAAGCGAAGTAATAAATCATCGTACAAAATATTATTAAATTATAAAACGGATTAGTACATTATCAAACGAATTAATAAATTATGAAACAAAATAGTACATTTTGAGAAATCCATTGCTGTATCTCAAGTGACAGCTTTCCGATTACAGACGTAGCCTTTGTATTAGTGCGAACGAGCGAATTGACCCTTTGATTCCCTCCTACAGAATCTCAGTACACATGCCTTGTCATGTGTTGTATCAACAGGTGGCCTGGCGTCTTGGCCGTAAACAACAGGTCTGTTGTTTCTCATTGCATGACACTGGTTGAATAGCCTGTGAGAAAGGTATTGGAAATGGTCAAGTGACTCAGATGGCGATGTTTCGAAATCTTCATCGATTACAATTTTAATAAATATTACACAGAGAATTTCTGCAGTTTTATACACTGTTCATATGTGGGCTTTTGAGTCCTAAAGTAAATAATATTCAGTTAGAATCTCAGAATTTTCAGTGGAATTTATTTACCAAAAGAACAAGAATAAATACCAAAAAAAAAATTAAGGATTTAATTTTGGAAATAGTGCCATTAAGATATATGGCTATAAATAATTTTGGTTTTTCCCTTTTGTGACCTGTTCAAGTAATCTCTATGTAGAACTTTGTAAGACATTTTATAGCAGCCCTGGGCGCAATGTCCTTTTCGTTTACACCGTCTTGTAAACAAACGGACAATAAGACAATGTGCATCAGTGGTGGATTTCATGCGAGCAATGAGAGCTGAAAATTCGTCACTGGGCAATGGTTACCTTCCTGTCTACTTGTATCGAGCCAAAAATTACTGTCTCAGCAGGGGAAGGTGGAGTGGGTGGTTAAGTGGTAGTCTGCAGTGACTTGATTGAGATATTAGTGCCCATGCCTGATTTAGATTATGGCATGTTTTTATATTGGCAATAGGACTAAATATCTTAATGTAATAGCTTGTGTCCGATATAAAAAGTAAAAATTATAAAAATAAAGGATTTCCGTTTGGGTCACATACTTTCTCATTATACATCTTTACAGTAATAAGGAAGCCATTTTTTGTATCAATTGTCAAGACTATATCCAATTCACTTTTCTTCAACACCACCACCATCACCTCCTCCTCCTCCTCGAACTCTATTTTTTATATTATTGTGATGTACTGAAGCACGTATGATATTTCCGTGTAGGAATTCTGCATTACCGTATGATAAGGATAGGTGGAGCGGAAAAAAATTGATCATATGGTAATGCAGAATTCCTGCACGGAAATAACATACGTACTTCGGTACATCACAATAATATGATATGCGTAAATAATCACTTAGTGATTTAAGACGGCGCCACTTAGTCACTCGTAATGAGTGCACCTCTGCACATAGTGTGTTGGACATTGTGCCACCGTCACACATCTGTGACACAGTGCATGAGGGTTGGCCACTAAAGAGAAACTAAGAGGTGGAACTTAAACTGAGAGGAATCAATCCGGCATCGAAACTGGAATCCGGTGTGGTTTAGTGGAAAAGGCGTCAGCACGTAGAGCTGAAACCCGGGTTCGAGTCCCGGTGCCGGAGAGAACTTTTCTCCGCTCCACCCATCCTTGATCTTTATTTTGTATTTTATTTCTTTTTTCTTCCTTATGCATAAATCATTGTTTTAAAATGAGTATTTTAACCTGAAGTTAAGTACAGTTCAACAATTAAGAGGGAATATTCTCCTGTTACAATTCACCAGCGGAAAATTACTTCAGTACATGGTTGATAATTAAAATTAAGTAGCTAGGTCGTGTAAATAATGCTAAACTACGGACTAAAACAGTTTTTTAGCTCTCCTATAATTAACTTCCTTTAATAAATCATCCGCTTCTCCTCATTTTAAAAATATGTATTTTCTTAAAGAGGCCATCTTCTTTAAGGGGACACGAAATTGTCTTTCTCGACAATATTAAATTATGTCTTACATAAGGAACTTTTTCTAAAAAATCTGTTGAATCTAGACAGCTGATTTTTTACAACTTCTGAACAGATAACGTCACTGTATGCTGAAAAAGTAGTTATTCTTTAATTTATCTGTTTACTGAGCAATAATTTTTTCCCCATTCGTATTTTTTCAACGGTTTTCGGTATATTTCCCCCTTTAACATCTCTAAAATTTAACAGATTTGAAAACCTTTTTTTTCAGTACATGTAAATCATCCAAATAGAAAATTACTGAAAAATTCAGCTTTCTATATTAAATACAAGCTGAGAAAATGTTTGTTTTGTATAGAAAAAATAAATTTACGAAAAATGAGCGTTAAAATAACTTATAAGCCAATACATATGCTACGCCTCTTCCCGTAAAAAACGTATAATATATTCGAAAAATAAAAAATAAAATTAAAGTTTTCACCCAAAATCCAATTCCGTTCCCCCTTAAGTAACTTTGGGAAACTTAAAATCTGATAAAAGATATCTAAATTACCGTAGCACAAAGTCTACAGTACATGGATTTAAAATTAATAATAATGAACTTTTAATGCTACACTAAATTATATTACAAATTATGAAAGTTTCACTATACCTTTTAGCATTGTTTCTCCTTAAATTCATTTTAAATGATTCTATAAAAATACCTTAGAACCTTACGTACATGCATCCCAGGTCAGAAATCACTTCTCCACTCTCAAGTTTCTGAATAGAGAGCAGTCGCTTCCGAAATATTAAGCGACTAGTTGTGACGACTCTTTAACTGAACGGACTTGCCATAGTTTGAGGTGAAGACTGATTCTGGTTTTCGTGTTATGTCGAATTTTGAATTATATTTTAGACAAGGCCTAGTACTTACATAAGTTTCGTTCTATCTGTAAAATGTTTGATTTATACAACTTCTCCTTTTTTCATAATGGTTTTGTTTACGTACATTTCGCCAAACTATTTACATAGACCTTTTCAAACCCTGAAAATTACTGGCCAAAATTTAGCCTCGAGACTTAATTACCCTATGTAGATAAAAATCATTATTGTTAATAAATATTTTAGGAAATAATATCTGTTCTGTTTCATTTGACACTCCATTTTGTAAAAAAAAACAAATAGAAGTGAAACAACTTCAGCGATTTTGAGTAGATTACTATTTTGTGTAATTTTGTCATATGGACTTCAAATGCATGATACTTGTAGAATAAATATATTGCATACTTCCTTGAGGTAAATTGACATGTAGGTATTGAATATGAACAAAATATGTTGGCTAATTCAGGAGAAAAGGATGTACACTAATAGAAAGGGTGCCAGAAACTACTTTTCTGATGTCACTGATACTCAGAGCTGATTTACGTAAAAATATTGAAATAGAGATTTTGTTGCACCACAGTATATTTTCAGTTCTTTGTGATGTAATGATAAAGTAAAAAGAAATGCATGCCTATTTACAAAAGCCGAAGGAAGGTTTGCAGAAGCTGAAATGTATTTTTGTGCTCAAAGTTACGTATAGTTTACATTTTAGAAGGTCACAACGTGGAAATAAATTTGCTGATTTTGTCATAATATAGGAGATTCCTATTGTAGCTAATTCTATGTTAGGCCAATATTCACAGCAGTCCCTATGACTTTATGTATAAAATTCAGCAAAGCATTATTATGTATTTTCAAAATTTTCACACTACTACATTTTTACAGCCATTAGCGAATGTACTTACATGAAAGATGCTTTGCAGTACAGCGAATCAAAAATTATCCACAATGCAATTCTCTAACCTTGTAAATTATTATTTAAACTTAGTGCGAGGTTTGTCGGATTTTTCAACATCATGGAGCCAATATAAAACTTATTCGTTAGTGACAAAGTACAGAATCCTTAAACCTTGTACTGGATATGTTTGTGGCGCCAAGAGTTCACTGAAGGGATTCCGATGGAAGCGAGTTGGTTGCGCCGATAAACGGCCGACCTGTGAACCGATAGTTTTAAAAGATTCTCACAGTAGATCTGAACACGGAAAAAAGCAACGCCATGCTGTTTGTGGTGCTACCCTCCAGGAGCTATGTGCTGGAACACTGTTCGTAGAGTTCTGATCTAGCCTTACGAAATGACCATCGATTTGATTCACTAAAGCATATTTTAACAGGCTGCCGATTTTCCAAGGAACAGGAACTGAAAGAAGCTGTACATGCGTGATTTATCAACAATTTGTTTTTCTAAGGCCATGATGAAGCTTGTACTGCAATGATACTATAATGCTTTTCACACGACTTAGTTCATACGTGTGATCTTAATCGTGGCTACAATGTTTTGTATGGGCTTATGTAATATTTAAATTACCACCACTAACAGCGACTGAGTCTTAACAATTCAACTAGGCAACGATGCACAAGTTGCGAATGACTCTTGTTATTCTGTGCGACTAAAAAACCGTGACCTCCATGAATTAAGTCGCATGAAAAAGGGGTAGAGTGCCTTGCAATCTCATGGTTTATGTTAAACTATGCACTTGTACAGTATTTATACTGTTAATATTACACCATACATTTAATAAAACTAATCTAATATATTAAATTAAAATATACATTGTGAATAATTATTGAATCATGGACATATCGTCATTGAAGCATTTAACTACCGGCAACATTAATGCAGAGCATACAAAATCGTGATTATATGCTTATATATGAGCTGTGAAACACTTATTAAAACTATTCATCTGTCCCTTATTTACACTTCCATCACAGTCGTTTATCAGAGTACAGATTTTTGTCCTTTTGTGTTCTGTATCACAACACACAAGATTAAAAATAATATTTCTAAATTAATAAAATATGTTACTGACAATCACAATTATTACATTCTGTATTTCTAGTCCAAAAATAATTATAAACTATAATATGACTAAACACAGTATTAATCTACAGGCATTTCAGTATATGTGTAATATATTGTACAGTTTATATGCACTCTCAGTGAAACTAAAAATCGTGAAGAGAAATATGGCTTTCATCACGTCAGATCCAATTTAAAATTATTTGATTACATTTTACTCTAGGTTCCGAGAAATGAAACAAGATTATCGTCCACGAGAATGATTGTGTCTGTGAGTACCTGCTATTCATTTATGTAAGTTATTAAGAAAAAAAGTGATTACATACTTCGACAGTAGATAGTATTCTGAAAATAATTTTAAAAAATTCCAATTAATATCGGTTCAAAAACCAATATCTACGGAACTACAAGGCTTTTATTTATTATTTCTGCAATAAGTATTCTATACATTTAGCGTCCAGTCATCTTTGCACAGCTTTGAACCTTTCCTTGGAGAGAAGCATTCGTTTTCTGAAACTACTGACTGCCCACAAATGTGCTAACGAGCACATTGACAATTTGTTTTGATACACGATCTCCAACTTATTGATTGGCCTTGAATTCTGAAGCGCTAAATGGCGTTTCATCTTGCTGTACGATGCGAACACAGTAAAATGAATTTTTTTTTTTTTTTTTCCACATTTAATGTATTGTAGCCTGTATTGTATTCCCCCTTTCCACCTTGTCTTCCTCTAGTTACCCTTCTATTCCATTCTTGTGTTCCCATTGTTCTCCTTGTCTTTCCCTTGTTTCCCTTGTATTCACCTTGTTCTCCTTGTCTTTCTCTTATTTTCTTTGCCTTTCTCTTATTCTAATTGTCTTTCCCGTGTTCTCCTCGTCTTTTCCATGTTTTCCTCTATTTCTCTTGTTCTCCTCTATTTCACTTGTTCTCCTCTATTTCACTCGTTCTCCTCTATTTCACTCGTTCTCCTCTATTTCACTCGTTCTCCTCTATTTCCCTTGTTCTCCTCTATTTCACTTGTTCTCCTCTATTTCACTCGTTCTCCTCTATTTCACTCGTTCTCCTCTATTTCACTCGTTCTCCTCTATTTCACTTGTTCTCCTCTATTTCCCTTGTTCTCCTCTATTTCCCTTGTTCTCCTCTATTTCACTTGTTCTCCTCTATTTCACTTGTTCTCCTCTATTTCACTTGTTCTCCTCTATTTCACTTGTTCTGCTCTATTTCACTCGTTCTCCTCTATTTCACTTGTTCTCTATTTCCCTTGTTCTCCTCTATTTCACTTGTTCTCCTCTATTTCCCTTGTTCTCCTCTATTTCCCTTGTTCTCGTCTATTTCACTTGTTCTCCTCTATTTCACTTGTTCTCCTCTATTTCACTCGTTCTCCTCTATTTCACTCGTTCTCCTCTATTTCACTTGTTCTCCTCTATTTCCCTTGTTCTCCTCTATTTCACTTGTTCTCCTCTATTTCACTTGTTCTCCTCTATTTCACTTGTTCTCCTCTATTTCACTTGTTCTCCTCTATTTCCCTTGTTCTCCTCTATTCCCCTTGGTCTCCTCTATTTCCTTTGTTCTCCTCTATTTCACTTGTTCTCCTCTATTTCACTTGTTCTCCTCTATTTCACTCGTTCTCCTCTATTTCACTCGTTCTCCTCTATTTCACTTGTTCTCCTCTATTTCCCTTGTTCTCCTCTATTTCACTTGTTCTCCTCTATTTCACTTGTTCTCCTCTATTTCACTTGTTCTCCTCTATTTCACTCGTTCTCCTCTATTTCACTTGTTCTCCTCTATTTCACTTGTTCTCCTCTATTTCACTCGTTCTCCTCTATTTCCCTTGTTCTCCTCTATTTCACTCGTTCTCCTCTATTTCACTCGTTCTCCTCTATTTCACTTGTTCTCCTCTATTTCCCTTGTTCTCCTCTATTTCACTTGTTCTCCTCTATTTCACTTGTTCTCCTCTATTTCACTTGTTCTCCTCTATTTCACTTGTTCTGCTCTATTTCACTCGTTCTCCTCTATTTCACTTGTTCTCTATTTCCCTTGTTCTCCTCTATTTCACTTGTTCTCCTCTATTTCCCTTGTTCTCCTCTATTTCCCTTGTTCTCGTCTATTTCACTCGTTCTCCTCTATTTCCCTTGTTCTCCTCTATTTCACTTGTTCTCCTCTATTTCACTCGTTCTCCTCTATTTCACTCGTTCTCCTCTATTTCACTCGTTCTCCTCTATTTCCCTTGTTCTCCTCTATTTCCCTTGTTCTCCTCTATTTCACTTGTTCTCCTCTATTTCACTTGTTCTGCTCTATTTCACTCGTTCTCCTCTATTTCACTTGTTCTCTATTTCCCTTGTTCTCCTCTATTTCACTTGTTCTCCTCTATTTCCCTTGTTCTCCTCTATTCCCCTTGGTCTCCTCTATTTCCTTTGTTCTCCTCTATTTCACTTGTTCTCCTCTATTTCCCTTGTTCTCCTCTATTTCCCTTGTTATCCTCTATTTCACTTGTTCTCCTCTATTTCACTTGTTCTCCTCTATTTCACTTGTTCTCCTCTATTTCCCTTGTTCTCCTCTATTTCCCTTGTTCTCTATTTCCCTTGTTCTTCTCCATTTCCCTTGTCCTCCTCTATTTCACTTGTTCTCTATGTCACTTGTTCTCCTCTATTTCACTTGTTCTCCTCTATTTCACTTGTTCTACTCTATTTCACTTGTTCTACTCTATTTCACTTGTTCCCCTCTATTTCCCTTGTTTTTCTCTATTTCCCTTGTTTTCCTCTATTTCCCTTGTTTTCCTCTATTTCCCTTGTTCTCCTCTATTTCACTCGTTCTCCTCTATTTCACTCGTTCTCTTCCATTTACCTTGTTCTCCTCCATTTCACTTGTTCTCCTACATTTCCCTTGTTCTCCTACATTTCCCTTGTTCTCCTCTATTTCACTTGTTCTCCTCTATTTCCTTTGTTCTCCTCTATTTCCCTTGTTCTCGTCTATTTCCCTTGTTCTCCTCTATTTCACTTGTTCTCCCCTATTTCCCTTGTTCTCTATTTCCCTTGTTCTTCTCCATTTCCATTGTCCTCCTCTATTTCACTTGTTCTCTATTTCACTTGTTCTCCTCTATTTCACTTCTTCTCCTCTATTTCACTTCTTCTCCTCTATTTCCCTTGTTCTCCTCTATTTCACTTCTTCTCCTCTATTTCACATGTTCTCTTCTATTTCACTTGTTCTCCTCTATTTCCCTTGCTCTCCTCTATTTCCCTTGTTCTCCTCTATTTAACTGTTCTGCTCTATTTCACTTGTTCTGCTCTAGTTCACTCGTTCTCCTGTATTTCACTTGTTCTCCTCTATTTCACTTGTTCTCTATTTCCCTTATTCTCCTCTATTTCACTTGTTCTCCTCTATTTCCCTTGTTCTCCTCTATTTCACTTGTTCTCCTCTATTTCCCATGTTCTCCTTTATTTCCCTTGTTCTCCTCTATTTCACTTGTTCTCTTCTATTTCACTTGTTCTCCTCTATTTCACTTGTTCTCCTCTATTTCACTTCTTCTCCTCTATTTCCCTTGTTCTCTTTTTCACTTGTTCTCTTTTATTTCCCTAGTTCTCCTCTATTTCACTTCTTCTCCTCTATTTCCCTTGTTCTCCTCTATTTCCCTTGTTCTCCTCTATTTCACTTGTTCTCCTCTATTTCACTTCTTCTCCTCTATTTCCCTTGTTCTCCTCTATTTCCCTTGTTCTCGTCTATTTCCCTTGTTCTCCTCTATTTCCCTTGTTCTCTATTTCCCTCGTTCTCCTCCATTTCCCTCGTTCTCCTCTATTTCACTTGTTCTCTATTTCACTTGTTCTCTATTTCACTTGTTCTCCTCTATTTCACTTGTTTTCCTCTATTTCTCTTGTTCTCCTCTATTTCCCTTGTTCTCCTCTATTTCACTTGTTCTCCTCTATTTCACTTGCTCTCCTCTATTTCCCTTGTTCTCCTCTATTTCACTTGTCCTCCTCTATTTCCCTTGTTCTCCTCTATTTCCCTTGTTCTCCTCTATTTAACTGTTCTCCTCTATTTCCCTTGATCTCCTCTATTTCACTTGTTGTCCTCTATTTCCCTTGTTCTCCTCTATTTCCCTTGTTATCCTCTATTTCACTTGTTCTCCTCTATTTCACTTGTTCTCCTCTATTTCCCTTATTCTCCTCTATTTCACTTGTTCTCCTCTATTTCCCTTGTTCTCCCCTATTTCCCTTGTTCTCCCCTATTTCCCTTGTTCTCCTCTATTTCCCTTGTTCTCCTCTATTTCCCTTGTTCTCGTATTCCCCCTGTTTTGCTCGTATTCCCCCTGTTCTCTTTGTTTCTTTGTTCTTGTATTCCTTTTATTTTCCTTGTATTCGTCTTGTTCTCTTTGTATTACTCTTGTTATTCTCCTTGTTATCCTTGTATTTCCCTTGTTATCCTTGTATTCTCCTTGCTCTCCTTGTGTATTCCGATTTTCCTTTTGTTCCCCTTGCTCTCCTTGTATTTTCCTTCGTCTCCTTGTATTCCCGTTGCTCTCCCTGTTCTTCTTGCATTCCCCTCGCTTTCCTTTGTTCTCCTTGGATTTCCCTTTGTATACGTAATATATATATATATATATATATATATATATATATATATATATATATATGAAGAATTGTAAAGTAATTGACATGTCAACCAATAATTCCAACCACACGCAGTTATACGAAAGCCTAGATCGTATATACCCTAGATAGGTCGGCCTTATAGGCTTTGACGTTAACTTTTGTCAGGTTTACTACGCTGCCATCTAGTTGTTACATAAGGAGTCACGTCATAATTCCCGTTTGAATTGCATTAGTGACTGTACTGCCATCTCGTGTTCGTTTACAGCGGACGGGTGGCGATCCTGGCGGTTGTTCTCTTCAAAGTGCAAACGATTTTAACATAGCGATGACCTATCTGTTACATATGCAGTATGATGTCTAGTGTACGATCTAAAGCAGTGGTCGTTAGCACTCGCTGAAATGGGTAAAGGGTATTCGGTACAACATCGTATGCTCTGTCGTGCAGCAGGCAGAGAGGGATAGAGCATACCCTCCAGCAGCTATGGATGCACCATAGTACAGTCTCTTATCCGCGGGTAAGAGACGCTAGCCCGAGTGCTCTGTGCTGATAACAGCCGATCCCTCTCCCACCCGCAATGGTATGTAAGTAAGAGAAAATAGGAGGTTAAATAAAGTAAGAAAGAAGAAGACTTCATACGAGAGACCAAGTACTAAGAGACATTTAGCAAGACGGAGCATGAAAAACACTTATGGCCAAAAAAATTCTAGAATTTCGTGGCCAAGGTTGTAATTATAGATTTAAAGTTTTGAGACTTGCGATTTATTAATGTTGAACTTAATATTTAGCTGCACACACTTTCCCATTTTCAGTATGCACTTTGTTACACAATGTGGAATGATTAGCACACTACGGTAATCCATATAATCATAACAGGGATTTCATATATGAACTTACAAATAGATTGAAATTAGACAAAAAGGGAATATAAAGTGTGGTTACCATAATCATCATACTTTAGTATTAAATCTGTGAATCCAGAGCTGGATTATTGGTTTCCAGTTGAATAATAATTATATTTTACCGATAAATCTTGAGCCATCACAATTAATTGACACTATAAAATATATTAAACTTGCATTAAACCCCCATTATTATTGCAGTATAGTCTGTTATCGGCCGATGAAATGGAAATTAACAACAATTAAATGTTAAATTAAATTCATTTCTTTCTTGCCAGTCAAGGGAATAATTATTGTGTTAGTTTACTGTTAATATTTATCAACTATTTTCTTTTATTTACACCGTTATTCCCAATACGAGCAAATGCTGGATAACTTTCGGTGCTGGACCCCGGACTCATTTCACCGGCATTATCACCTTCATTTCATTCAGACGCTAAATAACCTAGATGTTGATACAGCGTCGTAAAATAACCCAATTAAAAAAAATACACCGTTATTTAACGATTCTGTGTCAACTACTGAGTTATTTACTTGAAGATTTATAGCAAGTGAAACCTTCTCCCTGAATTAGGTTTCCAAGAGAAAATGACTGGCAAATTCCAAACACTACAAAATTAAACTCTGCTAGTCGTCACCTTCTATCACAGGAATAAGAATTCTACATTATAATTGTGCATTTACAATACCAGGCTTCAGGTAGGTCTTCATCGACCATATCTAGAGCTGTTAGCGATCAACAAATCAGTGTATCTTTATAATCACCACGAAATACTGGTTCATTCAGATTTATAAAATATCATCACCAGCAGCTTCGTGGTTTAGGTTCGATAGGCTGTTCCAACTCCAGTTTCCATATCTTTCTGGGTCTGCCGGATGTTCTTGTTCCTCTTGGTCGATAACGCCATGCTTGTAGTGGCAATTTGATGTCCTCTGTAAGTTCAAGGTGCTCGAGCTAGTTTTCTCCTTACTCTTTCATAGCATTTATTCGTTTGATTCTCGGATTTTCCCTTATATCTTCATTTCTTATTCCGTCTCTTTGTGTGACTCCTTTCACTGCATTAAAAATCTAATTTCAACCGCCTATATTTTGCTTGTATCTTTTTTGCGTTAGAGCCAATGATTCACTTTCATGTAGTCTTACCGGAAATGCCTTAGTTTTATAAAATTTTAGCATTGATCCCTGCCTAGTTTTACTTTTAGGTTTCGTTTTATGCCACAGATCTGGTTGAATTTAATTATTTTATTATCTACATTTCCTCCTTTGTAGAGTGATATTTGGCAGCCGAAATAATTAAAATGTGATAGGCCTACTTGTTCAGTTATATTTTCATCTATCATGATTATTTTGATCTGATTATATTTCTTCCTTTAAAAGACATACATGCTCTCTTAGTTGTCGATTTATTAAAATTATAGCGCTTTTCTGTTTTGTCTATAGAAATGTTGCTCTTTATAGAGTGTCTTCATTTATGACTAATATTATTTGGCCATCTGGAATTAGCAGGTTCATCAATATTTTGAACTTCAATTTTATAAAAATTTTCCATTTCATTTTCCTCTTATCTTGCTATAGTATATCATTAATGTACAGGGTGTTTCAGGAGGAATAGTAAATATTTTAGGGGTGGTGGTATCGATTATTCTGAGTAAAATATTCATATAAACATGTGTCCAATTGTCAATGGGTGTGGAGATACAGCTGTTTTAATGTTACGGATAACAAGCTTTACAATTGGCTATATAGAAATTCAAATGACTTAATGGCTATATTTATTGCTTATTTGCGTGTTATCAATACATTTCAACAGATCAATTAAATTTCCCGCTCTGTTGACAACAGTAAATGTTCAATTCGTCCATTATGTTTATTTTGTTCTTTGTACACTTCACCTTTCATCCACCCCCACAGACACAATGTAGAAGTGTAATGTCTGGGGACTTTGGTGGCAATGCACGTGACCACGGCAGCAAATCCATCATTCGGGGAATGTGAGGTTTAAGTGACGGCTAAAATGTACAGGGAATTCGTCATCTTGGAAGAACATGCCCATCCTTGTACCCAAGGGAACTACAAGCAGGCCTTTCTCTACACCCATTATGGCACTGCTGTCCTCACACTATATCAGAAGAGCGACACATACTATTCTGTTGTAGGCCTACGTAGTCATTTGACACTTATGAAACCAAAATTGCTAGCAGGTTATTGCAACATATATTTAGATTCGCTATCCCATAGGAAGGTTAAAATGAATCTTAGAAAGAGGTAATGGCAGCGGTATTTTTGGGACGCGGATGAGCCAATATTAGTCGATAGATTTTCTCTTAGATCAGCAAACACTTAATGCTGCAGTAATTTTTTAAAAGACAAATAATTTAAAGAAGCCGTGGAAAATTGATTAAAGGCATCATCCTCCTTCATGACAACGCTCGTCCTAATCCCGAAAAAATAACACAAGTAATTTCACTGCAATTGCCTGAGAAATGCTGCCAATACTCCATATAGCCCGGATTTACTCACGTCCGCTTTCACCTGTTTGACTGCTGAAGAAAATCTTAGGACGTAAAATATTTGTAACAGCTGACCTGGAGATGAAAGAAGTGCAAAAATGACTTCACAACCAACCAAAAATATTCTTACGGGGAAAAATAAAGAAGCTGTCTGATTGCTCTCAGAAGTAAGTATATCACTAATCTTCTGAGACATTGTTTGTAATTTTTATTACTCGGGACAAATAGGAATACCGCAGAACTCCAAGGGCGACACTATCATATTTATTTGCGTGTTATGGCGGGATCGGGGAATGGAGGGGAAGAGAGAGAGCATGTACACAACATGCCAAAATGCAGTAGCCTATCTACCCTAGACATGTATGAATAACTCTGAGCGTGAACTTACATCGAAGATACGAGTATGATCGTAGCAGAGAAGAGGATCCGGAGGAAGCTAATACATACCACTGCATGTCAAAATGTTACCCATAGCTGGAAAATGCGCTATGTTATACTCACAAATTACGTCCCCGAAATGCTAGCTTTCTCGCATTCTTTTGCTATATTTCCCACCGATTTTTCACTCTCTTCCCACTGCTTTCGCTTTTCCTTTTCACAGCTCTTTTCAGAGGAATAGCTATACCACTCTTTTTTTCTTCTTTAAAGAACTTAAATACATCATATATCTTTCTACAAAGAGGAAAGCAGAAAATAGGAAAGATTATAGAATGCTGGGTTTGCAATGAAAGATCTGTCCTTGGGCAGAACAGTAAATGAAATATCTTTCTACTTTGCGAATGCATCTTTCTCGCGGTGACTTACTAGGCGGAGTTTCCATGTTTCAAAATTACACACAATGCTATCACTACGTATAGAATACTTCCGAACATCCGAAGTAACTTTCTTTCCGCACAGTAATAGAGCAGCAACTGATTGCAACAATATTTGCTGTTCAATGTACTCCCGATATCTCAGCGTAGTCGAGTTGGTTTATAAACACGCCGACGGTGAAGATAAATGTCCGGAGTAGTATGTGTTATGTAATGTTCACAACTAAATGAAGTCAGAATCAAATTTTAATCCGCTATATATTTATGTAAGCTGCTACTTTATTTTCTAAACAAATGTTACTTTAATCTCTCGTGCTGTTCTTAAAATGTAATATTAATCGAATTTATTTTATGTCCATTTCTGATATTTTCTTTTACTTTGTTCAATTTTATGTAGCTTTTCGCTTCAGACAAGTTCTTCGTTTCGCCCATTTATATATAATTGAATTTATTTATTTACTGTTTAATATTCGTGTCCTTGCATTATTGATGCAGTTGTGACTTCATGTAATTTTATTTCGCTTTATTTGTTTAATTAATTTTTAAATTCAAATCAGAAGCACGCTGTATTATTCTTCCGTTCAAACTGCCATTTTGTTGGATAGAAACTTGTGTGTTTTTTTAGTCTTCATTGATTTCAGTCCCGAAACTGCTCTGTTCTCTTATTTTTACATACTAGTATTCCGTATTTTTCTGTATGATAAACATAATATTTTTATGTTGGTTACTTTTATTAAAGTAGTGCTTCATTAAAATTTATCTTCTTCCTTTCACGGGTTAGGCCTGAGACTTTTTCCGGCTTCGCTGCACATATTCCTTGGGCTTCCTGAATCTCTTCTTCCCCGTGGGTAATATCTCAAGGCTGCCTTCGGTAGCCGGTCGTCTTCCATCCTTTCAAGATGTATCCAATCATATCGTCTTTATCTTATTTTCTTTAATATTAGAAAGATGTTCAGTTTCTCTCGGATATCTTCATTTTTAACATAGTGCAGTCTTTCACAGCTCTGAAAAATCTCATTTCGGTCGCACGTGACATTGTTGCTTTCTAGTCATTATCCACGTCTCATAGCCATAAAACAGAACAGGGACCATCATGACCTTACACATCTTGATTTGAGTCCCTCTTCTGTTTTTCTTGACTAAGATTCTCCTGATCGTGCCACACATATGTTGAAATCCATGTATCTTAGTTTCTATATCTTTGATGTTGTCATAAGTTAGATCACAGCCAAGGTAATTACAAGTTCTTCACTTGTTCTAATGGTTAATTAAATTAAGAGATTTTAGGTGTAACGGAACATTTTATACAGAATGCCATAACTTTACTTCTATTAATTGATATTCGTAGATTATATTTCTGAAAAAATACGGATCAATCCATGTGCATTTCTTTTTACCTCAGTTTCTTATTTTCTGCAGATAATAGGATATTTAAATACAAGATTTCCACAGAAAACTCCGTGATTATAAATGAATATATCGTGGCTATCGGTAGTCGTGTGTGCATGAAAATGGTGACGCCAGAAAGAATAACTCAAAAACTGTATATTGCATACCTCACAGACATTCAATGTGAGTGCGCGCGTCACACAGCAGACATCATCCAACATATCTACTGTAATGCACTCAGTGAAGATACGATGTTGAAGTTCTTGCAGAATCTGAGGCTGTGGATGTACTTAGTGATATCTTTTATGTGGCCCATAAGAAGAAATCACAGACATTCATGCTGGCCACTTGCGAAGGATGTTATTTTGGTCTCCATCGGGCCCAGCTGACCTTCCTGTTAGGTGTTCGTTAAGATTATCACGAACATTCCGTCGTTGATTTTGTGAAATCACCTACGTGACAGTACAGAGCATAATTTTTTTTTCAGGAGGAAGAGAAAATTATTTAAATATCAATAGGCCTACCGAAGAATATTAGATAAATTTGGTAGAAAACGTTGGTAAATATAATGACTCTTCGAGGATCAATGTAGGCCTATTGATGTTTAATTAATTTTTTATTCCTCCTGAAAAATAAATGCTCTGTACTGTCACACAGGTTTCAGAAAATCAACGATGATTTGCTACAATGGAGTAATGCAAAGATAACAAAAGACTGGGAAACCCGAGCGAACGAAACCAATACCAACAGCTTCTATCGAGGTCCATCGATAAGTCAGGTCGTCGCACGCTGCCATATTTGCGCCAACTCTTAGGTTTGTTTACATTGCGCTGTGGTTGGCTTATGGAAGGAATTTGTGTTTAAATTTATATATCTCATAAAATAAGTTTCCAAAACAGATATTTCGATAACTTCCGGAGAACTTTCTGCTTGACAACAGCAACCGATGGCACAAAGATGGCGGACATTAGTGGAATGGGATGAGAGGATATGACTAAGAGCTGTTCGACAGCGACATTTAGCTACCTTGGCTTCTATTTACTTCTGCTGCCATCTATTGTTTCCGCTGGTAATTAGACATACTGCAGTTTTCAAAACAGGAATTTTTTAGTCTTCTTTCTTAAGACAGTAGTATAAAATTCATAATATAAAAAGTTACGAAATAATACCCGTTTGTAATCGCGAAGGGTCTCTGTGGTATATACAGTATATCCCATATCCCATGTTTATTTCTCCTTAGAGTCATTTACAACGGCATCATCCAAATATTAAATAATGCTGGGGCAAACTGAACCCTTGTCATAATTAAAATTTATTTACTATTCCGAAAATATTTCATACCCATTTATTTTTAATACAACTTAGTTACCGCATTAGTTTTGATTTTAAAATATTTAATCATCAACCTTCATCACTTTATGGTTCTTGAAGTTTTGAATTGGATCTTACGTGATTAAATTAAACATTAGGTAATAGGTTAAGTCCAGACCATTGTTTAAATGACCCATGCGACCCGACTGACTCTCTCCGATGATGAAGTTGTGGTTGCACCTCCAAACCCGATGCCAGCACCCCCTCCGATACCGACAACACTAACCCCAATCCCGGTGTTAGCACCACCTCCACCATGGATGTCAGCCGGAAACGCGGGTCAGTCGGGGTCGTAGCGGCAGTCGACGCGCAGAACGGTGAGAACCACTACGAGGGTGAGGGCTGACAGCGCGAGATGCACGGCGGCCAGCACGGCGAGGTTGGGACTCGTCGCTGTGGCTGAGGTCAGGTGATCCGTGTGCGGGGCGGCCTCGGCCGTGCTCGTCACCGCTAAGGTCCTGGCCGCCTGGATCAACACGGCGGCGTGCAGCGAGCAGGCAGCTCCCCAGAGCACAGCTAACGGGCCCGCGACGCGTGCCGATGGTCCGAGGAAGCGAAGGGTAGACCACGGCGACTCTGGAGAACAAGACGAGGGCCGATAACCGCCGAAGCCACGGCTCGTGTGGATGCTGGCCGCTGAAATAAAAACGAAAAAAGAATTCTAGTTTGTATTTGGCTTCTACTAACAGCAGAACATAAAATGGGACCGGTAGAAGTACAGTAAACTCTGAGAGGACAACAAAGCCTGCTAAATCTTTGTTTTTCTGTCTAGTGTGGAAGTTGAAATGAGGTCCAGCAACTAAGAACAATGTTATATTCAGACTTCAGATTGCTTTAAATCTTCAGGTTTCCTAATTTTACCTAGTCGGGAGTCTATGATATAATCTAGTCTCTGCAGTATCAGAATTGTCTAGACCAGGGGTTCTCAAGCTATGGCACAGATACTACCGCGAAGGTCTGATAGGTGGTACGCCTTTAAATTTGCAAATTGCCAGTACACAATCAGGCCAGAAGTTTATTATCTCCATAATAATAACAACAGAGGAAACATAAATGCAGCTATAATGTGAGTAATGAGCATTTCTGGACACTATTTTATTAAGAAAAAAAGTTTATTTTCATGTCCTATATCACATCAGAAAATAAGGAATAGTTATTCTGTTACACCCTGTAGATACACAAAACTGTGCTGGTCTGATGGCGGTTTTTGATCACTAATTTCATTATGAGTATTACGGCGCTGATAATATAATTACTAATTTCTGAGACTTAATGGTACGTTTTTCGTCTTGTATTTTCTAACAAATATTACCAATAGTTTTATTAATATCACCTCTATATTTATTTTTCTCTTCTACATACATTTACATTATAATATATTTTCATAGTATTTCGGTTGTCTCATTTGACTTTAGCAATCTGTTATTAGTCGATACTATATGAGGTGTAAGAAGATTAATAGTCTCACTCAGTTGTTTGGAGTAGCCAAGCATAGCGAACCCGGCAGGCTAGGAGATCCTTTGGATCCTTTGTACTTATTTTCAATATTTAGTTCTGATGATAGAGTCTCTGTATATAGTTGGGAAACACTGAGATGTCGAATTCCAGCACACGATGGAATACACAAAATCCTGCTTCTAGACACAATCATCATGCAAGTTTAAATTCTCATACCTATTGTTCTATTATTTGCTATTTTCCATTTGTGTACACCGTGTAGGCCTACATAAGAAGTACGTTAGGTATTCATGTATGAGTTTATGTGACCGCTAATCTTCATGCCAAAGAGCAGTGGTCGGTAAAGATGACGTCATATGAAATACAGTCTGCAAGAACACCTTAACTACTGCAGGTTTTGCGTGTGCAGAGACGGACAGTGAACATATCCAAACTAAGGAAAAGTTCAATTAGGCTAAGTTCATGTCAATATACAGAGTGAAAGGGGTATAAGTGCCATTATTTTAACTGATTATTATTCATGTCATAAGGAAGAAAAACAATGTCCTCACAACTTTTTTCTAATTGCAATATTTAACTAATTATTAAAGTTTACAATATTAGACGTTTTGCAACATTACTAGATGGAGAGGAGGGGGTTTACATGCACATATTACAACTCAAGCGGGTACAGACATACCGGTACAAAACAGATGCTGTGTTCTAATGCAGGGGCAGACAGGGCAATTGTTGTTTACATAAAACGAGCAGCAAATACAAACTGTCAATCTCATTAATAGAACATTATGCTAAATTTCCATTTTATTTAACAATATTGGTCCATTTTTTATTGTACGTCTAAAAAATAAACAATAATGGTTTACTGCATAACATCACACGGACTTTTTCTCTAAAGCAACATTTTAATCTCTCCCGTTTCCGTAAAGCAGTAGGCTATTATTTTTACAGAATTTTCGAAACGGGGTTTCTCCCAGTTTCTAATAATTATTAGAAACTGGGAGTCTCTGTGATTATAATCGTTGAGAAACTGCTACAAAAGTTCGCCGATTAGGTAACCTTCTTTGCGGAAAACGTTGACGGTACATCCTTCTTGCCGTACTTGAATTACACAGACTTTCTCCATAAATTAATAACAAATACGATATTCTTGAATTGTGAATGATATTGTAAGTTGTTTATCGAATAGGCCTCCTGTATTGAACTGCTATCCGCTCGGCAGGAGACCTATGGACAGGGAACGCAGCTTATTTGTACGTCTGTGCAGACTACTGTCAGCGGCATGGATCCTGCTGAACATGTTGCCGCGACTCTCACGCCAGAATATTAACAAATTTAAGCATACATTATTATTTAATTCTACGAAAACGTAATAGAACACACAAATATTTATTTAAACTAATATTA
Source organism: Periplaneta americana (assembly GCF_040183065.1). Lineage (NCBI taxonomy): Eukaryota > Metazoa > Arthropoda > Insecta > Blattodea > Blattidae > Periplaneta > Periplaneta americana. Next base: position 133,408,057 of record NC_091118.1, on the reverse strand, counting down.
ACTCTTTGCTAGATATACCTACTGATGTAATTGTTTTCGTAATTTTACTCACGATATAAGCAGTACAACGCAAAATAAGGAAATAAATATTCTTTCTGGGAAAACTATAAAGTTTTGACCCTATATTGTATGGACATTTTTGATCCTGTAGACTGTCCCCGACGACTGTGAAAGGGATGACACTTATATCCCTTACACCCTGTGTATTTGTTCTTTTTTAATTTTTGTATGATTTGTTTTCTTTTTTCTGTTATTTTATACACAATTTAAACATTAAGATGAATGTGTAAAGGTAATTAACTTATTGAAATTAGGAGTCAAGCTGCGTGTATCGAATTTTAACTAATCAACGAGATGTTCGTCTATCACAGCGGTGACCAAAGCGGGTGTCGTGATTACATCGTGTAATCACATACATTCGAGGAGTTTCCTGTACGAGGAGTTTCCTGTACATTGCTGTGCGTTTCATTCACGTACTGAAGGCAAGCAGTGGCGGTATCATGTCGCTCTACAAACTCTGTCTCTATAAGCAGTAAAAGGTAGTTTCGTAAAGAATGAGAAAGAGAACTTTTTTGTTGTTCTGTCAGACAAAATGTAATATGTTTACTTTACTCAACGGTTCAATTAGGAGTAGTCTATATAGAAACATTAATTGCCAAGCTGAATAATGTATAATAATAATAATAATAATAATAATAATAATTATTATTATTATTATTATTATTATTATTATTATTATTACTACTACTGACCACTAAGTATGTGTTTCTGTAGTTCTTCTGTACGTGCATGAATATTGATATTTTTAGATCTTCTCCCTAGAAGGATAATATTATTAGGTTTTATCTCAATTTTAATCTTCTTAATCTTTAGATGAGGGTAACTATTTATTAGTTATTCATTTAATAATAATATTGTAGAAAAACCGATTCAATATTATGTGTCAACGAACTGTTAAACGCCAGGAATTGGCATGTCTTAAATCATAGCCAGGAAGAGAAAGATGACATAAATAAATGTAAGGAAGTCAGCTATCTAATGGGGCTTGAAATATATCGTGCTCTAAAGCCTCTTAATAGAACAGAAGAAGATTAATGATTAAAATTATTTAAATAACTTGTCCATAAGAAGTTTTTAAATTTGAAAAAATTACGAATTTCTCGACCAAGTATCGAGAGAAGAATTTAGAAAATCTCTGATTATATTCAAGAGGAAGTTTAAAAAAAGAAGCAAGAAAAATCGTATATTATTCACTGGTTCTTGATGACAGCAGTGACATTACTGATACAGCAAAGCTTGAGATTTTTATCCGCGGGAATGATCAAGATGTTACTACAGCGACCACCACTGGTTGTAATTTTCATGCCAAGTATCTTTCCTCCGTCTCCTTACTTCATAGGCTGTCTGTCGCATGTAATCACTGCAGCTCGAGTTTTGGTCACCGCTGGTCTATCATACGCCAAATTCGTTTTGATTTTACAACTAATCCTGTCGTTTTTACATGAACACTGCACAACTTTGAATGAATAAATGATGGCTAAGGAGAGGGAAGAGATTATGCTTTACCCCTCCACTCTGCTTGTGTGGTAAGGGGTTGACCCGCGAATCAAATGCCGGTCATTGCCATAGTGTTTGGAGTTAAGAAAATACCATTGCGTATAACTATAGGCGTCTTCTTAATGGAAGTTTCTCCTCTTTGTACCATAACTATACTTCGTTACATAATATCTGATAGGAGATGTAGACATTGCCAGCAGAGGAAGAGAGAAGTATAATTTCTTGCTATTCAATCAGTGGCAGAGTTCATTCCACCCTTGACTTGAATTTGGGCGGTCTGAAGCGTTCTACCCTTGCCCAGCTTCAACACAAACGCGGAATGAGACCTCTTCCATTGGTTGAATAGCAATTATATGTCTTTCCTTCTCTGCCGGGAATGTTTACTTCTACTGTCAGACAGGAACGAATTATAGAATATTTATTTACGTATTTTGTACGTATATAATGTAACAAAAGTAAATCTATTCCATTTAATCGGTTATTGAAAATACAACAATCAAAATTTTATAGTTCTCTTTATAAGCAATATAAAGTGTTTAAATTTGACGCAATGTTTTGTTATAGTATTTAGATTTATTTCTGTTATTTTATATATCGTCGGTTTACAAGCAAAACACATTAAGTCAAAAATATTACCGTACTTCCGATAAAAATGCGTATATAATGTACATAATGTAGGTATGTGTTTAAACTTAGAATTGGAAAATTAAATAAACTTAAAGAGAAATAACTTACTTACTAAAAACAAAATTTTGAGGTTTAAGTTTTGTCAAGAGCTTTCAAAACGGCCTTATTATCAGAGGCAATATTTTTTACTTAATGCATTTTGCATTGTAAGCCGATGATATGTTAGTAAATACGTAAATATCTTACTTTACTTATATTACAAAAAAAAAAAAGATGTCCGCTAGGAAGACGCCTGTATGCAACGGGACTCTTGAAGATACATTCGCTATCTCCGAATTTCCGAATAAGGTACAAATATTGTTCTGCCGTGTGTCTGTTTATAATGTGAACCGCCAGGCGACGTTTGCAGTGTCGATAAGCTTCGTGAAAGCCGCTGGTACGTCCATGGTCTCGAAGAAGCGATATTCAACGTAAAGCAGCCATTAGAGCAGCGGTGACCAAAACTCGAGCTGCAGTGAATACTTGCGACTGACAGCCTATGAAGTAAGGAGACGGAGATAAGGTAATTGGCATGAAAACTACAACCAGTGGTGGTTCCTGTATCCCGCGGATAAAAATCTCAAACTTTGCTGTATCAGTAATGTCACTGCCCTGTCATCGAGAGCCAGTGATTTTTCTTGCTTCTTTATTTTTAACCTTCCTCTTGAATATAATCAGGAATTATCTAAATTCGTAGTTTTTCAAAATTAACAGCTTCTTATGGTTAAGTTATTTAATCCATTGTAATCGTTACTGTTTTGAGAAATTCTGTTGTATTAAAAGGCTTTAGAGCACGAGATATTTCAAACCCCATTAGGTAGCTGACTTCCTTACGTTTATTTATCTCATCTTTCTCTTCCTGGCTATGATTTAAAACATGTATATTCCTGGCGTTTAACAGTTCGTTGACACATAATATTGAATCAGTTTTCCTACAATGTTATTATTAGATGAATAACTAATAAATAGTTACCCTCATCTAAAGATTAAGAAGATTAAAATTGAGATAAAACCTAATAATATTATCCTTCTAGGGAGAATATCTAAAAATATAAATATTTGTGCACGTACAGAAGAATTATATAAACACATACTTAGGGGTCAATAATAATCATAATAATAATAATAATAATATTAATAATAACAACAACAGATTATTCAGCGTGGCAATTAATGTTTCTATATACTCCTAATTGAACCGTTGAGTAAAGTAAACATATTACATTTTGTCCGACAGAACAACAAAAAAGTTCTCCTTCTCATTCTTTACGAAACCACCTCTTACTGCTTGTAGAGACAGAGTTTGTAGAGCGACATGATACCGCCACTGCTTGTTTTCAGTACGTGAATGAAACACAGCAATGTACAGGAAACTCCTCGTACCCGTTTGAATGTCTGTGATTACACGATGTAATCAGACACCTGCTTCGGTCACTGCTGCATTAGAGTGATTAGATTTACGTTTCTTGTGCCCAGTGCAGTGGAGTTTGTTAGACAGTGTAATATGGCAGATTTTAGTTTCATTTGTAAAATGAGATTTATATACTAGTGGCTTGTGCAGCAAATGCTGCTGCAAACTAAGTTCGTTAGACGTTCAAATAAAAATTTTTCAGATTTATTTTCAATGAAGAATACTTGTCTTTTTGATAGTTATTTGCTTCCATAATAATGAAACATACTCCCTCTCAATGGATTTTTTTAGGCCAAATACTTTTTCTTGAACCTATCCAACTTCAGTTTTTGAGTTTCAACGCGAAAACGCAAGTATCAATGTCAGGACGATAGCAGTAGCTATTTCAGGTCATTGTGAATTGTAGGCAAAAGTTGAAAAAAATGTCAGGTTTGCCAAGCTTTCGAACAATAGCATTTTCGTATAGCTGCTGCACGTAGAACTTGAAATGTAGAGCGTAAAACCATTTTATCCTACTAAGAGATCTTGCTGAAATGATCTGGAGACTACAAAATTTTCTAGGCCTCTTATTTTATCAGTAAGTAATACCTTTTTATCTTTCCTTAGGAACTGTAATTTTTGCGCTCTCTCGAGCCAATACTGAAGACAATGACACATATTAATATCTACACCACACCGTCATTAAGTATATGAAAAGGACCCAATCCCACTGGTTTAATAAGTATAAAAATATTTGATTTTTAATAACAATATTATTATCTTACTTAAGTTTTGTAGTTATATATAGCAGTCACTCAGTAAATTATAGAAATGAAGATCTAAATTAAGATATTCTCTACATTTACTTACATAACCTCAAAACGTTTCACTTTCATGTCATCAATATAGCATCAATATTATGTACAATTAATGAAGAATAGACGCATCATGATATTAACTATAATAATATTTAATTTCTAATGGTAATAATGTCATCAAACCAGCTCAAGTTTCGTAGATTTGAATATCCAATACACAGCTGTATTCAGAAAATTATACACTACAGAATCAGTTTTTAATAACAAATTGAATTGAGCTCTAAATATGTCGGAAATCCTGCAGGTCATGGCCTTCGTGTAATAGCCTATTGTTTATTGTAGTGTGTGTTTTGTTCTGAAATTCAATCAAGTCGGCCGTGATTGAATAAAATTAGTTCTCAAAACTGACAACAGATGGATTTTGGAAAATAGGAAAATTATGTAGGAAAATTGACATTTCACTGAAAGCTACTACTTTTCCGAAAAACTTTAGATGCCAGGCATGAAAATGAGGGGTCACTCATTAAAATCCGTTCAGCCGTTTTCCCGTAATTTCCATGACCAGTTGAAATTATATATATAGATTTGTGTACGTGTGTTCAGACCCACCCCGACAAATTCAAAGGCGATTTCAAGTACGAATAGAGTTGAATATAATATTTTATGCTCTCTGCAGGTTGTCTTCCGTGTCTGCAAATATTGTTTTATATATCATCCCCATAAAATATACTACATTTCAGTTAACTAACTGGATTTTGTGAAGAGAAAGAAGATAATATCATTTGCTTGTAACATGGTTAAATTTTCATTTGGAATGAAGTAAATGTGACACGATTCCAGATATGAGTTTACACAGACAGGTAATGAATATCTTTGGCGTTAATGTTCGTGACACGAATGTAAAATGAAAGTTGCGTATAATATGTGTACTACAATTTGGTGAACAATTGTGGAATACAAGGTCAATATAGTGTTTTGCATTCCCAGCGGGTAGTTCCCTAATCTACAAATTCGTTCAGCAAATTACTTCGCTCTGTTGTTAATGACCCGTCTATTACGAACCCTTGACCACAAAATTTAATCCTAGTATCTATTTATAAGCTGTTGGTAATTTCATCCAATGTATAGCTATCAGTTTAAGTCAATCTGTTCATCCAATTTCTATTACAAAGCAATTATAATTTAAATTACATTGTGCCATAACGAATAAAGCAAAACATACACATCCACAATACCATGTGATAAAATTTAATCTACCTGTACTGAAAGTATTAGTCAAAAACTTCAAGTTTAATGGATAGGCATTTTTGTTACACTGTCGTGTTGTTGGAGTATTCGGTGGGAGAACAAAGCGTTGGGGAAGGGGATTGTTTTAAATTTACTGGATGTGCAACAATTCTATTACTGATTGAGAAGGCTTCGGGGAAAATGCATCATGCCAATGAATTTTGTGCTGGACGGCTCTCGGACAGGATTTTTACGAGTACTTCGTTTTCTGTTAAAAATTTATTTCATCAGTGTTCCGTCATCATTCATACATCACCGCCCTCAAGTTGTGCCACAGCGTGACCATTCTGTACAAATTATCCTCTTTCGTCCTTAAAGTAGGTTCCATACATGATCGACTTTAAGTGCCGAAAACAGAATTCCCCACCGCCGTGAAGTAACGGTTAGAATGTCTGAACACGAAACGAGCGGAGCCGGGTTCAAATCCTGGTTGGGACAAATTACCTGGTTGAGCTTTTTCCGAGGTTTTACGTCAACTCATTAAGAGAAAATGATCATTTCGCTGGCACTATCACCTTCATCTTATTCAGACGCTAGATAACATTAGCAGTTAACAAAGCGTCGTAAAATAATCAATTAAAAGTAAGATTAAATACGTTATTTTATGTGAATTTGTGGAGAATCAATTAAAAACACCTACATTGTGTTTATACACATGTCTTTCGAAAATTAGTGGCAACACTGCTAGTATTCGTCAGACATAGCGTGACTAATGTAAACTGGTAGTATGAGATGGTGTGGTGCCTGATATGTGTCATCTGTGAGTTATAAAGTAATAATCTCTTTTATACTTGTATGCAGTGACTCATGACTGTAATAATACGACTGTTAAATACAACGCCCTAATGCAAAAAATATGTAAATAAGAGTAGGACCCTCTCAAAATTGTTTACTACAGTTTAGGAATAGGAGGGTGTATTAATCACTCATTCTGTCCAATTGGAATGCTTGTAGATGCTGCATAATGCGGTAACTTTTTAGAACACTATTTACAATCATCAATGCCACGGAAGCACCGAAGTCTCTTGAATACCCATCCTGTTGTGCTTCACGATAGTGCTTGTTCTCACGAGGGTGCCCAAGTGGTTAATTTACTTAAAAGGTGGAACTGGGAAATTCTAGAGCAGTCATGTCAAGCTCGACCACTGGTGCAGCTGTCACAGGTTTGCCACGAGCTCGGGCCCAGGACATCTCGTACCCTGAGCTGCTAGCACAGACCTTTGACAGGCGGAGACGTAAGAATTTCAAGTCCAAGAACTGGCTGCATCTAATTCCCCTACTTTGCGTAGATTTTTAATAGGCCTATAGAATAGGAGAATCTGTTCTTATGTATGGATGTAGCAAATCATAATACAATGCTTAATATGCAAACAATACTTTTTTATACTAAAAAACAAGGGTGCAACAAAGAGCGACAGAATCTCAAATGAAGAAATTAGTACTAGGTTACATGTTACCAACTCAAACGAGACTATTGTTAGATATAGAATAATTGGCTACAGAATATTACATGATTGAATAATAATTTTAATAGTAGATTGACCCGTCAAATACTAAATCTCATTCCCTTGAGGAAAACGGAATTTAGGCCGCCCTAGGAAAAGGTGGTCACAGAACTGGAAATGGAGCCGCAGTGAGTCGTTGGACCTACCGTTCTTGTAGGTCGAAAAAGGTATTTAGATTGTATTAAAATAAATTTCCTAGGAACAGCCTAAAAGTGAAAGGTATGTTCGCTGAATTGCGAATTATCAGATGATGCATTGTATCCCATCTATGTGGAATACAAATTACCAGAGATATTATGAGTACTAGAAACCTTGTGCCTTTTGATATTTTGCTGCTCATATTTGTTGCTTCTTTCAGGACAGAGATAAGACTTTTCTCACTGGCAAGTGCTGAAAACGCACGCTTTCTTAAACGCTTCTAATTTTTATTCACTGCAATAATTTATATATTTCTACTTTAATATGACGGTAAAACTGAAAGACAGGTGGATTTACCAAACTTGGAAAGAAAAGATTAAATCTAAGCTTTGACTTTCACAAGTTGGTAATTCTGTTATTTCCTTACTTTTGATGAGATGGGAATCCGTGGAAAATTACGCTTACCTTTCTACTTTATTCAGTTCACTTCTCATTATTGGTTTGAGATTTACATAGACGTTGCTTAATTACAGTAGTTGAAATCTCATTATCTTGCTTTGAGGCTTATGGAGTCGGTACTTAATTACAACAACGATCGGAAGGAAAGGTGCGTCAGCATACTGGAAAGTTTATTTGTGTACTTTACCTACAAGAGCGAACAGGTGTTTAGAATACTATTTACATTAAATAGTGGTTGAAGGATTTAATTAGGCGTTTTATGCCAGAGGAAGAAGCCTGTTTACCTGGAATCTCATTTAATGCATTATTCGATTTAATAACTTTCATAAAAGTATTTGTAGATTATCAGGTGTTCATTATCAAAGCTATGTACTCGTTGAAAGAAAGGTCAACAAACTATGTTTGAAAGTGTATGTTATATATTATTATATTGTCATCCAACTTCAGGGATTAAGCGTTGAAGGCTAGTTCCGGTCTTATGAATTAGAATTAATTTCGGAATTCAGTGTGCCATCGTCCGATCGACACATTCTTTCAGTTCCTATATTGCATAACCTGTGACCAATTCAAATTGTTGACAACATATCACCTGTGAAAAATATAGTATACATGTAGCAAATATGAATCTGTTACGAATTAAGTGTGACCAATTGTATCAATGACGAAAAGATTGTGACAAATTCCCCTAAAACCATATCAAGCTTGTAGCACTAATAATTGCAGGTATATGCATTAAACAATTTAACACACAAATACGTTTATTTGAATTGGAAAACTATAGCATCGGATACCTTCGATCAAGTATAGGCCGTAAATCTATATCCATTATGTCGATGTCTTTTTTCTTTTGAAGGTTTTTTAAGTTCCATTTCCTGTACTCTTTTCACTGTTCTACCCAAGAGTGAAAACGTGGACAGCAGAGAATATGTCCACAAAAAGAACTTGTTGAAGTGAGTTGCTTATTTTATTTATTTATTTAGTTATTTTCTTATTTATCTATGTATTTGTTTATTATTTAAATATACAGAATACAGAATATAATTACAACAATAGAAATAGAAATAAAATAATACAATAAATATAAAAAGAGGATACAATAATATTAACAAAATTTGAGGACCGAACGAGCAGCGCTCGTGTTCGGTCGCAGTTTTTGTCTTTTGGAAAGTCCTAAATAATATACCGTAAATATACGGGACGGAAGATAGTCTATAATTTTATTTTGTTATTCGATGAAAATCGTCCTATTTTCATAGGCTTTAAAATTAATTATCCCTGAGGATCTCAACCAATCGTTCAAGATCAGCTTCATTAAATTCTACAGTGAATATTATACGGTATAGGTAACCGTAAGAATTCATGAAATTGGCTTCTACATCTTATTTATAAACTTTTGAAGAGCTAATTAGGTTGTTCGGATATGATGTAGGCGATACAAGAAGGGAATGTGAAGTTTTTCGAAGCGGATGTTCGAGAAAATGTGAGGGCCCAGAGGATATCATGTCCCAACATCCCTTTGTCCACCGTAGAATTCACACTGAACAGAAGAAGCTTTAAAGCGGTCCAGACCACAAGACCAACCGCACGACCTGATGGAGGTTGTATAGCTTAGAGCCTTGGAACATCAAAGAGAGATAGCGAGGGAGGGCAAGATAGGGTGGAAACTGAAGATGATGGCAAATGAAACTAGAATGCGGGCAGCGTGAACAATGTGGGCAGAAATAGAGAGAAAGAGATATTTGCAGTGTTGCCTTATTTTAAAACGTTGCTAGTCCTTCTAACTTTTAATCATAAATCTAAGGATGTGTTGGATTCGAATCAAGAAAGTCTGTAGTTCGATCTCTGAAACAACTATCTCTACTGCAACTTCACATGCTTTTCCTCAACTTTTCCAGGAAGTATAGAATTATTGACTTAAAATAGGCAACGATGTAGCTGAAGGATTACAGTAGAAAGATGACTTTCCAAATCGGAGCTCCGACGAGTTCGATTGCCATTTTGTAATGGATGAAGACTCTGAGAGGGCAAGTTTCCTCCAGCGTATTTCCTGTTCTGAAATAATTCCAATATTTCTACACAATTCAAAAAATCTTCTCTTACATACTGTATGCAGAAATCAATGTGAAAGTAATGAAAAATTTAATCTCCCCACGATATACAGGATGTTTCCGAGGTGGTGTTTCAAATTTTGAGGGATGATGGCGAAGGGCACATGTATCAATTTAAGATAAAGAACCCTGATCCGGAAATGACCGAGTCGAAAGTTACAAGCAAAAATAGTTCTGTGGAAATGAAACAATTTTATTCCTCTGTACACCTTATTTATGTGTATTTATCTGTACATCTTAAAATACTGTATTCATCTGACGTTGTTTACGTTGTCTACTTACAATATTCCATTCAAATGCGCTGTCTGAGGGATGGGGACAGGAAACTACACTAAAGCAATGCAGATAGCGTAATGTGTAACGGACATGATCGGTCCTGATATGCACGTCTGTAGACAGCAGTTTATGTGTACAAGTTGCAGTGTCCAGTCGATCAGTCCTAGTGAAATGGAGGAGTACACGAGAGCGGAATAAGCAGACCTGATTTTCGAATACGGATGAGCCAATGGGAACAGTAGACAAGCTCAGAGATTGTATCGGGACAAGTACCCACGTAGGAGACATTCGGCCCATATCATTTTTCCACGACTGTTCCAAAAGTTAAGAGGAGATGGACTCGTGGTGCCAAATTACAATTCCATTTCCACAACTATTTTGCTTATAACTTTCAATTCAGTCATTTCCGGACCATGGTTCCTTATCTCAAATTGATACATGTTCCCTTCGCCATCATCCCTGAAAGTTTGTAACACCATCTCGGAAACACACTGTATCAGCTTACTCTAGGGCTATTCTTATGTTCAAAATTCCAGAGAGGAAGTTAATATTAGGGACATTTACAAATAATACGAACAATGGCTGGTAATTAGGTTATTCAGATGTCAAGTATGCGATACAAGAAGGGAATGTAAAGGTTTTCCAAGTGAATGTTGGAGGAAATGTGAACTTACGTCATATCCGAATGTCAGTGTGAACGATTCTATTCCTATACACAAGGGGAGCCCTCATACAGGAGTGTAATAGGTACAGTTATCGAAAGTTTGGCAGGTGGTAGATATCGCAATTCTGAATTAAAAGTCTTAATAACGTTAATGCAAATCTAGCTTTCAGGTATAGCTGCCTGTGAAGCCGACTTGAATATTTTCAAAGGAAAAATTGTTCCGGAGCCGGATATCGATCCCGGGATCTTTGGCTTAGCGCACCAAAAATTAGCTAAATTTCTTAATAAAGTTTGTTCAAATCTGAGAAGTTTCAGTGCAATTGACGATAATTTCTGAGTCTAATGTTTTCAGAAAATATATTTTAGATTCCAACATGGCAAAAGACAATCGATTTCTTGCTTAGAAAAAGTAACGAACAATCTAATATTTTTGGCTGATAGCGTCATATAGCGTCGTAAACAAATAATAATAATAATAATAATAATAATAATAATAATAATAATAATAATAATAATATATTAATTAGTAACCTGTTAATTATTTATTTCATAGTTAAGAACATACTGAATTATTTATTTGTTAATGAATTAAGAGCTGATCCATTTATTAAAATTATTATTTAATTAGGCGCTATTTGATTTCAGTTTTCAGCTGCTGATATTAGTCTTGCTTTAAATGAAATAGATTTTTTTTAATTAATGGCGAGTACTTGACTATTCGTCATTCAAGCATATGAAGTCAGTTGTGTAGACCAATTTACCGATATAGTTCTTGCTCACGATGCGTATAGGGCGCTGGTCTACGCATTACCCGCGATGAGATGAGGTGATAATGGAGATTTGTTGGAATGTCCAAGGATTATCGGAGCTACGAGAGAAAATTCTTGTGTTACCTGAAGCTCGAACTTGCCTAACACAAGTCGGGGATCGAATCCAAGTTCACAGGATTATGAGTCCAGCGCTCTACCCACTGGACCACCGTGACGGCATTATCTACTTTAGTGTATGGTTTGAAAAAATATATAAAATAATAATAATAATAATAATAATAATAATAATAATAATAATAATAATAATAATAATAATAATAAAGCGCATTGCGTTTCTGAAAAACTTTAAATTTCATTATGTGATTTGAAAGCGCGTTTTTTTAAGTTTAAACTTGAGAATTTCGAAACATTCTATTAGGGTATTTTTTTAGGAACACCATCGCTATCACCAATAAAATTTTCGGTCTGTATATGTTTAAACTCTCTATCCTACATCAGCGTCGAGCATTAGAGACGCTATGTTCGGTTCAAGTTTGTCGAGTGTGGTGAAGTTCGATATTCGCCCCTGTTCGCTGTACAGCGCGAGTCCTGCCCTGTTTGTTTTAACCCTTCATGTTTTAACCGCTCAAGGATTTTAGCACAGATCTTGCGATTGGTTTTTCAGATTAAATAAGATGAAGTTTATAATGTCTTGGTTGCCTCTGTCATGTTAGAACATCGCAGGACATTAATATACATGCACATAACCTACTTGGGAGAGTTTATTATAATGTTTGGAGGGTTGGAGTATAATAAAAAAATGTTATTCATTTATTCTTTGACATGGACGTGAAACAGATGCGTACATAATACTTGGGCAACTCTAGAAAGTTAAGTCCTGCGGTAGCAGACCTTCAGTCTGTAACGCAGGTGGTCCGGGTTCGACTCCCGATCAGACCTCAGATTTTTATTGAAAAAATAAGAGTACATAGTGACACTTGTGGCGAACAAGTTCGCGATTGTTTTTTTTTCTCGTGGCTCTTCTGTTTCCCCATAGTAGACATCTACATCTACATCTATTAGGCATTTTGTCCAGACACTCCACCACTCTTCCTACAGAGCTGCGCACGAGATCGGATGAGTCTACTAACGAATTATAGGTGAATGGGTTAGCCTTTGCCTTGAACTCGGTAGACACACTCCCTTCTACTCCTACCCCGTCTACAGAAACGTTGTTCCCCAACTGCGCATCGCGAGTGTCTTGACAAAATGCATGAGTTGTACATTCCGTCAACATTTTCCATCTCGTCATCATTCCACAGCGTTCCCCGAACGTCGGCTGGCGACGCACAGAGGGGGCTGGGCTAGGGATGAGTGGGGTTGCCTGATCGAAATCTGGGTACGCAGCGAACCTTAGTGTAATCAGCCGGTGTGAGTTTGGGAATGCGCATAGTTGAAGGTTAGCGCAATAGATCTTGAAAGGTTGCAGTGCTGGGTTGTAGTGTACCCTCCCGGAATTCCATTCCGTTCCATTTCAACTGAAGATAATTAATGCAAGCTTGAAACTACTGACAGGATAGACAAAAATATTAAAGAATTAATAAATAAGAATAACAATATTTATGGGTTATTCTCATGTGATTATTTACAGTAGATAGACCTATATTACTTAATTTATTGTTAAATGTGTGTAGCTCAAAAACCGTTGTTTATCTCCTTAATAGTGAAATATTTTTAATTTATTATTATTATTATTATCATTATCATTATCATTATTGTTATTATTATTATCATTATTATTATTATTATTATTATTATTATTATTATTATTATTATTATTATTATTATTATTATTGGAGGACTAACTGTTATTCATAGATTATTTTGTTCCGTTTATTAGACGCAACTTAAATCTCACAGCAAATTGTATTTAGGCCCATTTATCCTAATCCCTGTATATACCCTCCACGCAATCGTAGGAATTTTCTCAAATCTCCAGTCCCTTTTTGTAATTATTGACTGTAGATAATGATTTTAACGCGATAAGGGATGTATAAAATTTGTAGCTTGAGGCTATCTCCATTTTTGACGTTACTTTAAGAGGCTGAACTAGTAAGAGATGGAAAAGCCAGAGGAGAGTGAAGCAGTAGAGGGAGAACACGTTCAGAAATTGGAAGATGCGGTGGCAAGGAGGAATAAGAGGTATAATTTTCAAGAGGAGAGCATGTGGTATCCATTAGCAAGTACACAGGTCTTAATTAAGGCTCGATGGAGAGTCTCTACTGGCTTGTGCGTCTCTTTACACACAACTGGTCCTCCGTGCTGCAGCTTGTACGTTAATTCAGAACAGCAAGTAATTAGTACTGAAGAACCGAGCTTGACTTTTAATGTATTTGGTTATCGCAGATTTATTAGGCCTAGGTGAAACTCTAATAGAAAGCTGCGTAAAAATACCTCAGTGAGAGTGAAAAATCTTCGTGACATCACGCCTACTTATTAAACGTAGATATACGGTTGCAAGGAAATTAAATTTCTTTTAATATATTACCAGTGATATTCCTGTTTTTTAATTTACTTCAACAACCAGAAGTAACAGTAAATAAAGGATTAATATATGTTTCAACTTTATCAATGCACATTACTGCTGTGCTGAGAGTCCGCCACTGTCATCTGGAGTGCTCTATACTCCTCGATTGGTATTGCGTCATATGTATTGCGGCCTGCGTCCAGTGATGTCATCGTGAGTACAAATTTGCCGATGGCTGGATTATACGGTCACTCGCTATTGCTTCTCGAAAGGTTGACTTACCTGATACGGGAACTGGTGACGTAAATTATAATAACTTATCACATCGATGAGGGCTGGAACGGCTCTCCAATTATAAATGAATCTCTTTGTACTACTACTATTGTTGCTGATACTACTATTACTACCACTACAACCACCATGACCACCACCACCACCACCACTACAGTGCGTCCAACTCGGGCCCAGGCCGGCGATGTTTGCATGCATGTTCCAAGTGCACGGTGTAGTAGGTCACGGCAAACGCACGGAATTACAACGGATGGAGAACGGATGACTCACGTCAAGGTCACACAGCAGCTAAATGCGTCAGTTTTTTGCTTCTTTGTGCAGTGTGCAGACTTAAAAGTGATTGGTTTGTTAAAAGTTAACGTGTGTGATTGAATACATTGGATTATTACACCACTGAAATGACAACCGAAAAATTCACGCTTGAGGAAAGAATTTTTATGTATGACACATATCATAGAAACCAAATCATGTAGAGGGATATTAGGCAAGTTCAGGAGAAATTTCCTGATGTTTCAGTTCCAGTTAGAAAGACTTAGATGTCTTGAGGATAAATACTGGAAAACGGGATCACTTAAAACTATAATTCCTAAGCCGAAACGAAGGGTTCTAACGGAGGAAAAAGTCGATGAAATTGGTGCAGCATTCGAACGTTCTCAAAAGAAATCAGTATGACCAATTGCAGAGCAAGTAGGTGTTTCAAAATCCTCAGTACATACTGCTACTAAGCTTTTAAAGTTAAAATCTTAAGACTGATTCACAATAAACCGGGAACGGAAACGACAACGAGAACGGGAATAATGTTAAAATTTGTATATTTAAATGTGAGTATTCACAATTAACTATTGTGAATGCTCACATTTAAATAAATTTATTTTAACATTATTTCCGTTCTCATTCTCGTTGTCGTTTCCGTTCCCGGTTTATTGTGAACCAGCCTTTACAGAGGAACTATCGTCCTTGAATTGTGACCCCATGACGATGATAAACAAGAACACGCCGATAATTGGGTTTTACAAAATATTACTAAGGTATTGTTGATCCACGTTTAATAATTTTCTCAGATGAGGCATGGTTTCATTTACATGGCCATGCTGCTTCACAGAACAATAGGTAGGCATATTGGAACCCTGATAATTAATTATCCGCGATTAATTCATGAAGTTCCTCTAAATGACCGACCTTATCACTCACGCCTGCACAATGCACAAAGAAGGAAGCAAGTGATGCATTTAGCGACTGCGTGACCTTGAGATAAGTCAAGCTCTCCATCCGTTGTGATTCCGTCTGTATGCCCAGGCCAGAGTTGGATCAACACCGTAACCTACTACACCGCGCGCGGAACACGCAACCCATCGCCGGCCAAGGTCCGAGCTGGACTCATATACCAAAAGTAATAATTTTCAGATTCCGCATCTTGCATTTATTTTTTATATCTCTTAAAGTCCTACTTTTATATTATTTTATGAAGGTAAGTATTTAATATCAGTAGATACACCGCGCCGGCATTGCGTATGTCAGACAGTGGTGTATTTGTCTAATGATGCGGAGCTACTCTCGGGCGTGGGTTCGAATCCAGCTTGGGCTAATTAAATGCTTGGATTACCTTCCGAGATTTTCTCCAATTGTAAGCAGAATGTCAGGTAAACCTATGACGAAACCTCATCCTCATGTCGACAAAATATACCATCTCTTTATCAATTTCATCGACGTTAAATAACCCAATAGTTGATACAACGTCGTTAAGTAACCTACTTAAAAATTCCATTTGGGAAATTGGAATTAAATAAAAGAAAACATAATGAATATATAAATGAAGAATGAATGAATGAATGAATGAATGAATGAATGAATGGAATGAATGAATGAATGAATGAATGAAACATATAGACTGTGTGTTGCATATTTCACATAATCTCTGTTTAGTCTCTGTTCTATAAAAGTGGGGAGAAGTTGTGCCATTTTGATAAAAGACCTGGACCTAGAACGTGGGAGTCGGGTCAATTTCAAATCCTCATTATTTCTGTGCGCTTCGAGCTATTATCGTTAACGTGTCTGGAACGGGAACACGGCTGTTTCTATGGATACCTTCTAGAGCGAAGGGTAAAGGTCAGGAATATAGACAAAGTGTGTGTCGCTTTTACACACAGACTAAACACCACGAATTAGTACAGTTTCTGAGTAACTACAAGAAAACCCACATTAGAATATCACATCCAAATATAACTCTGCAAACGGAAAGTGTAAACCTTCTCGCAAATAATTTGTGTAAAATTCTCGGAAGAGTTATTTTATTCCCAACAAAAGAGCCTATGTCCTTGATATATGTGGATGTGAACTTTGATTTCCGTTCTTGCCATGAAAACCATATCTCCCGTATCTCTTTATTACTACCACTTCCAGAGAGAAAAGCTATTGATGTAGCAGATAGATAATAATTTAATTTAATTTATGCTCGACCATGCCGAAATGTAGTAATTATATACCTGGTAGCAGATCTTTAATGCATGTCATTAAAGTACACCTACTCATTAAAGGTCAGGTCTTTCACCCAATGACGACTCAGGTTACAACTGTTCAGCCAATGACAGGTCAGCTTTCTACCGTTATAAAACCGCAAGTATCGATTATTCTCGGATATGCAATCGAAAGAGAATTAGCGAAAAGTCACGGAGGCTGGAAATCCAATACTGTCGCAGAAGGTTATGTTCTGTTACTATAATAATTAGCGTTAATTGTAAATAACATTCCAATAAATTCAATTTGTCATTTCGTTTTTCAATGTCTAATTTTATTTCAATGTTATCTCTGTAGGTTCTTATGGCCTAGCAAGGTCACTGTGGACATCTGTTCCTTTGAAAAATTCAATACTTTCGCGTCTGCGCACATCTCACAACATACGGGACATTGCTCCAGGTCAGATACAATAAAATTAATAATATCAAGTTAGAAATATGGTCGAGCATAAAAAGTCGTATGAAACTCGCCTATAATGGTAATTAAGAAGCTCGTAAGAAAATAATGAAACTCGCTTGCGCTCGTTTCATAAATATCCGTACTCGTTAATTACCTTCATTATAGGCTCGTTGCATAATGTACCATTATTTCACTAACTAGTGAGTACAAATTAAAATTATAAAACAAAAACAAAAATATTTTATTTTCTTTCCACTTTAGTCTTTCTTCGTTTTTGGTGCTTCGTTTGCTCCTTTTTAGGTTTGTGTGTGTCATTTAGCCTTATTTAGGTTCTAAAAGATTAATGTATTTTACGGCAGGATGCATGAAACGTACAATTGTGTTAAAATATTCTAGATACTTTACAAGGAATAGAGAAGGCTAAATCCTTAGATTCCCAACCCTGGTAATAACTTTATGAAACTTCAGTTTAGTTCCTCTAACTGAATTTATAAAATACCGCTATATATATATATATATATATATATATATATATATATATATATATATAATTAAGTATACAGAGTGTCCCATTTATCTTGTGCAGCTATTATAACTTTTTTGTTTGAATAGGTATTGGAATTTTTGTTTTTGAGCGTTATGTTAGAACAAGGGGCTAACATGAGTGTGAAGATTTGGTGCATGTAACTACATTATGGTACAAGATACACGTGACGTCATCATTTTTTCAAATAGCACTACATACTTTAATCATGTTGCATTGGTTACACACATTAAGACGAGTTCAAAAATGTATCACAATGTCACCTTCGTAATCAATAACAACAAAACGAAACAAAAACGTACTTCCCATGTGATAATGTTATGCTTTGAGAGTCACAGAAGATGTTCCAAATGGTGATCTTTCACATTAATGCACATTCGAAGGCGTTCCCCGAAAGACCGTATAACTGCCCGGGATGTTGCTGGCTGAATGGACACAAGCCTATCGAATGCGTTCCTGCATGTCTGGTGTTGTCAGAATGTTCTGGTACACATTGTCCTTTACAGTTCCCTACAGGAAGAAGTCGAGTGGCGACAGGTCCGGAGAACGTGCAGGCCACTGTACGTGCATTGTGGGGTCGACAGTTGTGGTTTGTTTGCATGTTAAGACAGCAAACACATAACACACGACGCGTGCGGACGTCAGTCATCTTTCGTTTTGTGTAAGTTAATGCACAAAATGATTGGGACACCACAACAAACGGCACATTCTGATGACATTCATTTTGCATTTCGTTGTTATTGGTTGGGAAGGTGACATTGTGATACATTTTTGAACTCGTCTTAATGTGTGTAATCAATGTAACATGATTAAAGTACGTAGTGCTATTTGAAAAATTGATAATGTCACGTGTATCTTGTACCATAATGTAGTTGCATGCACCAAATCTCTACACTCATGTTAGTCCCTCGTTCTAACATAACTCTCAAAAACAAAAAATTCCAATACCTATCCAAACAAAAAAAGTTATAATAGGTGCACAAGATAAATGGGACACCCTGTATTTACAATAATACTATCTTGAAACGGTAAACATTATACGAAAAAAACGAATAACTGTATCAAAAACGCATTTAAATTTCGAGAGTAACACATTTTTGGCTACATTCAATTGTTGAATAAGACATATTCTGAAATCTTGCATTATTTAATTAGTTCTTTGGTAGCGTTTCACAAGGTAGTTAAGTATATTTTTACTTCTTGACACAATTTCAGATGGTGTAAACAGCATCACATGCATATCTACTTCGAAAATGAATTGGCGACGATTTCAATTTCACAACAGGAGAAAAAATCTTCTGTCAAGCTCTGTCAAAAGAAAGTAAGTAGGCAATACATAATCCTATTTTATTTAGCTTTAATAAATTTTGACTTGAGTGTATATTTTTGGGATGGTTTAAAGTATATGAAGTTGTACATCGTTTGGAATGTGCTTCTGTATCGTTGAAACAGTCTATAGACATTGTTGCATCAGTATCTGCCTCGATGAAAATTTCGGGACCTGTGGGTACAGCTTGCTCCTCAAAACTAAAGCGGATTCTTCAGCGAAACCCAGGATTTAACAAAATGAAGGAAGTGTGTGCAGTTCTTGAAGGGGGAAAAATTACGGGCAAACTACCTTGGGGTCCAGCATTCGTGGCAGCAATGAAATTTGCTCCCATGACAACCTGTGCCGTTGAATGGTCATTTTCAATATACAAAACATTGCTGACAGACAATAGAAAAGAATTTGTATTAGGCAATTTAAAAATGGGGCTTGTCATCTATTATAACCAAGAATCTTAAATTCATATATGTAGCAAGCAATAAATTAGTTAAAGGAAAGTGTCATGCTTATGTCGTCATGTCATATTAATTAGTTCAGATAAGAAAAATGGACGTTGCCACGTTTCCTATATTACTTTTTGTGTATGGATATGGATTCATAACAAGCCGTTTTTTACGGTGATGGGTTGTTAGACCTTCGCCCAACCCCCAAGCTGGAGGACCACCCCTTATCGGCTGTCCACGACTGCTTATTCAATATATTCGCAGCTACTCTCCATATCTGGAGGCCGTCTCCTCTATCCGCAACTTGAGGACGCGTCATGCCGTGGTGATAGGGACCCACAATACATGGATTACTTTTTGTGTAAAATTTATAATATAATAAAGGATAGTGTGTTTATGGTTAAAAACCTAAAAAGGGCTACTTATTTTATACAAAAAGGCCAAAATGGTCCTTTAAAAATCCTAACCCTGGTTATGACAGTCCCAATACTGATGTACGGATGCGGAAGTTGTACACTTGCAGATCAGACTGATAGAATTGTAACATCTGAAATGAGGTTTCTAAGATCAGTAGCAGTATATATATATATATATATATATATATATATATATATATACATTGAGAGATCAAAAACAAAACGTAGAAGTTAGAGATGAACTTGGTATGTATAGCAACCTTGTCGAAGAAATAGGAAATTACAGGAAGAGATGGAAAGAACGCATAAAAGAATGACAGAAACAAGAGCTCCAATAGTTATAAAAGAGGAGCAAGAGATAGAGAACCAAAATATGTGAAAGCAGAACAAGCCAATTTTAGTTCATGTCATGAGGCTGATGAAGAAGGAACGTATCTCATTACTGAAAATCGAATGAAGAACGAAGCTTGTTTCTTATCGGTTATACTCAAGTCTGGAAAAGATATCTCTTGCAAAAGAGTCTGCACCATCAATATAAAAAGCAAAATACTTATCTCATTTCAGCTATTTAAACTCAATTTCTCTCTTCTACTTCTATTATCACTAATAGATGATACACTGGATGAGCAGATTATTTCGGCGACTTGAATGTTGTGGATGCAGCGGCTAAGAAGAGAGCAGGTTATCGGCGCTTCGACCTTCCTCAATATGTAGGTACGCTAAGGGAGAAGGTACATATTTGGCCTGCAAAAATTTACTGAAATTCATTTTTTATAGCTCAGCTACTGGGTAAGTAATTCCATGCAAAACAGTATGACGCAAAACATTGATACGTCCAAATTTGTTAAAAATTGCACATTCAACTCTTTATGTTATATATATTAATCATGTACAAAATTATGTTTGCGGCACCTACCGTTTAAATGTTATGTACAGTTAAAATAATTTGATTTGAGCACATAGGCATATTTTCAATGTGTTTTCTGACCATAAGAATAATTACAAAAAAAAAAAAATTTAAGATATCTTTAGATAGCTTAAAAAAGAGGTTATTAAGATACTATAATTCAGTGCAGCTCTGAAATTTGTGTTTAAAGAAATTTAAAAACACATTTTAGAAAACGCCATTACATTAAATCGAATACTTCAATTCACATAAAAAAATATGATAATTTACAGAGCATTTTCATTAGGCTGTCAACTTTTCATAATGGGGTCTTCAAACGTAAGGAAGTTATAAATTAAAACAACTCACCGCGTAAAGGGTGATTGGTCTATGCCGCTCCGCCATGCGCCATCACTGCTGCTGGTCACTGCGAGAAACGTCTCCGCGTTGACGACCGGTGCGCGTCACACGTCTGATTTCAACTAGTTTCGGTACTTCTGGTGAAGCAGAATAGGGTTTTATTGCTAACTTTCCATTAACTGGAACCACACAGTGAACACTTCTTGTTCCGGGAACAGTCTTGAGGCTGGCAAATCTTTGAGGATTTAGATTTGTAACTACTTCTTCATGTTCTTCAATGGATGTGAATGACACAATGATTCCCTGTATATTCCATTTTGACCATTCATACAATTCAGTCCCAGTAGCTTCACTAATTATTTCAATTTTTGAAATTTTATGGCGACAGTATTCGCAACTAAATGCGGGACCTTTTTACACGTGCCACGTGTCACTTTTCTTTTACAGACTTGTGACAAATGTTTTTCAAGTCCGAAAGGGTTGCAACACCACAGATGACTCCAACTTTTCGTCTTTAATTTAGACATATTGAACACTTACAACTTACAATGACAGAACAGAACAAAATCATCCTCTAAACTGAAGGGGAAAAGTTGCGCTGAGATTAACACAGTCCAAGAAAACAAATCCCCACGTGAAAGCTATTAGAGCGGATGTCGTAACATCTGGCAGTCATATCGATCTCTAAGGCTGGCCGCACACAGGAAGATCTCGAAGAAGGAGTAGTTTCGAATCTGCAGAGAGGTTCTAATACGACATGCACTGTTCGTAACAAATATGTGGACTTCCTTAACTCCCAAATATGAACTTGAAATTGATGTCATGATCTCGGTGGTTCTTGAAGAATTTATATTTATTGGTTTTTATTGCAGAACTTATGTAGCGATTAGTTCACTATAATATCGCGAACATGCAGTATTCACTTCAACAGCAATAATTGCAAAATAGAACAGCTCTTTTGGAATGAGTATAATTACGTATACTATTAACCACGATACATTTATATTTTGTCATTCTATGCCATTAATTGTTTATGTTATTTGTGTTTAGACAGTCTTTTAATCGAGGCACTCAGAAGCAAAGTGATACAAGTAACATTTAGCAAGTTTTGAGATACATGACTTTGAAATTCAAAAGAAAATTAAAAAATCTGTTAAAGGACAATGTTGCTGTAAATTTGCAGATGTATATGTTGGTACCTATACTTTTTAACATCTAAATATAAATTATCTATTCTAAAACAGTTTAGGTAAAATAGGGTCCTAAAGTCACTTTTATTATTTTTCCACGAAAATATCTTTGTGGAGAAGTAATATAAATGCAACGGTTTTCAATATTTGTATATTATTTAAAAGAAGAACAAGAAAATTGCTTACCACACTGAAACATTCCTGTCTTAACAGCATTTGAGCTTTCTTATTATCATATTATAACACAAAATGTGTCTGTATAACCGAAAGAATCAATCAATCAATCAATCAATCAATCAATCTTCTTAATATATCCAGCTGTTTGCTGACATCATAAAGTCCACTATAGTCCACTGTAGTCTTTTCCGTTCTTGTTTTTCATGAGAAATGAGGGGTATTTTGATCGGCGTTCATTATAGATGCTTGTTCCTAGTAGCCAGAATTGGGATATAGTCAATATATACTGCAGAGCTGTGTCTTCTGCAACTGATACTGATGATTTTAATTTACTTCTTTTGTGGTTTATGGATGCACAGTATAGAAAAATGCGTTCCAGATCTCCATCGTGTTTATTACACCACAGACAAGTAGGATTATCGGAAAGGTGAAATCGGTGTAGGTACAATTGTGTGACAATGTGACCTGATCTGGCTCTTGTTAAAAACGTTTGAACATGTCTGGGAATTTTTTTGTACATTTCCAGGTCATTTGGTTTATTATGAAAAAAATTTTTCGTTGTCAGAATAGAGTCAATTGTTGATCTATTAGTTTATAAAATGAGACTTTACTGAAGCAAAGACATTGGATAGAGATATCACTTTAAGAGGTCTTGGATGCAAATATGTTGCCTATTTCGCAATGTTATCGACTTTTTCGTTTCCGGGTATACCACAATTACTAAGTATCCATTGAAATGTTATTTTCTTTTGGAGTTTTCTTTTGGTTTACTTAGTTGTTTCTGAATTGGAATAATTCTATGTACGTATAGATTTTGTACATATTTGATTATATTAAATATAGCTCCTTTGGAGTCGGTAAGTATGCAAATAGATTTTTCAGAAATTTGAGTAACACACTGAAGAGCAGCATCAATAGCTAGCAATTCAGTGTCAAGACTGGAGGAGGATGAACATGGTATGAAGTAACTTTCTTGATATTTTGGAATATAATACCCTGCTCCTGATGTCCCATTATTAGGATTTAGAGATCCATCTGTATAAACCTGAAGGTGATCCATGTTTGTGCTGCAGAGTAGTTCCATGGCATCTAATTTAAGAATGTATGGAGGATCATTTTTGGAATGATTTCCTGGAATTTGTATGATATGTTCTGGAATTACCCATTTCCATGGAGGAATTTCGTTCACAACTGGAGTTTTAGCAATGAGTGTGTCTGTGATACAGATTGGTATTTCTTCTTTGTTTATTTTATAGAAATTACACAGGATATTATCTGACAGTTTGAAGAACATCTGAGATCTGGATGAGGCTTGAAATTTTAAATGTATATTTAGATCCTTTTTTAATACATAGTGTCTGATTGGTTGGATATTACATTCAATTTCTAGGGCAACAGTTGATGTGTTTTTAGTACTCCGAAAGAAGAAGGTTAAGAAAATGTTTATTTTAAATGAAATTCAGCCTTCGTCACTGTTCATTACGTCACTAGCCTCATCTGAAGAAGTCACATCTCTTTCTGCTGCAACATCTATGTTTCTGTCATGAAGTGCATCTGTAGGACTCCTATTGCGAATATTCCTTGAACTTCCTCTTCCACGCACTCTTCCACATCCTACAGTCCTTAGTATAGGCCCATCCTAATGCTTCAGGTCATCGAAGAAAGAGTGGTGTCTGGGTGGGATGAATTTCTTTAGCTATTGCAAGTTGCTCCACTTAGCAAAAGTTATCGTTATTGGATTATTGTATAGTTAGTCTAGCTCAACGTGTGCAGGCCTTGCACGAAGATGTTTCGAATGTGTAATATATTACCTCTCTCCATTATGGCAAGTGAATTAGTCATAAACAGAAGAAACGCAACAACGCACTTGTATTAGTTTGCCTCTCAGTCAAAACTCTGTATGCATTGTAATACAAGAGTAAGGCCAACATGGAGCAGTACTGACTGGAACTGCACTTATATTACTTTTTCTCTGAACAGAAGTGACGTTAAAGATTTGGAATATACACTTATCTCACTTTTTAAAAAAATGTCACTTGTATCACTTTGCTTCTGTGTGCCTCAATTGTAAATTTTAAAAATATAATGATAATACTATAATAGTAGCAATAATAATGTTACTGTATACCTGAAGCATTCATTTCCTGAGATATTTCTTCCCAAAGCCAGTCAATAGTATCTCTTTTAGCATGTTCTTTTAATTTAAACTCAAATAATTTTATATTGCAGGTCTTGTCTGAAGCAGAATAACAAGTTTGTATCTAATTCCACTGTAGTACTGGTGCAAGACAAAGATGCTGAATTCAAATTATCTGAATCTCCTCCCAATACTCGGCAACGCTGATAATTATAATACGAAATAATGAAAGCAGAAGTACGCGCGTGCAGACACTGAACTGTCTCCAGTTTCCTCGAGACGAGACATAATTCCAGGCACGTTCGTTGTTTTCCCTCAGACAGTGTCTGAGAGCCTGAGACAAGCGTCTCTTCCTATGTGGTGTGTGGATAAGCTTCAGGGCTTCTACCGCGTTGTCTTGGTGTTATTGGCTGACGTTTCGACAGCTGTAGAAGCGGTAGAAGCCCTGAAGCTTATCCACGCACCATGTACACCAGCCGCGGAAGCCTACGCGAACGCCTCTTCCTATGTGCCTGCCTATCTATCTAACTTAATCCTCGAGTCGGTCTCTTCCTGTGTGCGCCGAGCCTAAGCCTGATATGAACGCGTGACGTAATACATTGCATGCGACTATGAACCTTAACAGCAAGATTTCCAATTGTAGTTTATTTAATATTTCCCAAAGTTTTATAAATGACATCATATATATATTTTTTAAATCGATAAGAAAATTGTTTGTCTCACCGTAAAAAATATAACATAGAATAAAAAAATATTCGATTTGAAAATATTATCATTTGTTTATTTTACTGTAAGTTTTAATACATACTCGAAGTAAAAATCGATAATAACTCAAAAGTAAGTGTAAACACTCGTATATATAGTCACCATTGTACTATTGGGACAATTTTTACGTTGATACAATGAAGCATGTCATTTTAATAATATTTTTAACAATAGTCTACATATCAACTCCCCGAATATTTCACCCTTCATTACCTTTCAACCATTGATGATATGAGGTTCATATTAGGCCATTTAACTATTTATTATTATGACATTCGTTTACTAGAATATTGGAAAAATCCAGAACTTGACGTTACAAAACTTAAAATTTTATATGGAATGACCCTACTGTAAAACTAATGAGCAAAACGTTTCATTCTTAATATACTCGTACTTACGAGTATATTGAATGAATGAATGAATGAATGAATGAATGAATGAATGAATGAATGAATGAATGAATGAAATAGCCTTTGGATTTCCCGTGAAGGGCTATGGCCTCCTAAAAGGGGAGCTCTTTAGAGATCATGCGGCGGGTATATTACTTACTTACAAATGGCTTTTAACAAATCCGAGGTTCATTGCCGCCCTCACATAAGCCCGCCATCGGTCCCTATCCAGTGCAAGATTAATCCAGTCTCTATCATCATATCCCACCTCTCTCAAATCCATTTTAATATTATCCTCCCACCTACGTCTCAGGCTCCCCAAAGGTATTTTTCCCTCCGGTCTCCCAACTAACACACTATTTGCATTTCTGGATTCGCCTATACGTGCTACATACCCTGCCCATCTCAAACGTCTGGAATTAATGTTCCTAATTATGTCAGGTGAAGAATACAATGCGTGCAGTTCTGCGTTGTGTAACTTCATTCTTCTGTAACTTCATCCCTCTTAGCCCCAAATATTTTCCTAAGAACCTTATTCTCAAACACCCTTAATCTCTGTTCCTCCCTCAAAATGAGAGTCCAAGTTTCACAACTATATAGAACAACCGGCAATATAACTATTTTATAAATAAAACTTTCAGATTTTTTTATAGCAGACTGGATGACAAAAACTTCTCAACCGAATAATAACAGACATAGATAATAACTCATACATACATTGCACCCTACAAAATATTATTGAGAATATTAAAATGGTTGTAAAAATAATATCAAATTTTCATATATTTTTTTCAATCGTAAAGCGTTGACGTAATAAAATATACAGTTAATTTAATAACCTGCATGGTTCTTTTCCCGGAATATTTTAAACATCGACAACATAGTTTAGATCTTTCACCTATTCCTTCAAGAATTTTTTTTCTTAATGGTTACCTTCCTTCAATATTAAATTTTCTAAAATGTTTGTTAAAAAAATATTTCCTGAAGGAATAGGTAATAGATCGTATACTACTGTTGTTGTGGGTCTTTAGAACATTTCTGTAAAAGAATCATTTAGATATTTAATTATTTAGATTTTATTATGTAAATAGTTTACGGTTGTAAAAAATATGAAAATTTGATATTTTTACAGGTAATTACTAGCCATTTTAATATCCTGAATAGTGTTTTATAAAGTGTAATGTATGTATAGTAAAAAGGTTTGCTCATTTAGTTTTATAGTAGCTGAGCTATAAAAAAAAGCGAATTACAGTAAATTTTTGCAGGCCAAAGGTGTACCTCCCTCTCTAACCACATCTTTTGTATAATTCGCATTTATCATGTGCTTGAAATTTAAATTATTTTAGTTTAGTTACTCAACAATTCGTCATGTTTCAATATCTATAACATACAATTTTGATAAATAGAGTACGAACTGCATATATAAGTCATTGTTGGGGACAATTTATTTTTATTTAATTATACGCAACAGTGTTTGTCTTAGTTATTGCTTAAAATATAGGCTATGACGAGAAAAAAATGTGTTGTAAATTTACGAGGTACTGTTTATTGAAGCTTGAGTACAACAGTCATACTACACGTTCGTACGTGGTGAGATTGTCTTGATGGGAAGAGTACATTTACAGAAAATTACGTTTTTGTTGGTGAAAGAATGAGTCATATTTAGGTATAAGCCGATTTAAAAATATTCACATATGATCTCTATTTTTCTTTTCTCCCTGTCATTATTAACCTCTCATTCTAAGGAATGAACAGCATTGAAAATAAAATCTTGCAGAATATTTTCAAATTTCTTTAAAACTTCCACAATCACGACAAATTTCAGAGTCTACATCTCAATCCATTTAGAATTCTATATCTTCTCAGTGCGTTGGAACAATCTCTTATACATTCATAGAACACTGAACAAATACAATTCGCTTTTATAGCGACAAAATCATTATTTCATGGCATGAATTTGCAAAAAAAAAAAAAAAAAAAAAAAAAAAAAGGAAACACTAACTGCTAAAAAGCTTGAATTTCTGTTTATTTATTTCATTTGGCATAGCAACAAAGTCAACCAACTGGAGGAGAAGTTTATGTAAGAACAATCTTTCCTGTCTTTTGAATAATCCTATACATATGAAAGAATACGACAAGAGAAGAACATCTGCGTCCTAGACAGAACATTGAATTTGAACTCTCATGAATTTTGGCTACTTGCCTGCAGCCAGCACGGTGGCGCCTCCTGCAGGAATCCCCAATCCAAGATTGAACTCTCCTCGCTCTTCGATGAAGGCCACAGTCCCCATAACCATGGCGGAAATACCGCAAACAATCTGAAACATAATTCGTAGCATACAGTTAGAATTTAATTCGACAACAATGCCCTTTCTGATATTATGTAATGAACAGGCTTCGGTCCTGGGCACAGAAACGCATGAAGTTCAGAACGCACGGACGTTTAGTGTTGTGTTGGTCGAGTGGAGTGGGAGATGGAGAGCGCCTTCACTTCGTGTCTCAACATGTAAACAGTCCGTCATAGTACGGCACAAAATATATTTCACCCTGTACAGATGCAGTATATATACAGTACATTCCTAGTATAGACAATAAATGTCTGCCATTAAGGTATTAACGTGAGTTGTAACCTTCAATCAGGTGACCCTACGCCGAAGCCTGTTACACGTACCGCAGCCAAGCAGCAATACACACAACGTTAATGCACATTACGGACCCACCTGTGCTGTTCAAGTCACTCTACCACACGGGTCATGACGTCATTTATATTCCGTGTACTCTAAATCTTATACTGGTTACTCTGTGTCCCTAGGCCGAAGCGTGGTAATGAAATAGGAGATTAATTGATGCTAGTTCTTCAGTAATTTTACCATTATTAATGTTTGTCATTGGATCTGAGATTATCGAAACTGGTTGGTGCCAAGGAAATAATATGTTCAAGGAGTCATCATCCTCATTATCATATCTTTTGTGAGAGAATCAAAGTTATAGGGTACGTATCGACTTACTGCATGTGGTAGAAGTCTTCTTCTTAATGAGAACACTCAAAGTTTCCCTTCGCATGAGTAAAGCAAATAGCCAAACAACGTTAAAAGCTCTTTCCATCCGGTCTACTGTATCCTCCTTCAAACCTACCATTGCTCTCTTGAACTTGTTGTGGACATTGATTCCACAAAGTCGAGCGCTTCTCCAGATGTAGTACATTTCTACTCTAGTGGTTCTCTGTACCTCTCGCCCTAAGAACTCAAGGGTTCACTCTTATAATAAAATACAGGTTATTCAAGTGACCTCTAGATGTAGCATAGTTTTTAATGGGATATATTCCTACCCCACCTTATGATGCTTGGACATCCAATCACTCATCTGCCTCTGTGGATTCTAGGTTACAGTTCTCAGTCATTTTGCGCCAGACATAAAACCAACGAAATTCTTACTAATTTCGACCTCCTGAATTAAAAAATAACAAGTAAAATGTTCCATCAGTTCGAGTTTCCGAGATGCACAATATAATTCATTTTCTATGCATTTTTTTAAACCACCGTATTTCGTCGTGTGTAACTATTTTGTTTTACAAATGTGATGACCCATTATGTGAAAACAATATTAGTATAAGTAGGCCACTATGTTGGAAGCACTTGTAAAACGGAAATTATTTTATTGCCCTTTTACGAATCTATTTGGAGGAGCAGGTTCGCGGTATGAATCGGTATGAATTCGCTTGAGTTTACCTGATTTTAATAGAGATGTGTATTCCTTTCACTGTGAGCTTTAATTACATTACTGAAGTTTATATTTTGCAATAGACCACCCTGTCAAAACCACTTCTAAAACCAGAAATTGTTTTATTGCACTTTTCGGTTCCATTTGGAGAGGGAGAAACAGATTCGCCATATGAAATCGCTTGAGTTTACCAGGAGATTTCCGTGATATTAGTATTCTGTGTAAGACGTGTATTTCTTTAAAGTTTCCTTTAATGATAATATTCAAAGTACGAATTATTTATATGTGCGGATTTGAAGGTTGTAGCATTGCTTCTTGGAATGCAATTAAGCTACACAAAATTTTGCTCCTTTCTCTGCTAATGGGACAGTCGCGCTCGAGATAACCATTATAGAATAAAACGAAAATCACTAGAGCCAGGGAAGAAAAATATTATACATCAACCCCTTGTACCTCAAAGTAAAGTAATTTTATCCCCTTCACACATTAAATTAGGATTAATGAAGAATTTTGTTATAGGGTTGAATAACAAAAACTGAAGCATTTAAACATGTCCAGGAAAAATTTCCTGCTATTAGTGACCCAAAAATAAAAGAGGGAGTTTTCAATGGACCACAAATTAGAAAAATAATGAAGGCCAATCACTTCGAATCTTTGTTGGAAGGAAAAGAGAGAGTCACCTGGATTGCATTCAAGAGGTAGTATTAAATTTTCTGTGTAACCGTAGAGGTGAGAACTGTGAAGAACTAGTGCAAAATTTACTGTTGGCCTATGAAACTATGGGTGATAAGATGTCTCTGAAAATCCATCTTGACTTTTTCCCCGAGAATTGTGGCGATTTCAGTGATGAGCATGGTGAGCACTTTCATCGAGAAATTTCAACTATGGAAAAAAGATACCAAGGACAGTGGAGTACTAACATGCTAGCAACTACTGTTGGACTTTAGCTCGTGAAGTACCTGATGCCCAGTATAAAATAAAATGCGGAAAAAGGAAGCTGTAATATTCTGAACAGTGTATATTTAAGGTTATTGTCATTATATAAAGCAGTATTTTGAATAGATATAAATTCGAAAAAAAAAAGTTAAAATTTGTTACGCAGTGTTATACTTTTCGCTTTCCAATTCTGTACACCTGGAACAAATGTAGACCACACGATGCCAAGATGTAAAAAAAAAAAAAAAAAAAAAAAAAAAAAAAAAAAAAAAAAAAAAAAAAAAAATGGGGACGAATGAAATGGCTAATTTTTTGTTTAAAATAGTCTACTCTTCGCTTGCCTTACAGTAGAGCTGATTTTATATGAATTAAACCTACTGTCAGTGTTTTTTGAGTAAAACTATATCTCCACTCAACGCAGTAGGCTTATACAGAATACCTATTTCTTCCCAACGTCATTTATTTCCACTTTACCTCTCACTTCACTTTACAATAATTAGGGCTGAAATGTAAACGGCTGTACATTACTTGATATATGCGTATATATGCTGTTATCAGGACATAATTTCCGTCTTGTATAGTTCTGACTTAGACAGTCTTGTTAAAATTAATTTATAGGTAGCATGTTTGTATATAACATGAACAATTAAAAATTATTTATTGTGTCTGAAATAGCTTATTAAATGCTAAGTGTAATTTATTCACTAAATTAGCATAATGTGTATGACAGTGTTACATAGATGAACTTTTCGGCAAATGTTTTGCCATCTCCAGATCATTTAGGTATGTATGCTATAATGTATGAATACTTTCAAGGCTTAGAGTACAAACAATATCAAGGTTAGAATCAGTTACATCTAAAACAGTTAAAATATTTAAAGTAATTTCTGCTAATTGATAAGTTATTTAAAATGTAACAATATAACAATGAAGAAAATTATCTTCCATTAATGTGTTGTATAACAGTGGTATTGTTTTTAGTGGCATATTTGTTGACTCTTGTAACTAAAATTAATTTGTTTGGTCACATTGATTGGTTTCTTCCGAGGTTTTCCCCAGCCGTGGGACTGATGGCGGTTGGTCTATGGCGAGTCCTCTGCCTCACTTCATTTCACTCCCTTTGGTCTGATTACCTGGTTGGGTTTTCCGAGGTTTTCCCCAACCATAAGGCAAATGCCAGGTGATCTTTTGGCGAATCCTCGGGCCTCACCTCATCTCACTACATCTCGCCAAAATATTGTAGAAAATTGTAAAAAGAAATTGTATAAAATTGCAGAAAATTGCAAAATTGTAAAAATTGTAAAAAAATTTGTAAAAAATATAATAATTGTAATCTTGTAAAATTTTGGCTTGTTCCACATCTTAAAGCTTCATTGGCTAATGTAAGATCTATGGAATATAATAAATGAAATGGAAAAAAACATATTCTTCAATATGCTTATCGGAACTTTATAATATGCCTTTAAAATGAACAGTTAAGATTAAGAACAATGATTTATGTCAATGGTAGGTAATAATGTACCAATCTGGCTGTTGTAGGTGGTGCAAAAGGCACTTTCTAGCGGTTGATCCGGTCTGCAATCGACCGCCATGCTGTGTATCTGCTATCAGAAGACAAGCCAACACAGTGCTGGAAACCACAACAGAAGAAGGCCTCGTATACACTCTTAAGCTAATGGCTTTCAGTTTGCCGCGTGCTTTCGTGTGATCAAGACGTGTTTCTAGCTTTTAAACTAAGTAAAAAAAATTAAGCTGAAGTATAAAATTACTATGGCGCAGGGACTATGACCTGGTGGTCATGAACAAAAAGCCACATTTTGTGATTAGTTCTAAATAATTTTTGTGATGAAGATATGAACCAGCACTATTTCTCACGTAGAAATACAGCGAGTGATGCTTAGTATCGCTAGTAGGTGTCACAGATGTCTGGAAGAAGAAGAAGATCGACGCCGCTTTCAGCATCTTTTGGAGTAAGTACAGTACACACATCTTATATGTAGCAATTTGTTACGAAATCGGTTGTATTAACGAGTATATGAAGCTTGCGTTGCCAGTATGTACAGCACTGGATTGCACACCGATAGCGTATATGTATATTGCGTGGAGGTCGATTAGTATCTGAATCACTTAGTATTTAGCTGTAATTCTATAGCAATATGAGTCCAGTGAATTATGACTATGTTGACATTAGGAGCTCTTCATAAACTAAAAATAAAGTGTAGTATGAAATGTTCTTTATCTAGGCATAGCTAGCAAATGCGAATGTTTGCTGAAGAATCTGCAATATTTATTTCACTTCTTGCCTTACTAATATATGGAAAGTAATTCATGTAAGCCTTTTAACATTTTCAGCCTGGGCCATTTTAAATATCCGTGAAGTCGTCTGTTCAAGGGTTTTATTGTCTTCGCAAGAAAAGATGGTAAAATGTAAAAGCAAAAACTATATAAATACACTCATACTGTTCCAGGATTATTGTGTTCAATATTATGTTGAAGAAATGTTGAATATTTTAACATTATTTTCTGTTTTACCTTCTACAAAGTAATCTTACATGTATTGCAGATATCTTCTTCTTCTTCTTCTTCTTCTTCTTCTTCTTCTTCTTCTCTTCAAGTATTAGGCCATATAGTCTGTTACGATCTCACAGTTGAATTTTCAATCCAGCGCTTCTTTGGACGACCGAGAGATCTCTTCCCGTTTGGATGATAGTGAGCATGACTTTTGGGATTCTTTCTCTACGCATGAGATGCCAATGATTTATCCAGTTGTTCCGATAATGTTTTACGTGATTAATTACAGGTTCTAGTTGTAATTCTTCCATTACATTTTCATAGCATTTGTGATCCCATTTCGTATATCCCGCTGTATATCTCAAAAAATTTAATTTCATTGGCTGTTATTCTGCTTTCGTCTTTCTTCCTCAATGTCCATGCCTCACTGCCGTAACAAAGTACAGGTCTCGCCAAAGTCTTGTATAGGCGAATTCTAGTATGCCTTTGTACTAGGGAAGGTTAATTATTCCCATTGTTTTGGTGTATTTAGAAATTTTCTGTGAAATGTGTACTTCATCGAAAGAAGATACTGTGTATCCGAGATATGTAAAATAATTTACTCTTTCTAATATTTTTTAATCTAAACATATTTTACTAGCCATAGGGTATTTTCCGCAGAAGGCCATAATTTTAGTTTTTTTATTGATTTTTATATCATATTTAATTCCAATTATGTTAAAATTAAAAATTGGACGTTGTAATTCATCTTCTGAGGATGCCACCAGAGCTAAATCGTCTGCAAAAAGTAATAAATCTAGTTGTAAATGTCTATTGAGTTGTATATATCCATGAGGTAATTGTTTCCATTCTCTAATTATTTGATTCATATATATATATATATATATATATATATATACATATATCATAAACAGCAACGGTGAAAGGCCGTAACTCCTGTATGAATTTCTGTCTATTGCGATAATTTATTGTCACACCTTACTGCAATTAGATTTGTTTTATGGATATTATGTATGTTTGCTATAAGTTGTTGTGGAACATGGTCCGTGGCTAATACATTTAATAATTTATTTCTGTTCACCCTATCGAATGCTTTTTCCAAATTAATGAAAGCAATATATGTTTCTAAATTGAATTCCCTGTGTTTTTCCATCAATAATTTTAATGTAAGATATCCATCGCAACATGATCTTCAGATATCTAATACATCAATTTGTAATACTTATTAATTTCTCTTCCACCCATTGAACTTCGGCTGACCTCGTAACTTTTAAAATTACTTATTACTATACGATAAGTCTATATTCATATTATCGCGCCCGCGAAAGTGCTCCAAAGTTGCAGATAATGTGCATATATTCTTTAATTGCGATAAAATAATATCACTAGCTTTAATGTATACTTCCTTATTTTCCCCATATATTATTATATAGCACAGGTCAAAACAAAGGGTTCTCTCGAGACGGAAATCTTGCAGGAAGATTGCCAGCTCTAGCAGAAAATATTCTTGCCGTTTCACGGCATTACAGTCTGATATATGATCTTTCTCGCAGGTAGTGAATTATTTAAGGAAATGGAGAGTATCTTTGCTCAAATGTTCTCCATTACATTCTGTACAATTAAGGTCACGTAAACCCAATGTACTACTTTTCACACAACAATCTCGCAGCTCGGTAAGAATGCTGGTAACTTAGGTTTGCTTTAAGTGTGGCTGAAGACACAATGCGTGGGTTTTCCTGGCGACACAGTTCCTTGGAACTTTTTGTTGTGAATCTCAGTCAGCTATGTGAACTGTACTAAGAATTACACACTTTCAACCATAATTAGATACACAATACAGCAACGCAATTTCCCTGTTGAAACTTATCTACTGAAGAAGAAATCGTGCGAGTTGTGTTTAAGCAAGTTTCGACAGTGCTTTCAACATACTAAATAACCATCCAAACATCATGTTTTAAATATTTATTATGTGCTAATAAAGATGAAATAATATTAGTGAAGATGGGCTTCAATTAGTGTCCCAGAATTTCAAACATCGCTGTAGCATGTGTCCATAATGTAACGGAGGTCCATTTTGAGCAACTGCTATAAACTCCAAGTAATAATCTTTCCATCTCCTTAAGTAAATAAATTATTTATTCATAGTCTTCTGAACAAGAACAAGTCCTTCACTGCAAACCCTGCATTCTCTAGTCTTCCCTATTTTCCGCCTTTCTCTTAATATCCGCATACCAACCATATAAGTTACTTATATCTTAATGTTATCTTCTGATACCTTCTGTCCCGAACTTTTTTCCCCGTTCAACATTCCTTTCAGTACATCCATCAGTAGGCAGTTTCTTCTTAGCCAGTGACTCAGACAAGGTCTTTTTCTCATCAGTGTCAGCTTTAATCTTTCTTCACCCACTCTTTCTAGCACACATTTACTTCATATTCCGCCTGTGTATTTCACATGCTCTTTCTTCTCCATATCCACATTTTAAACACTTCCAATCGTTTCTCTTCACTTCGTCGTAATGTCCATGCTTCTACCCCATGTAGTGCCATACTCCACACAAAACACTTCACTGGTCTCTTCCTTAGTTACTTTTCCAGAGGTCCGTAGAAGATGCTCCTTTTTTAATTAAAAGCTTCCTTTGCCATTGCTATCTTCCTTTCAACTTCCTGACAGCACTCATGTTACTACTTAGAATATACATCAAAAGTATTTTAAGCTGTCCAGTTGTTCTACTGATAATTTCAAATTAGCGAATTTACTTTATTTATTTTTCCTCCTATAACCATGGCCTTCGTCTTGGTTTGCGCTTTATCTTCATCCCGTATCGCTCCAGCTGTCATTTACTTCTAGTAGCATGCCCCTTAGTATCGTCTCCTTTTCTGCTAACAATGCTATATCATCAGCAGATCTTATATACTTTATTCTTCCTCCTCCTACTATTACCCCTCTCATGTTCTGAAAACAGTTCACTAAATCATGTAAGCATATTTTGAACAGAGTAGAGCATCCTTGTACTCTCTCTCTGACATTTCTTTTCCTAGCCTGACTTTGATCCATATATATATATATATATATATATATATATATATATATATATATATATATATAGACACGTCGACAATCAAGGTCGACAAGTTATCAGTTGTGAGCCAGTTGTTGCAGTATATATATATATATGATGATGAACTGGCTTTAAAAGAGATGAAGTGTGTATTAGAGAGGGTGGTCGGCAGTTCCAATACTTATTAGGAGGTTGGCCAATAAATTACATATGTAATGTACAGAGCGTTCACCTACGGTTGGGGCCAAGAAAGCGTCATGTGCTGATACGCCGCTTTGTGCGCGCAGTTGTAGAGACACGTCGACAATCAATGTCGACAAGTTATCAGTTGTGAGCCAGTTGTTGCAGTGTTTTTATTTACAGTGCAGTTTCTTAACACTGTTGCTTAAATATTCAGCGTGTGTGTAAAATTTGTGAACAATGCAAAACGCAAAATTCACGCTTGAACAGAGAGTTTTTATGCATGATGCCTATGTGAAAACAGAGTCGTGTAAAGAGGTGCGTAGGCAATTTGAAGTGAAATATCCGGGTGCTCCAATTCCCGGTAGAGAAACTGTTAGACCTCTTGTTAATAAATTAAGGACAACACGGTCGCTAAATGCTACAATTTCTAAGCGAAAACGAAGAGTATTGACGGATGAAAAAATTGATGAAATCAGATGAATTGAAGGCGAATATAACAAGAGAGATTAAGAAAATTACTGAAGACGAACTTATTCATGTGAATGATAATTTTATTAAAAAATGCCAGAAATGTGTGGATTCAGATAACATCACTTCCAACATCGCTTATAACAAGGTTAGTACTACGTAGAAAAATTCTCGTGTGCATGCTATTAGTATAGAAAGCGGAAGCTTACTGATAGACGATTCCCGCAGGCAACACCGCAGGCAGGCCGCTTCCCTGGCCCCACATGTAGGCGAACGCTTTCTATGTACCTAATGTATAAGTCGCAACATTTTATTGCCGGAAACTGACATGTTAAATCACCGCTAAACGGGCTGTTATTTGCATATGTTCACTATTCGTACTATGCCGTTGTAAGCTAAACCTCTTTCTAGGCGTACACTCGTTAGAATCAAATATTCGATAATGTACCGCTATACTGTATCTTAATTAGGCCTACGAGGTGTGTGAGTGATGAAAATTTAAAAGTCAAAGACTCTGTATTAATTAAGGTGAATAAAACAAAGCAGACTTAGGCCTGTTGAAAACAAGAATAAAGAGAAGAGAGAGAACAATTGAATGGCGAACTATAGATTTTAATTCTTAACTCGACGATATAAATCAAGGTTTTCTTTGAGAATTTTTTTATGTAATACGTCTGATGAAGCAATCCTTCTTTTATTTGTTATAACGTCAAAAGGAATAATCGGATTAATTTGAACAAAAGCTTTTATGCGTGACATGGGAGTCACGTGTAGGTGATGAGAGAAGCAGAAAAGGAACTTCTATTGTACCTTGAGTATAAATAAAACCTGAGGAAAAACTATGAAATAAAATACAACGTTATGCAACCGTTTATAAATACTAATTGAGAGTTTCATAGACGAAAATTGATATTATATTTTCCAGATGATGGACAGTGTTCTAGAAATCTGTTGTGTAACCTATATTAATTTGGAAAATTGTTGCAAAACACTATTTAAGCAGGTGACAGGGATTATCGTTGTAGCTAACAATGTAGCATCAATACAAACACATTTATGGAGGATAGAAAAGGAACATCAAAGCATATATAGCTAGAAAGTTAAGAAGCTTTAGAAACTGGATAAAATTGTGTTTGCCATAATGGATCTTCGACAGAGTCGTTGTGCTTTTACAAAATTGAATTAGAACAAAAGTGAACTCAAAGTGAGGCACAAAACATCAGAAATTCTTTAAATTAATACGCATGTAAAATGAAGGTGAATAATTAGTATCATCACCATCATCACTACCATAATAATCATCACTATCGTCGTCGTAACCAGCACAATTGAAGAATCCACTGCAAGAATGATGGATGTCACTTTCTTGTCGAAAATGAACCAAGACTGTCAATGCATAGCTTAAGACATATAGAATGTGCATAGAGAGTTATATGGCATTAATACTGACAGGTCCACACCTGTGGAGTAACGGTCAGCGCGTCTGGCCGCGAAACCAGGTGGCCCGGGTTCGAATCCCGGTTGGGGCAAGTTATCTGGTTGAGGTTTTTCCGGGGTTTTCCCTCAACCCAATACGAGCAAATGCTGGGTAGCTTTCGGTGCTGGACCCCGGACTCATTTCACCGGCATTATCACCATTTCATTCAGACGCTAAATAACTTAGATGTTGATACAGCGTTGTAAAATAACCCAATAAAATAAAATAAACACTGACAGTCATTGTCCAGTCATGATCGGAACTTCACAGTTAAGCTTTGAGCGCTAAGCATTTCAAACTTTCAATTGCTTCTCCTGCAAAATGTATTCCAAATGACATCCATCATTCTTGCAGTGGACTCTTCAATTATCAGTAGCATCGTCATGACCACCACAGTCACGAGCACTATTCGTCATATCATCATCATCATCATCATCATCATCATCATCATCATCATCATCATCACCACCACCATCATTATCATTATCGTTGTTGTCATCGTTGTCCATTATCACCACAATCATCATCATTGTCGTAAGCTTTTCAAGCTGCTTTGCTTTCAATGGAACATTTGTTTACATAGATATGCTTGTGCAATAGGCCTACTGCACTCAGAAATTTTTGGAAACCTGTGCAAGGATATTAATTTAGTATTCCGGTATGAAAGAGAAAGACTAATAGAACAAGAAACAGAGGGACATAACACAATTGAAGACTTACTTATGTTAGAATCATTAACGGGTGAAGGGAAGAAAGTAACAATAAAAAGATCTAAGTGAAAGATAGGCCTATATATGTGATAGTGCTGACGTTAAAATAAATAAAATAAAAACCTCATAAGATACACAATTTTATTGATTCACTTTCTTCGGTAAAATCTGTAAATTATTTTATAATACAAATATTTGTTACTACATTAAAAACACATACTATTTAACAGACACGGAAACATTTTTCTCCCCTTTGTTACAATAAAGAACGAGTAAACGAAAATAATTATGAAACATTGTAATTTATGTTATACTTTATTGCGTGAATCAGTGTTTACGAGTTTCATAATTTTGACGAATGTTAATATCTTTATGCGCTGATGCAATAATGTGACATATTGTGCGTGATTTTGACTAACTTCAAAGACTTGGCGCAAAAAGTAGGGAGAAATTCATTCATTCATTGTATTCAGCCCAAGGGCAGGTCTTTTACTGCAAGACAAAGAAATGTTTTATTTTGAGAACAAAAACATTCAAGTCCACCATTTAAAAAAAAATTCTATGGAGGAAAGATAATTAACAAGAATATTGGTAACCACATAAAGAAACACCAATTTTCTAAATTATAGTGTAAAAAATTAGTTTGAAATTTATGCACATTGAATTTTTGTGAAGTTTTTTTTATCCCCTCTAAAATTTTCATTTCTTTGCACGTAGGTCCTCAACTGCGCATCGCAGCAATTTCTGAAAGAAACTATCCGGCCATTAGGGATGCAATCTCTTTATATAGGCAGTTCGAACAATAATGATGAAGTATTAATTGATAAATGAATACAGCATTTTGTTGCTTCTTTATTTCAGTGAATTTTATCTTTATACAAGATAGCCGTATTAATAACAGTTGCTGTACATTTTTTATTTCTGTTTCAGATGAATTTGTATGAGATTCATGTGGAACGTTTACTAACGAGTGAAACTTGACGAATATTGACCTTAATTCATTTTAATAAAAATATTATTCGGTACACGAATTGGGTGAGTAATAAATGTGGGGAGTATGAACTCAGAAATAGTTAATTTAACATAGTCTAACTCTAAAGCACCTACTTAACTGTGGTATTAATTTCCAAATGTGTCCAATTCTGTATAATGTCCAGACATCGGATTCTAGGGAAAATGCCTATTTTGTTTCTTTAGGAGAAAAGTAAAAATAATTATTAATATTTGTGTTTCATGGAAATTGAAAGGTATTCAAAGAGTTTTATAGTGCCCTAAAATGCCCTAATACGGTTATTAGAGCCTAATTTGTTAATATTCGCTTAAAATGCCTAACTCACTGTAAAGTTTCGCATTTTATTCTTACTTTTTATAATTTATACATGCATTCACTGCGAAATTTAAGGCATTTAAAAAGTGGAAAGTTTGCTTCACACCGGCCATGAAACCTTGATAAAGGAAACAAAATGTTTTGAATCTCACGACACTCGCAATAGATTTCACCGAATTTAACATGTTTGGAGTCATAAATGCCGACAAAGAACCAACCTTAGTTTTGAAGCAGGCAACAATCACAACATGTGCTGCTACCGATTCAGATATATACTATACTATAAAAATGACTGTTTTCGGTCTGAAACCGATTAGCTGTACTCCCTTCAGAGTGTCATAAAATCACAATTTTTGGAGAAAGAGTGTTTTTGAAATATTTATGAAAAGTCGTAAAACTGCGAATTAGTAGGGTAAACCGTTACAAAATATTTAAAAGAATGGCCCTCCTAGTGTTAACACTACCAGGAAATGCAACAATAAGTGGAACTTTGTATTTTTGTCCAATTGAATCTCAATAACAACGGTTCATTTGAATGCTCGTTAACAGTTGCTCTTTCCCTCACCTTATTTGTGTTGAGAAGTTTTGAGCCTTAGGACGTTTTCCTGTGAAGTTTAACGCGATAATGCCGAAAAATATAAGTGCAAAATCTACATTGATCCGGCAATGGCTAACAGAATATTCAGAATTCACTTATGATGGAAAAATAATATTCTGCAAGATTTTTAGCAAACAGGTATGTAACAATAGTTGAAATATATAAATTCTATTAATTTTAATGAGTAGACCTATAATATTTATACATTGACTGAGCTATCCTGAGGTATAATTCTTTTTAAGACCACTACACTTTAACCTTTTAAATTCCGATAGTTAAAGTATTTGCAGGTCATTAAAATTTTGATTGTTCGAACCCACTAACTTTGTGATAGAAATACGGCAATACAACAATTAGGATTTTATTTTAATTCAGTTTACTTTACATTTTTAGATTTCGCAAGAAAAGAAGTGCCACCAAAGCAGCATGTGCAAGGAGCGGCTCATAAGGCTAAAGCTCAGCAGAAAAATCAACTGCAACAAACTTTAATAACACAGCCTACTTCATCCAATCTCAGCAGCAATTTCTATGCTGATTTAACCAG
Source organism: Periplaneta americana (assembly GCF_040183065.1). Classification (NCBI taxonomy): domain Eukaryota; kingdom Metazoa; phylum Arthropoda; class Insecta; order Blattodea; family Blattidae; genus Periplaneta; species Periplaneta americana. Next base: position 133,366,542 of record NC_091118.1, on the reverse strand, counting down.
AGCGTTTGTTGCTGCTAACATTCCCTGGAATGCAATTGAAAATCCGGTTTTAAGACAGTTTTTACAAAAATACTGCAAACAAAATATCCCACCTGAGTCGACCCTAAGAAAAAATTACTTAGACAGAATATACAATGAAACTTTAGCTTCCATTCGGGAGGATATAGGTGATTCTTACATGTGGGTCTCTGTGGATGAAACCTCAGATCCTATGAATAGGTATATAGCAAATATGGTAGTAGGAAAACTTAGTCCTGATGGACCTTCGATTCCACACCTCGTATGTGTTAAGGAACTTTCGAAAGTGAATAGCCAAGCCATTGCTTATTTTGTAAATAAAGGCCTACAGTCTTTATACTCAGGTAATATAGACGATTCTAAAGTTCTGTTGTTTTGTACTGATGCTGCCTCATACATGGTTGCTGCAGCTCCACTTCTTAAAACATTTTATCCTAACCTCACGCATGTAACCTGTCTAGCACATGGCCTTCACAGGGTTTCTGAAACAATCCGGAATGAATTTCCTCTTGTCAATTCGTTTATTTCTAACACAAAAAAATGTTTTTGTAAAGCCCCATCCAGGATTTCAATATTCAGAGAGAACTTTCCAGATATCCCACTCCCACCTCAGCCGGTTGTTACACGATGGGGAACCTGGATTCAGTCAGTGGTGTATTATTCTAAGTATTTTAAAGAAGTGGTCACAGTTATTGATAAATTACCTGAAACTGATAGTGCAGCGTGTGTGAAAGCAGTGAAAGATTGTCTGAATGACTCACGAGTGAAAAACGATATTGCCTACATAACATCAAACTTTTCTTTCATACCTGCAAGCATTGAACAATTAGAACGTGAAAAACAATCTCTTTGTACCCAAATAGCAATAGTAAAGGAAGCTCAAGTGAACATACATTCTGCTTTGGGCGAAACTGGGAAAAAAGTTAAAAATAAGTGGGACAACGTATTAAACAAGAATGTAGGATTTTCATTGTTGGAAAAAGTATCAAGAGTGATATCGGGGGAAAGTGTAAATGTTCCAGTAAGTATTGATGTTTCTATTGTACCTAATTTAAAATTTGCGCCTCTCACATCAGTTTCGGTTGAAAGAAGTTTTTCTGCTTTCAAAATGATTCTCAGTGACAAAAGGCAAAGGTTAACTGTGGAGAATTTAGAAAAAATTCTGGTGGTGTACTGTGCATATAATTATAATAAAGTCTGAGCATGGAACTGAATTTCAATAACTTAAAATGAGTAATCTTGATATCAATAATCATTATTTCATTAGTTTCAATATATTAAATTTGTGCAGCTCTGTTTATAAATGTAATATAGTATTCTTTTTTAATGTTTAAACATACTTTTTTGTGCGTATTTTAGTGTATAACTAAAAATTTCAGTGAAAGAAATAAGTATGATACCTTGATGTGCCTAAAATGCCTATTTTCATTAAAATAGAGCCTAATTTTACAAATTTTGAGCTTATTTTAGGCGCCTAAAACTGCAATTTAATGCCTAAAAATCCGATGTCTAATAATGACTTATTATTCGTTGTAATTTCGAACAACTCACTTTTATCATATTGATGTGTGAATCGTTTCGAGTAGCTTCCCCATATATTTAAGAAATGAACTCTCAAAAAAAAAAAAAAAAAAAAAAACATTTTTGTTAAAAGTGTGGCTTTGGACTATCTCATTCTCATCCCTTCAATTGTTTTGCATTGTTATTTTCATAATATGAAGAGGTGGAAAAATTCAAATACCTGGGAGCAACAGTAACAAATATAAATGATACTCGGGAGGAAATTAAACACAGAATAAATATTAGAAATGCCTGTTATTATTCGGCTGAGAAGCTTTTATCATCCAGTTTGCTGTCAAAAAATCTGAAAGTTAGAATTTTTAAAACATTTATATTACCGGTTGTTCTTTATGGTTGTGAAACTTGGACTCTCACTTTGAGAGAAGAACACAGGTTAAGGGTGTTTGAGAATAAGATGCTTAGGAAAATATTTGGGGCTAAGAGGGTTGAAGTTACAGGAGAATGGAGAAAGTTACACAACACAGAACCGCACGCATTGTATCCTTCTCTTGACATAATTAGGAACATTATATCCAGACGTTTGAGATGGGCAGGGCATGTAGCACGTATGGGCGAATCCAGAAATGCATATAGAGTGTTAGTTGGGAGGCTGGAGGGAAAAAGACCTTTGGGGAGGCCGAGACGTAGATGGGAATATAATATTAAAATGGATTTGAGGGAGGTGGGATGTGATGATAGAGACTGGATTAATCTTGCTCAGGATAGGGACCAATGGCGGGCTTATGTGAGGGCGGCAATGAACCTTCGGGTCCTTAAAAGCCAGTAAGTAAATATTCTCATAATAAATTTTACTTTGTATATTATGTAACCATATAGAGTTTTAATTAAAATTTTTAAATTATTGCATTTTCAAGGCCATGGAATAATTAAATTTTATTAATGAATTTGAAGGTACTTACGTTCGAAATATAAATACTGCAAACACTAAGCTAGATTTGTACATGAGCAGCATTGCTTAATTTGTACTCGCATTTGAAGATACATGTAGGCCTATAAGTCACCCATCCTTTAAATTTCTCCGATAACAGTAGCTCTGGTATTGTGTTTATGACCACACTGTACGTGTACGGACATGGCGAGGGCAGAGACGTGTGGATGAATTAGCAGGTACAGTTACCCAACAGGAACATCTCAAATTTGTCACTCACTGGCAGGGTTAGCTTAACTGCTCATTCTGTTATATCCTCTGTACATATCTGCGATTGCGTCACAAGAGTAACACGCTTGCTTGTCACAAGCACTCAAATAATGGTCGACTGGATATTATGTTGTTTAACTGAGCATACCAAACATCAGTTATGTACTGTACTATACACCATGTGTTGCACAAACAGCTGATCGTAATTATTAAGTCCTCAAAGTTTTCCAGAAGTCCATGCATGCATTAACACTACAATTGGGTACACACCCGATGGCAGTGATATATAATATACAATAATAACTAGAGCTCGGATGTTTAGGCATTTATAACAGTTAAAATAGGCAGGGAGAAAGGCAATAAAAACGTAAAAAACGCACATTAATCTTTGAAAAGGGTATTATAAATTTTCAAAAGGCATAATACATTTTAGCAATAAATTTAAATTATATCAACATAACTCTCATAATTACACATTTTGACTTATAAAATACTTTTTTCGTGATTAAATGTCTTTTCAGAAACCTTACATAACAAAACTGTTCCATCGGTTGAAAACACATGGGCACCAAATTTACTAACGTAAGCATGAAGTTTACTTTCTATTGGTTTACTGAATTTAGGCATTCTAACTATCCGATCTTATACCTTCTGTCACTCGACAATAATGACTGTTCCTCACTCATATATCTTTATCCTACAATAATAAATACGTGTAGCACAAAACTGTAACAGTAAGATCTGAAAATATGAAAGCAAACAATTGAAAATGCTACGTGACAACTTCTATGAGAACGAGCTTAATATTTAAAATTATAAAGCTGATTGTTGGTATCGTGATGACATGACAATATTATATTTGTAACTGTGGATTGTCGATCATTATTCATATTATACAAATGGTATTAAAGCACGATTATTAACAGATTAAGCATCGAAATAAATTACTTTTATCTACTATTGTCAGTAAGTTAGTCATTGTTTCAAATATTTAAATTTCACACACATTACATTACAATTAATTAGAAAATTTCAAATGAACAAGAAATAGGGATTGCCTTAAAATAACAAAAAAGGCATTTACTAGTAGGAAACGCCTTAAAAAGGCAAAATAGGCAAAATGAAAATTGGCCCTATCACTTTGATTTACATATATATTATTTTAAGGTACCGAAGTACATATGATATTTCCATGCAGATATTCTGCATTATCATACGATGAAAGAGTAATGGAACGGAGAAAAACTCTCTCCGGCGCCGGGATTTGAACCCGGGTTTTCAGCTCTACGTGCTGATGCTTTATCCACTAAGCCACACCGGATTCCACCCCGGCGCCTGACAGAATTGTCTCAGATTGTTCCAATTCTTAGGTTCACTCTAGTGGCCGCCCTCTGCACTACGTCATAGATGTCTATGAATTTTTCTCTGTTCCATTACTCTTTCATCGTATGATGAAATATCATATGTACTTCGGTACATTGAAATAATATATATGATATGCGTAAATCACTTCGTGATTTAAGACGGCGCTTATTCCGTCGGATCCCGGCCAACTAGTCACTCATAACGAGTGCATCTCAGCACATGTGTGGACTTCGGTCCTACGTTCATAGACATCTATGACGTAGTGCAGAGGGCGGCCACTAGAGGGAACCCAAGAGTTGGAACAATCTGAGACGATTCTGTCAGGCTCCGGGGTGGAATCCGGTGTGGCTTAGTGGATAAAGCATCAGCACGTAGAGCTGAAAACCCGGGTTCAAATCCCGGCGCCGGAGAGAGTTCTTCTCCGTTCCATTACTCATTCATCGTACTTTGATTTACTCCAAATCACAATTATATCTATGCAAATAATGATTTACTTCCACCCGGTAAAAAAAGGCATTTTGCCAAACATCCGGACTCTAGTTATAACATTACAATAATTACATAACATTGTTTTTTTTAACTTGGTTTTTAACGACACTGTATCAACTGCTAGGTTATTTAGCGTCGATGAGATTTGTGATAGAGATATGGCGTTTGGAGAGATGAGGCTCAGTATTCGCCATGGATTATCTGACATTCACCTTACGCTTGGGGAAAACCTTGGAAAAAACCCAACCAGGTAACCAGCCCAAACGGGGATCGAACCCTCTTCTGAGCAACTCCAAATCGGCAGAAAAACGCCTTAGCCGACTGAGCTGCATCTTACTTTTTGCTTAAGTTACAGTAACTAAATAAAATATTGGTATGCATGGCTTATATTAGTAAAAATTTTTAAATGGTAATTTTATCTGTGAGAAAAATCACTTCTTTTGACGGATCTGCACATCACTGAAAGAAAGAAATTTGTGGGTATTTAATTCGAACTTTTTACGTGTAGTTTAAAATTAACATGAAACATTAAAATGCTTATATGAGTCGAGAGGAAAAAGCTCTTAGGGTATAACTGCATTCCTTGCCCGCTGTCTGAATTCATTACTGTTTTTTTTTATGAGGTCATTTAATGCTTATAGTCGGGGACCATCATTCCGCCCATCCTTCCTCTGTTAATGGCAGAAAAGCGAGGTGATTATTTTTAACGGCCATCTTGCTCTCTAGTGCCTTTTAGCCACTAATACGTTACCATATATCACGAGAAAGTGGTGGAGTTGGATGTTTCCTTTCATTAACAATTCATTCCTAAATACATTTCTGGAACTCGGACTTCTGAGCTACTATTTGCAAGTACTGGTATTGGTTCAGTTCAATACTGTACTGTACTGTAATGTTTTACTTATTGTGGGTTATACGAAATGTAAGCAGAAGATATTGTAGCCTCAAATAACAGATTTAGGTATTTTCTAGAAAAAATTTGTTTTCAGTATTCTTGATAACCGAAAAAGTGGTTTTGGACTTTCCTTCTATTTTACTTAGTGGGTTATTTTACGACAATATATGGTGTGAAACTTGGACTCTCACTTTGAGTGAGGAACAGAGATTAAGGGTGTTTGAGAATAAGGTTGTTAGGAAAATATTTGGGGCAAAGAGGGATGAAGTTACAGGAGAAGTGAGAAAGTTACACAACGCTGAACTGCACGCATTGTATTCTTCACCTGACATAATTAGGAATATTAAATCCATACGTTTGGGATGGGCAGGGCACGTATGGGTGAATCCAGAAATGCATATAGAGTGTTAGTTGGGAGGCCGAGGAAATAAAACCTTTGGGGAGACTGAGACGTGGATGAGAAGATAATATTAAAATGAATTTGAGGGAGATGGGATATGATGGTAGAGACTGGATTAATCTTGCTCAGGATAGGAACCGATGGCGGGCTTATATCTGTCGAATGCAAAAAAATCTTATCAATAGTCGATCTATTACGCCTAAAACCACACTGATGATCCCCAATAATTTCATCTACATACGGAGTTAATCTTCTCAAAAGAATATTGTACAAAATTTTGTATGACATGAACAAAAGTGATATTCCTCGAAATTTACTACAGTTAGTCTCGTTTCCCTTCTTAAAAATAGGTACAATTGTGGACTCCTTCCATAGTTTTGGTACAATTTCCTTTTTCTAAATAGCAAGTACAAGTTTATAAATTTCGCTAGATAATGCGCTTCCACCCTCTTGTATTAATTCTGCTATAATTTGATCGATACCTGGAGACTTATACTCTTTTCAGATTTTCTGTCGCAATTTCAACTTCAGAGAGTGTGGGTTTGGGTATAAACCCTAATTTCCTTAAGTGAGGAAAAATAAGAAGAATGTCAGTCAGTTTCGAGTAGGTAACATTTAGACCTATTTTTATCTTGCTCCAGAGCATCAAGTAGGCGTTGCAAAAACCTTAAAATGTACGACTAAATTCGTGTCAATTTCTTTACATTTTTAATTTTTAAATATTTTTTATATAAAAATGAGAAGAAAATACTATCAGTTCCAGTAAATCATATTTATTTTGCCAATTAGAACGAAATTAACAAGCATTAAATTTAAATATGGTGAAGAATCAGTAGAAGGGAGAAAAATTCTCTCCGGCACCGGGACTCGAACCCGGGTTTCCAGCTTTACGTGCTGGCGCTTTATCCACTAAGTCACACCGCATTCAAGTTCCGATGCCGGATTGAATCCCTCTCATTTTTAAGTTCTACTTACTGTGTTCTCCTTTGTCGGCCTACCCTCGTGTACCGTGTCACAGTAGACACAGTGTCCAACCACAAGTACTGAGGTGCACTCGTTACGAGTGACTAAGTGGCCGGGGTCCGACGGAACATGCCGCCGTCTTGAATCACAAAGTGATTACTTACGCTTTATCATATTGCTATGATGTATCGAAGTACATATGGAGTTTTATTGGAGTAATTCTGCGTTTCCGTACGGAGAGAATTTTTCTCCGTTCTACCGATTCGTCACCACATGGAAACGCAGAATTACTGTACTGAAACTCCATATGTACTTCGGTACATCATAGTAATTAAAGTTAAACTCATTCTCCACAGTCCACAGCGTTAATGTGAGTTCGCAAAACATTATAAAGTTATTGGCGAAGATTATGACAGGAGAAGTTTAAATTTGTCGATAGAACTTTCGGAACCGGATTGTTTAAAGTGCTGTACATACATAAGAGATGACTTCCGACTTCATTCCTTCCCGAAGGAAGTCATTTTGCGACATCGAACGGATTTTAACTTATGAACCTTCCAATTTTTGGCGTGATTGATTACCCCTTGACGACTAACGGACGCAAAATTCAGATAACTCATTTATATATTTGGGATTAATTACCCAAATAATGACAAAGTCAGCTGAGAGTTAATAAGAAAACTCTCAAATAGCTTGCCAGGAACAAATTTATTGTATTTTGTCAAATTGTTGAGTTCTTAACTTGCAGTTTTTCGTCCCGACTCTACAAGCGGGCTCATAGATGTCGCTAGAATCTAAGGGTGTTATTCATAGACATTTCGCTAGCCCGCGCTACGAGGGTGCTAAACTAGCCCCGTCTATCAACTGGTTACTTGTACAGGATTCATATCATATCATATATCATATCATATCATATCATATCATATCATATCATATCATATCATATCATATCATATCATATCATATCATATCATATCGCTAACACTGGTTTATGAATACGAAAAACGTTAGTTCGCTGATCAACCACCGGAAGCCCGCGCTAAGAATGTCTATGAATACGGCCCTAAAAGTTTAGGCCACCTAGTTCGTCAGAGGCTATTCAGAGTGCGCCATAGTCGGTGGAGCTCCATTACAATCGTCATTAATTATGAGACATGGTCCTTGCCCAAAACTAGTTACAAATTGAGGGTGAAGCGCGATTTGAAGCCGGACCTCCGAGCTTATAAGCACAACGCGATAGCACTGAACCAACATGGCGATATGTTATTGTTGCATTATTTATTAGGAGTGTTAAAATACCGATTCGATGAAGATTTTGTACTAAAATTTTGTTTGTCTGTATAGCTCCACTTTCTTCACAATTTGCATAATGAAAAAGTAACAACCGATTGTATGTTGATGATGAATGATATTTTCAAAATACAAATATTTTCTCGTTTCACTTACTGTACAGCATTTAAAATTAACAAAGTTTGAATGTTATAATTTACTACGATATTCTTTCAGATTATTTATTGTGCAATTCTCTGCCTGTTTCACATCAAGGACTACGTGGTGTGTCTAAAAAGTTCGATGAATGGTGTCATATCTGAATGGCAACTTGGAGCATGTGCTTGCGCATGCGCATGGTTCTTCAGAGACTTCGGAAGAATCGATACACAGCATGCAATGCATGTGACTGGCAGTGTAAACAGACTGCGACCAGTTGAACGTAGTCAGTGTGAGAGGAAGTGTCACAGCTCAATGGAGCAACGTGTAAACATGAAGTTCTGCTACAAACTGGGGAAGACTGCAACGGAGACACATGGACTGTTGGTGCAGGTGTACGGGAGGGAAGCCGTGAGCAGAAAATGTGTTTACGAATGGTTCAAACGCTTCCGTGAAGGGGAAGGAAACAATTGAGGATGAGCCACGTTCAGATCGGCCATCGACAAGCAGAACCCCAGAAATGATCGAGAAAGTGCGACAAATGCTGGCACAAGATCGGCGACTGACTCTAAGATTGATTGCGGAGGAATTGGACATTAGCCAGGACACCATCGTCCGCGATGATTTGGGTAAGCGGAACATCTGCTCCCGATTTGTGCCGCACAAGCTCATAGACGAGCAGAAAGCAAAACGGAATGGAAAGTTCTGGTGATTTCATTTCCATGTGTGACCGGGATCCATTGCTTCTGAAAACCATCGTCACGGGAGATGAGACCTGGTGCTACCAGTTCGATCCGGAATCAAAACGCCAATCGATGTCATGGTGTTCACCGACTTCCCCGCGACCAAAAAAAAAAAGGCGCCCGCAAAAATCCAAGGTGAAAACACTGTTAATCGCCTTCTTCGACAACAACGGCATTATCCACAAGGAATTTGTTCCTGCAGGTCAAACCATTAATGCTGCATTTTACCAGTCCGTTTTGAACCGATTGCTACAGCGTATCCGGCGGGTTCGGCCAGAGTTGCACAGGACTGGAAAATGGATGCTGCTCCATGACAATGCCCCTGCACACTGTGCGATCCGTGTGCGCCAATTCCTGGCTCAGAAGATGGTAACTGTTCTTGAACACCCTCCGTACTCCCCTGATCTGGCTCCTGCGGACTTCTTCCTGTTTCCCCGCTTGAAGGCGGCCATGAAAGGTGAACGTTTTGCAGACGTGAATGCCATCAAAGATCGTGTGACAGCCGTTCTGCGATCGATTCCACAGGAGGTCTTTGCTGATAGTTTCCAGAAGCTGTACGAACGTTGTCAAAAGTGTGTTGTAGCGGATGGCGACTATTTTGAAGGACAATAAAGACAATTTGTTTGTATCTTTGTTTTGTTTGTTTTCTAATAGCATGCACCGAACTTTTCCAATTCCTGGCTCAGAAGATGGTAACTGTTCTTGAACATCCTCCGTATTCCCCTGATCCGGATCCTGCGGACTTCTTCCTGTTTCCCCGCTTGAAGGCGGCCAGATCAGGGGAGTACGGAGGGTGTTCAAGAACAGTTACCATCTTCTGAGCCAGGAATTGGCGCACACGGATCGCACAGTGTGCAGGGGCATTGTCATTGAGCAGCATCCATTTTCCAGTCCTGTGCAACTCTGGCCGAACCCGCCGGATACGCTGTAGCAATCGGTTCAAAACGGACTGGTAAAATGCAGCATTAATGGTTTGACCTGCAGGAACAAATTCCTTGTGGATAATGCCGTTGTTGTCGAAGAAGGCGATCAACAGTGTTTTCACCTTGGATTTTTGCGGACGCCTTTTTTTTTTGGTCGCGGGGAAGTCGGTGAACACCATGACATCGATTGCCGTTTTGATTCCGGATCGAACTGGTAGCACCAGGTCTCATCTCCCGTGAGGATGGTTTTCAGAAGCAGTGGATCCTGGTCACATACGGAAATGAAATCACCAGAACTTTCCATTCCGTTTTGCTTTCTGCTCGTCTATGAGCTTGTGCGGCACAAATCGGGAGCAGATGTTCCGCTTACCCAAATCATCGCGGACGATGGTGTCCTGGCTAATGTCCAATTCCTCCGCAATCAATCTTAGAGTCAGTCGCCGATCTTGTGCCAGCATTTGTCGCACTTTCTCGATCATTTCTGGGGTTCTGTTTGTCGATGGCCGACCTGAACGTGGCTCATCCTCAATTGTTTCCTTCCCTTCACGGAAGCGTTAAAATCATTCGTAAACACATTTTCTGCTCACGGCTTCCCTCCCGTACACCTGCACCTACAGTCCATGTGTCTCCGTTGCAGTCTTCCCCAATTTGTAGCAGAATTTGATGTTTACACGTTGCTCCTTGCGCTGTGACACTTCCTCTCACACTGACTACGTTCAATTGGGTGCAGTCTGTTTACACTGCCAGTCACATGCATTGCATGCTGTGTATCGATTCTTCCGAAGTCTCTGAAGAACCATGCGCATGCGCAAGCACATGCTCCAAGTTGCCGTTCAGACATGACACCATTCACGGAACTTTTTAGACACACCACGTATACAGCTTACAGTACCAGTTCAGAGACTTGCACTCAACAGCTGAACATTAACACGCTATTTTCCCCGAAAGTCTTCTAATTTCGCTGATCGAAACACATAAAGATGATAAACTTTACTTCATGAAAAAAAAAAATAAATAAAAAAATTGAACAAAATTGTTAACTGCCTCCCATTGGAGGTAGCCCAGAAGGTCTCGGTATACTCTCCTCTATACCGAGTTTGTGTCAGTATTTACTTTATATTGTTGAGCAAATAATGCTACGATAAATTTATCACGCAATTCATGTTGTTTTTCTAAACTTTAAATTTTTATTTCTGAAAATGATTTTGATATCAGAAAATGCTTTGATAATATTCTTAAATCGAATCGTACACCTGTTGTGACATGGGTCTATACTTTTACATACTTGGACTGTTTTAGTGTACCGTCGGTGACAAATTAATATACTCACTATGAAAAATGTTTGAGTTCTCTTTTGTAATTCATGCCATGATAACATTTAATGGTAAACATGTTTGGTTGACATATTGTTGTAGTCTTTCAAGTATATGGAGTATTGTTGGTGTTTGAAACAATGAAATGGTATGTTGCCATCTATCGGCGAATCCTGGAACTATGTCCGCCATGTTCTCCTGGTCAACCTGTAGGTATTAAAGGTGATTAATGAAATGATATTAACGAAGGCGAAATGAGTCCGAGATCCAGCGCCGAAAGTTACCCAGCAATTCTGCTTCTAGTGGTTGAGGGAAAACCTCTGAAAATCCTTAACCAGATAACTTGTAGCAACCAGGATTTGAACCCGGGCCCGCTCGTCCCATGGTCAGGCAGGCTAACTGTTACTCCACAGCGATGAACTGTTCAAGTTAATCTTCTGTCTTGCAGTTGTCTGGACTCTGGAGCTGTCGCGTATACGTACATCAGTCGCCATCGCTACGAATCGCATATCTGTCGGAGATGGTGATTTCTCGGAACTGTAGTTTTGGAACTGTAGCCACGGTCAGAACCAGTTACAAACCTTTTACAGCGACAAAATCACAGGTCTTCAAATCACACTCCATCACTAATTTTTAACATCTTCAATTACTCTGCCCTGCTGCTATTCAATCGTGCTTGCGACAATCCTTCACCTCATGTGGTAGCTATTACATTTTCGGTTTCTACCTACTTCTATCCTTCAAAATTCTCTAAATTCCTCAAACAGGACGGTGATAAACGATGTGAGACAAACGCTCAAATGCTTGAAGCTCACATAGATTCTTTATCACAGGGAATTTTCTCTTTTAAGGACACGCGATCGCGTACTTTTTAATTGTTTCTACTCCCATTTCTACTTCTTTCTTTGCGATTTATTAATTTCGAAATTATTTTGAACCTATTTTGACTAACTCATCAATTTATGCAATCTTGACATCATATCTTTATATGACTCGTAGGTAGTGAGTTTCAAGTAAGCCAAATACTTCTGGAGAGGAGGTTGCACTCTGGCAGGGAGGCGGACGAAAGATTGCAAAAAAATACATGTTTCATCGTTTTCATAGTTATATTTAAAATACTGTACGGTACCTACATTTTTTTTATTATTATTGTACATTATTTTAACACAAACATGTATAAAATGTAAAGCACTAGCGAGCATGTGACATCATAATCCAGATCTGTATCGCAGGCAGGTACAGTGCAGTCATTAATCTTTGCTGTAATCGGCTTATAAGGTGTTAATATGGGGAATGTATAATCACATTAAAGGGATTTTGAACGTTAAACTAACGATCACTGAAATACTAGACAAACAAGCGTTCTATAAACAAATGCTTTCTCGTTTCTACGCCATTAGCATCCCACTTCGGCTTATTCATGATGCTAATTATGTCGCAAGCAACTGTGACCTCGCAAGATTTGTTCGTACGATATAACCTGTAGGCCTATTCATAAACAGAATAGGGTAGTTGCACTAGTGAATGACCAATTAAGCACCTTGATAAGAATATTCGAATATAACCACTTATAAAATAGCCATTCGACATAAGTACGAGGCTTCGCTGGTTCCTGAAGACTCGCACTACTCATTTAATGAGTGAATTTTAATTTTTCTCTCATATTGGTTAAATTTATGGCATCATATTTTTATGATTTAAAAATCACTAGTGAATGACCATATTGTTCTAGTAGTTGACCAGATGAGCACTAGTGAATGACCGCAAATGGAAAATTAAGAATAATTGGAATAGACTGTGTTTTGGGGCTCTGTGCAAGGATAATATCATTGTGTACTACATATTATGTGGTTACTATTATGGTTTTCGGTCGAATAATTTTAAATTTAAGAACTGGAATAAAAATATAAATTTCTTGAGAAATTGTTTAATATTCAAGAATAGTTTATATAAATGTATAACTAGGCCTTTTTAACGGTTTGATTTTCCATTACCATTGAAAATTTGTTTTATAATTACTCGCAAAAGAGGCTACATTGTAAAAATAATGTAGTAAAATGTATACAAGTAATTGTTTTTGATAGGGTGCCTACATAAAAAATTAAGCTGTTCATCAGTTTTAATTTAGAAATTTATTTCAAGGACTGAATAAATAATATATATATTTTTATGCTAATGTATGCGTACTAATTTTTGCGACAATGTTACGATGTTTCTACTATATTTGATCAATTTCATTTGGCCACTTCCAAGAATCCAGTGCACATCTTTCCACAACTTTCACTTCTGATTCTGTTTTATCCGTTTTCATCACTACCCCTGAAAAATATGTTCCTTTATATTTCACAGTAACATACTAGTTTTTGCGATAGATAACTTCTTCTAATGTAGTGATAGCACTAGGTTAAGAACTAGGCCTATACATTACTTTCAAAAAGTCAATGTTTCCTGAACCAGTGTCAGGTACAAGTGACACACCTGAGTCAATTTCTGTTTCGCCTCAGATAGTTTTTTCTTAATTGTTTGTCTCAGAGTTCTCTTCTTTGTAGTTTCTTTCTCTTTCTTTCTTTGCGTTGTTTCTTCACGTCTTACTTCTCTTCTTTTATTTTTCTTTTATCATAATATTCTTTCCAGTCTTTAGAAGTTACAGCAAATGGAACATCAGGAGGAGTTCTTTTTATATTATTTCATTATCATTATTTTCTTCTATTTTTGGCCAATGCAAATTACTTTTTCATACAGTTTCTGGTGTCACATTACTTGATGGTCCTATAGCATTTAGTTTACTAATACAACTTCCATCAACATCATTGCTTGGACTGATACTTTGGATCCCATTTCCAATCTCCATATTACTTTCAACATTTCCAATCTCAGATGGTTCTGCAACAATTATATCATTAATAATACTCTGGATTCCATTTCCAGTAATTCTATTAGTTTCAGCACATCCATTCTCCACATTATTTCCATCACAACATTCTTCAAAATTCATTGCTGCATTTCTATTATTAGGAACCAAAAAATTGACATGAGTATCTTCTACTTTTGCAATATTTCTCTGAATATTTACAAATCTATGATTATTTGGAACCAGAGGATTGCTCTGGATGATATCCAAAGCTCTGAATATAACTTCTATATTCTTTATTGTCACAAAAGGATGTCTATTTAGAAAAAATTCTAGCCATTTTTCCCCTGGGCGAACACCATTAAATGGATTATTTCGTTTAATGTCTTTCATAACTTTCTGAACTGAGTCTTTAACTTCGTCGGGATGCATGGTAACCCAAATTTGGCTTCAGCAGTAATCCAATTTTCGAACCGGCCTTCCTCTTCTTTCGTTAATTTAGCTGTGGGACCCATTTTTCGCTCCAATGGTACTTTTCCATGTTATTTATTTATTAAAGTAGCTTTTGGAATTGTTATATTCTTTGCTAGCCGTATTGGTACTGATTTAATTTCTACGTATTGCTTCTACAGCTGCATAGAGATCTCCTTCGCTATATTGAAAACATCCGTATGTTTTCTTCTTTTTATTTCCTTCACGCGCCAATTTGGGCTGATTTGCAGAAAAATTAATTTAAAGGATTTCAATTGTTATTTTAAACTCATCTGAATATGAACTAGTAAATGTCTCTAGTCTCCAGTGAATGATCACTCAACTTTGGACCATGGTCATTTACTGGTACGAGTTCGTTTTTCGGTCATTCACTACAACATACATATGAAACGACAGTCACAGATTTTGAATTTCGTGCTCAGAAATAAAAATAACGCATATGACGATATCACCAGTAAATGACCGAAGTAGTCATTCATTGGGGAAGACCCATTATTCAGATCCAGTGAGTGACCACCCACGTTATTTATGCAGCTTTGTTGTTAGAATTAACTTTTTTACTGAAATCATTATTTAAATACCTATATAATTAATTCTTTACATAATATCTACGAAAAATAACAACTAATTGCTTCAAAAGGCCGCTATATGAATCGTTGTCACTAGTCTTACCTTATTAGGAGTGCAAGCAGGATTGCACATTTGATGCACACTTGAAGAAAACTGTCATATTTTATACACAGTTACGTG
Organism: Periplaneta americana; assembly: GCF_040183065.1. Lineage (NCBI taxonomy): Eukaryota > Metazoa > Arthropoda > Insecta > Blattodea > Blattidae > Periplaneta > Periplaneta americana. The sequence goes on along the minus strand of NC_091118.1, from coordinate 133,351,193 downwards.
ATTCTGAGTGACCACTGAGAGAGAATATTTAAAAACTTAGTTGATCTTCTGTAATTCGGAGTTTCATATTGGTTTTTGCAACCCTAACTCCTATTTTAAACAGATTTTTTACAAGATGGTCATTTACTGGATCCGGTCATTCATTGGTGCAACCACCCTATGTAAGGAATTTTATTTCGAGAGAGCTGTACAGTTTGGTATTTTTTTCGGTCTTCCCAGAATATTCAAATTCAAACAATGGAAATCCTGTACATACTCCATATGGTAATTGTGTTCAGTTGCTGGCTAATGCTTAGCTTAATCAAACTCTTCCATTAGTCGCATTCTAGCTATTTCTGTAATGGGGACACCTGTAAGGCGCATCTCCACTTCAGCGGTAACGGTGCTGACGTTCTGTTGAAATTAATTTTAATGAAGGTGATAAATAGATGCTTCCTCTAGATCCGAGATTCGGATGTTCAAACCCTGGTGAAGATGTTAAATTTTTAATGAGCAGTAATAATGGTATCGGATATTGGAGGAAAAAATGGGAGTATAGTGCAGTGCATCAGTTATTCATAGATTTCAAAAAGGCATATGACTCTGTTAAGAGAGAAGTTTTATATGATATTCTTATTGAATTCGGTATTCCCAAGAAAGTATTGCGATTAATTAAAATGTGTCTCAGTGAAACGTACAGTAGAGTTCATATAGGTCAATTTCTATCAGATGCGTTTCCAATTCACTGTGGGCTAAAACAAGGAGATGCTTTTTAACTTTGCTCTAGAGTATGCCATTAGGAAAGTCCAGGATAACAGAGAGGGTTTGGAATTGAACGGGTTATATCAGCTGCTTGTCTATGCGGATGACGTGAATATATTAGGAGAAAATCCACAAACGATTTGGGAAAAAACGGGAATCTTACTTGAAGCAAGTAAAGATATAGGTTTGGAAGTAGATCCCGAAAAGACAAAGTAGCCTGTATGATTATGTCTCGTGACCAGAATATTCTACGAAATGGAAATATAAAAATTGGAAATTTATCTTTTGAAGTGGTGGAAAAATTCAAATACCTGGGAGCGACAGTAACAAATATAAATGATACTCGAGAGCAAATTAAACACAGAATAAATATGGGAAATGCCTGTTATTATTCGGTTGAGAAGCTTTTATTATCCAGTCTGCTGCCAAAAAATCTGAAAGTTAGAATTTATAAAACAATTATATTACCGGTTGTTCTTCATGATTGTGAAACTTGGACTCTCACTTTGAGAGAGGAACATAGGTTGAGGGTGTTTAAGAATAAGGTGCTTAGGAAAATATTTGGGGGTAAGAGGGATGAAGTTACAGGAGAATGGAGAAAGTTACACAACGGAGAGCTGCACGCATTGTATTCTTCACCTGACATAATTAGGAACATTAAATCCAGACGTTTGCGATGGGCAGGGCATGTATGGGCGAATCCAGAAATGCATATAGAATGTTAGTTGGGAGACCGGAGGGAAAAAGACCTTTGGGGAGGCCGAGAAGTAAATAGGAAGATAGTATTAAAATGGATTTGAGGGAGGTGGAATATGATGATAGAGACTGGATTAATCTTGCTCAGAATAGGGACCAATGGCGGGCTTATGTGAGGGCGGCAATGAACCTCCGGGTTCCTTAAAAGCCAGTGAGTAAGTAAGTAATAATGGTATCGACTGAAGATGATATTTCGAAATAAAACAAAGACTGTACTGAAAGTATTTTACTTAAATCAAGAAAACTTGAAGCGAAACACTATTCTTATAACAACATATTAGCCGAGAGTAAGCTCCAGGGACCCGGACCTTCAAGCTCTTTCAGATCAGACGACGCTGACAGGTGGGCCATTCTGCCTGAGCCCCTAATAGGGCCAGGTCCCCTCCGCATACGAGTAGTCTGATGAGCCCCAGGAACTCGAAGCCCCAAACCCTTCCTATATCAGCATTGGACTTCACCCCAGCCTATTTTTACTATTGCGGGTGATAGACAAAATGAGGGAGAGGTGGAAAGTGTTGGTGGAATGATAGGGTGGACACGGGAGTATTCTGAGAAGAACCTCTCCAACGTCTGCTTTGTCCACCACAAGTTCCATCACGACCTAGCCAGGTTCGAACCCGGGCCGCCTGAATGGATGGCTAGGGCGCGAGCACTGTTGGCACAGATGCGGCTCTGACAATAGGCTATTCAAGTGCAGGATTTTAGCCGAGTTTCGAAGCATTTCGTATATTCTAAAGTTTATATTTACAGCATTTTCTTCTGCTGTGTACAACTTTTCAAAGGAAAATTTTCTTTTAAGCAGAATTTGTACCGGCGACCAATCTTTGCAAGCAATGTTAAAGCTGCGTGGCTTAAAAATACTACCGGCATATACACGCAGTCCTCTGTTATTGTTCATAATTTCTATAAAATTATGTGTCATTGCCACATGGAAGGGACTGTATACAGCAATGCAGATCTCGGAGCCCGTTCCATCTCAATTGTGTTGAAATAGAAAAACTTTTATAACCGTACTAGTCCAATTGTACTGGAACTCGGAGGCAAAAAAGTTATTTTTTATTCCAGAAACAACTTCACACAAATGAAAATGAAATATAAATTAACTTAGAGTCATGAACATTCCAGCATACGGTGTTGTATACAGTTGTAATATAAATGGAAATTATGAAAAAAATGATGTAGGAAATGAATGTTAAGAGGAGTGTTAGTGGAATAAATGTGTTGAATGAGACACTTGAGGTAATATTTAGCCTTATTAAGGAGATAAGTCCAACCATTTGCAAAGCTCGTACTGTCACAGAAGCAATATTATTACTTTAGAGTGATATATCAACTATTTATGGTCTATATAAAGTAATGTAATTCATTATTCATGGGCACTTGGAAATAAATGGTAACATGATATAGCAGTATGAGTATATTCTTTCACAAAATTATCAGGCCATCGATATTAAAATCTTGAATTGTCTTTAGGAAAGAATTAGAGCTCTTTTTAAAGAGAATTGAAATCTATTTCAGAAAATGTGGTATTAGGTAAATGATGATAATAATTTAATAAATAAGTAAAAGTTTTTTTTTCATACTTAACATTTTCACAATATAGACATACTATTTTGAACTTATACCATAAACATCAGGCTAAATTTATATTATATTTCGATCATGGTCACAATACAAGAGATGCAATATTTCGCTTTCCCTCATTGAGCCAAAATGAAAGACTGAAGCAGGTCTAAGGCATACTTCTAATTTCAAACCAAGGTTGTATACTAATTTTATAACAAGTGCTTAAACTGATTTTAAAATCATATTTTTTGTCGGTTATTTCACGACGCTGTATCAACTACTAGGTTATTTAGCTTAGATGGGGTTGCTGATGGCGAGATGAGATCGAGGATTAGTCATAAATTACCTGAAATTCGCCTTAAGGTTGGAAAAAACCTCGGAAAAAATTCTAACAAGTAATCAGCCCAAGCGGGAATCGATCCACGCCGGCGCGTAACTTCGGATCGGCAGGCAATCGCCTCAGCCGACGGAGCTACACCAGTGGCTAAAATCATAATTATCATATTGCATTTTTGTTCTTTATTATTGCCACTTTAACAATTTGATATTAATTAGCTTAGTATGTTTATGTAAATGTAATATGTACTCGTAATATGTGTTTTTTTAAGTTTATGTGTAATTACAGTTAACAGTTATTTGTGATTAATTTTTCGATGTAGCTCACTATTTGTCACACCCGAGCACAAGCATCTTGCTTTTTTCTGGTGTGACCCAGTTACAATTTATTAACACAATTATATTGTAATATGTGTATTGTATTATATTGCCAATATAGTTTAAATATGATTTGGAACTTCAACGGAGAGGAACGTGTGTTTTTTTCTTTTCTTTTTTTGTTGTTATTAAAGTAAGCGCCACCGATTTTGGCAAATGGATTTTGTTAATTTGAACTTCAGAGCGAGTTATGGTGGGTTTACACGTGCATGGATTTATTGGTAAACACATGAAGTTTCTCATCGGCACTCCAGTATTGTACAGTACATAGTCCGCTGATGTCTTTTCATCAAGAATGAGTAAGTGGAATTCTGAGATAGTCATAAAGTTTCTTGACGTATATGAAAAACAACAGTGTTTGTGGGATCTGAACTCTAATCTTTATATAAAAAAAATTGAGGTGCCAGAATAGAGGCTTACCAAAACATGGCAAGGGCAATGAAAATTGATGGATTCGGAATTGCCGAAGTTAAAGCAAAAATAAAATTCATATGAGATGCGTACATTCTGGAGGTAAGGAAAGTAACAAGAAGCATGAAATCTGGCGGTGGTTCAGATGACATCAACAAACCGAAAGTAACATGGTTTCCAGTTGCTGATAGGATTTTGTACCAAGTGATGCGAATGAGAGAAAGACAATCTTCAGAAATTTTGAGAACTTTGTATAAACACATTACAATCTTAATTTATATACAATTTAAGACTGCTATCTACTGAAAAATGAGATTTTGGCGTGTGTGCGTGCTATTTACCTATGCGAATTCTACACTCATTCATTTTCATAGTTTTATATCTAAGGGTAGATCTTTCACTGCAAACCCAGCAATCTCCAGTCTTTCCCATTTTCAGCCTTCCTCTTTATTTCCGCATGATTCATACATCTTAATGATGTCTATCACCTGCTATCTTCTTCTGCCCCGAACTCTTTTCCCGTTCACCATTCCTTCCATTGTATCCTTTAGTACGCAGTTTCTTCTTAGCCAGTGACAAAGCCAAATTCTTTCTCTCTCCCTCATCAGTTTCAGGATTATTCTTTCGTCACACGCTCCATTCTTCTTCATATCCACATTTGAAATGTTTCCGGTCGTTTCTCTTCACTTCGTCGTAATGTCCATATTTCTGCTCCATATAATGCCACACTCCACACAAGGCACTTCACTAATGTCTTCCCTAGTGCTTTTTCCTGAGGTCAGCAGAAGCTACTCAATTTTCTTTTAAAAGCTTCCTTTGCCTTTTGACTTCTTCGCAGCAGCTCAAGTTACTACTCATAATACACCACAAGTATTTTAAGCTGTCCGCTTGTTCTACTGAGTGCAATGTAGATGATATGTGAACTTCTGGCTAGAACTTTGATAATGTAACTTACACTTTGGAACAGGATACAAACGTTGATGATGATGATGATGATGATGATGGTGATGGTGATGATGATGATGATGATGATGATAAATTTATTTATTGTGGTAGTGATAAGGCCGTTCCACGCAACCAGGTAGCTAAATATACCAATGTAATTTCCGATTTCAATTTTGGAAGTAAAGCATCTCTTATGTCGGTAGCAAACTTTTGAATATTATAATGAACGACATTTTTTTCCGAACAATGTTGAAAATGAGAATAATTTCGATAAAGGGCAGGTAACAACTTTAATTTTTATATTATTGAGGTAATTTTTGGGCAAAAATAGTCTTCCTGTACATTTCAAGAATGCATAAAACCAACAATGAGGATAATGACAGCTGGTCAGACTTGTTTAATTTAAGATTTATAGTTTAAGTCTTCCAGTTATTAATAATGGAACTGAACAGAACTACGCTGCTTTTCAAACATTGGTGCCAAATAGTTCGTCTCTAAATTTAATAAGCGAAGAACCAGTACTCACACCTTTGACAAATGTGCCTTTACAGAATATACTGAATAATACTGAACACTTGGCTGAAATGAAGATGAAAAGCAACTTGAAAACAAAGAGGAAATCAACGTGAACATCCTGATTGTAAGCGTTAAACGACTTTTATATTGACTACCAACTACTTCAGTTCCTTCTTTCCTTTCTTTCTCCTCTCATATTTAAGTTTTACAGTTTCACTCTAATTTTTTCCGATATAAATTTATATTGCCTACTCATTCGAGGAAGCACTATACTCATATTTCTTACGACCAGTTTCAATATTACTACATTTTTGTTATGAAATTAGTAATGTGCTTTTTGTAGGAAAGTAGCCTATATTATATCTTTCTATTCATAAAAGAGAATATTGTATATTTTTGTAGGAAAGACTACATTATATCTTTCTATTCATAAAAAAGAATAGGCCTATTGTATAGTAAAATAAAATAACAAATAATGTAAGATTTACTTATGAAAAACTGCACGTAATTTTATTTGCATTTCGAAGAAAGTACTGAAGTAGATGTCTCAGCGTCTGTTTATTCTATTGGCAGATAATAATACCAAATGACCTACCACTAAATTCGGAGAAGGTTAACTTGTCATCAGCCACACTGAATTACACTGAAATTCGTAGATCAAGGTAGCGACAAAGAAGAAAAAACGACTGGAAGAAAATTAAGAGAAAAATGCAAAGAAACACTGGTCATTCTTACGTTTCCAAGGGAAGAAAATTAGTCCCTGAGAGGTCGGTCAAAGTTCCTTCTGGTGTTAAATGTCGACTGAAGTATTCTGATCGATTCATAAAACAGGATCGGGGATTATTGTTCAACAATTTATAGGATGTCCTTAAACTTGGGCCAATATTTTATGCGTGTAATTAGTGAATGCTAGTAGTGAAACTCTGTAGAAAAACCATACAGTGTAAATAAAACGGGGGTTAATGACTTTTTTGATCTGATAAAAGTTGCCTATGTGGAGAATTGGGTAAAACTTTGCAGTGCATTTAGACGGAGATAAGTTAAGTAGATTGAAATAAAGATGTTGAAAGTGAAGAAGGACTTTCCTGGGTCTTTTCTGCAAGACAGGATATGATGATGATACGTATAAGGACGTTCATATCAACTATCGTCAACGCGTCCATGAATCTCCAACGAACATACACCGAGAGGCAAAACTTACACTGTAAGTAGGTCTACTAAAGAAAAAAGATCTGTTTACTATAAAAAATGCCAGAAGCATTAATGATACACACATAACTAGTAATACTTCGGAGTAGGATGCTTTGTCGTTGCTTCAAGATAAGCCTGTTGGAATTTTTTGTTTTATATACACTTCAGTAGTCAAAAGTATACTTTGTTAGCAATACTTTGTTTTCATTGATGACAAAGAAGCTTACATTAACAAACTCTTGAATTTGTATAATTTATCGTTTTTATGGTCTTCTGATGTTAACACTGAATGTTTTTTCAATAAATTCAACAAAAACTTCTGTAAGAAAAGAAATCACTTGGATTGGGTAGAAAACTGTTGTAAATATAGAAGCGCTATATTTCCAAGACATTTTTAGGTAATTATTGCTGTCCGTTCCAGTATAAATCTGTCACAAGTTAAAAATATGTATTTTTCAATACTTTAAAATATAATTTCAAGAACAAATTTTATAAATAACACGAAGAAATTCATATTCTTTTACAAGGAAAAAGAATAATATGTAAAATCGCATTCTCTGATTTGATAAGCAGTTTCTAAATCTTTTAAGCGGTCTCCCGAAGAGTTAGCATTTTTTTAGTTACAACACTTTTCTTGTGGGGGTACGTTATGTAATTTAATCGCGGAAGAAAATAGAAACTCTCATGCTTGAACAATGTCTAGCAATCTCGTGTGCAGAGCTTCGAATCACAACTACCAGTAATAGAGAAACACTTGCGAGCAGAGCAACTAAAACCGCATAGTTCATTACAGCTTTAGTAGTTGCTGGCAGCACTGGCTTTCAGACTTGCCTTGTATCGACACAGCAGCGCTTCGAAACATTTCAACATTTCACACGCTTCGAAACATTTCACAGAGTTGCTTCAAATGTTTCGAAACAGTAAAATGGATTGCTTTTCCCATACCTATTGACTCGTTCTCCTCGCGTTGGTTTAAAGGCGGAGTTATTTCGTTATTTTTTTCATTGAGTTTGGAAAAAAATTTATTTCGAGAAATACTTTACAAGCGGTATGGATATCCGCACCTAGCTGCGGTGTTAAAACCAACTTTTTATTACAACATAAAGTTGGTTCATATATGACCTCTGTTTCTGATTTTACTCTTATTCAGTGAAGTAACGATGGGAGTTTAGATTTAAACCACTCCCCCAGAGTAATAGGAAAATAGAAGAGAAAGAGAAATAGATAATGAATTACATTAAGTTCACTGATCTTCATCACAGGTAAATGACTTTTAAAAATTTGTGATTGGGCTTACTCAGATCTGACATTCATGGTATTCTTTTTGTCTATATTTGTCACTACTTTACATATAAATTATCACTTAGGCCTACCATATAATAGTACATTATGCAACGAGCCTATAATGATAGTAATTAAGACGCGAGTATGTTTGTTTATGAAACTAGCGCAAGCGAGTTTCATAATTTTCATAGGAGCGTCTTAATTACCATTATAGGCAAGTTTCATACGACTTTTTATGCTCGACCATATTTCTAACTTGAAATTATTCAGAAGTATTCATTTTATTCGCATCTCACTGAAGAGCAGAAGTGACCTTGTGCAAGCTCGTAAATTGTGAGATGTGCGGAGACGCGAAAGTATTGTTTTTTCCGAGGAACAATAATGTCATTGACCTTGATATAATTTAGAGAATAACATGAACTAATTTTGATATAACCTGAAAATTGATTTACAATTGAAAAACGAGATGACAAATTGAATTTATTTGAATATTATTTACAATTAACGTTAATTATTGTAGTAACAGAACATAACCTTCTGCGACAGTATTGGATTCCCAGCCTCCGTGACGTTTCCCTCGTCTTTCGACTGCATATCCGAGAATAATCGAAAACCTGAACTTTAATGAATAGGTGTACTTTAATGACATGCATTAAAGGACTGCTACCAGATGTATAATTACTACATTTCGGCATGGTCGAGCATAAACAATATTATAATATGGTTTTAATATGTGTGGAATGTTTCGGTGTTAATGTAGTATTTCAATCTAATATTCAGTTACAGTATTGTTTCAATAATTTACAATAATTATACATAAAGTTTACGCTTCAATACCTTTAGAAATTGCAGTAGAGTGGCTCTCTCTAAGAGTGTAAAGTACTTAATGATCATCCCGCTGTTATGTGACATCTTTCTCCCAGAAGTAGATCTTGGAAATTCACCAGTTTTCCTGTACCGTTGTCTAGCAATATCGATAATTATTCCGATAATTCTTGCTTCATGTCTTTGACTCTAATCAATGCAATCATCTGTTGTGTTTATAAAAAAACTGTTTATAAGAAAACTGCTTTGAGACCTTTACAAATTATTCCAAATAGAGCTTTAAGAAATTTATTGGGTTTTCATTATTTGACTCCAGTTAAATCTCTATATCAATTTTCTTTTGTTCTACCAGTTGAATAAATTCTCAAATTAGGTGCTAATATTTTCATGTACAAAGTTATTAACAATTTAATACATAGTAATATTATATTTCTGTTTAATAAAGATATACATACTTATTTAACAAGACAAATTTTTTTTTTTTCTCAGCATAGCTCAGTAACTTATGGAACGAAAGGAATTAAGCATTTTTAATAACAACTTTTAACCAACTTCCTTTAGAATATAGAATTTTACGAAATTGCCGGTGTTTTAAGAATTGTTTAAAAATACGTTTTTGGGAAGATTATTTATTTTAATTCTCAGTTGATTTATTTATTTCATGGTTTCAAATTTTTTCTCCTTTCTGCCCAAAATTTTATGTTATCTTACTGTTTGTTCTTATTTTGCTTTCTTTCTTTAATAAATTATTGTGATATTGTTTGTTTTCCACAGATTGTAGTTTCATGACTTTTAAAATTATATTGTACAGCATATGTATCTGTTCTTGTATAGCCCTTACATATGAGTTATACTCGTTGGGGCATATTAAATAAATTAAAAAAAAAATATGGTTTTTGTTTTAAGAACAGCAAGAAGTGACTAAAAATGAAGTGATCCAACAAAAATATAAACGGAATAACCTCGATTCCCAAGTTACCGTTGGATAACGATAATATACACTCACCGGCAAAAAAACGGGGTCGCCTATAGTTTCTTCTTTTTTTTCGGTTTATAAAGTTACAACTAGGAAACTCGTTATGAAATGGCGAAAACAATGCTCCTATTGCCGACTCTACACGATCAATAATACTGCCAGTATTAACGAATACGGACAGTAATACTGATCGTGTGTGGACTGGAATGGTGGAATGACGACCAATACTGAAGGAGATCCGGATTTCCATCAGTACTGCAGAGTGGTGGGGATACTGATAGTCATGTTATACTGGCCGCTCATCCGTACTTCCGTCAATATTTTAAGGAGCAGCCATGGATGAATACGCGTGTAATACAACCTCCGAGTGGAATATTCAAGGGATTTAGATAGCCTGGATATACTGCAATATTTAATTGAATTACACGAGATGTTACCTGAATTATGGTACTCGTCTAACGCGTCATAATGTGACTAAAAACAAATGGAATACAAAACTTGACACACTGCTGTGTGTGTTTAAGAAAATTAAAACCAAATGCAAATTGTGAAGGTATGAGGGAAAATAAGATATCTTGCGATGCAGTTATCGGATAATAGCATCGAAGGTCTAAGCAACTGGTACGGATGATGAATATGAACTATCATCATGCACGTGTCATCCAATTAAATTTCTAAAAAAATCATTAATTATTAAGTTACTTTCTTTCTAAACTGATATCAAATTTCACATTACTGTGTTCTGCAATATACTGTATACCTTAGGCCAGTGGCTTCCACTAAATACTAAAATAATGTGAGGAAATTGAAGATCTTATCATAAAAAAAGGTTGAGAAACACTGGCTTAGTGTATAAAATAATATCAAAAAGTTGGTTCAGAGTGAATTCTGTAATGTAAGTTTTTTTTAATGAAAAGGATATTTATATATTTTTTATTAAGCAAGTCAGGTCACAGGTTGACTTAGTCATTTACAAGAGGCACCCTAGCTTCGAGACTTCTCTCGAATTTGAATTCGAGTCGTGTTTGAAGTGATTATTTGCTTGGGATTTTTTCTAATGTTTTTACAACTATAAGACAAATGTCAGGAAATTTAATGGCGAATCGTCGGCCTCATTTCTTCAAATATCATTTCGCTACAACCAATTCCTTGATAACCTCGCACTTATTATGGCGTCGTTAAATAACTGAATAAAATAAAATGAACATTTCAATGAAGAATATTCAAATTTTAATATTGGGCGAAAACTTAAATAGTCTTCTTCTAATGGAAGTTGTGAAACATTTCTTCGGAGAACATAATGAATGTCGTACGAAAAATTTCCCGTCAAGTAGACTAGATTAAAAAAAAATGTCTCCTTACCATATCTAATAGTGTTAATAAATTTGATTATAAATAAGTCACAATTTTCTAAGTAAAATTGAAGGGTTGTGTGCACACATGAAATTCTCTTTTGACTTCCATCCTACTTCGCTTGAACGATGTGCTAAACAGTGTCCAGGGGACAAAATGGCCGATTATATTTGAGAACAAAGAGTTGCATGGAGGTGTCGTTTATCACAGCCTGAATGCCCTTCTGTTCGTGTCACATATCAGGATGTCAGACAAGGCTATCTCACGTTCGGGCCTTGCGAACAATCAAGTGCGTCCAGGAAGTCGATATTCTGTCGTTTGAATCACTTTCATATCCTGCCTGATAGCTTACATGTCATGTGTTCGACAATACCGAGAATGGATACAAAATTTCGAAATTTGAATAAAATCGTAGTATGATATATTAATAACCTTCATGGAATGAAACTTTAAGATCCATTCTACTATTAGGTCATTTTTTCATCTCATTTTGAGGACATTACATTTCGGTCGCCAGTGGATTTGCAGTCTGTGTCGTTTTTGACTAGCTCTAGTCAGTCCATTCGCAATATATTATCTTGTCACCTGGTTATCTTCCTTCTATGTTCGTGTTATCTCATTAATGAAAACAAAATTGTCTGGTGAACATTAGATCTCTGATATTATCTCAACTTTTAGGTCCAGTATCGTATGCACTTTCTTCCTATTTTTATTCTGTATTGTGAATATGAGGGGAATAATATTATTATATTGAGGTAGTGATTTATGTATAATTCAAAATATGTGGAGGAGAAGATGTGAAGAGTCCACTGCAAGAATGATGGAAGTCACTTTCTTGTCAAAATTGAACCAAGACTGTCAATGCATAGCTTAAGACATATAGAATGTATATAGAGAGTTATATGGCATTAACACTGATAGTCATTGTCCAGTAATGATCGGAAAATCACAGTTAAGCTTTGAGCGCTAAGCATTTCAAACTTTCAATTGCTTCTCCTGCAAAATGTATTCCAAATGACATCCATCATTCTTGCAGTGGACTCTTCATATACATAATTCAATAGTAATAATGATAATAGTAGTAATAATAATGATAGTAGTAATAATAATAATAATAATAATAATAATAATAATAATAATAATATGGAGTAGAATAGAGTGTGTGAAATGGACAGACAAAATAAGGAATGAAGTTGTGCTAAGTAGAAAAAGTGGCTGAAGAAAGAATATTACTGAAACTTATCAGGAAGAGAACAAGGAACTGGTTAGGCCACTAGCTGAAAAGAAACTGCCTACTGAAGGATGCACTGGAAGGAATGGTGAACGGGAGAAAAGTTCGGGGCAGAAGAAGATATCAGATGATAGACAACATTAAGATACATGGGTCGTATGCGTAGACTAAGAGGAAGGCAGAAAATAGAAAATATTGGAGAATGCTGGGTATGTAGTGAAAGATCTGCCCTTGGGCAGAAAACGATGAGTTAATATATGTGATCCGTTGCGCGAAAAAGGACCTAAAGTCTTGAAAGGAAATTTTACAGGCAAACAAAATAACGAATTTGCGGTGTAAGAACTGAATTTCTTTGTTTTGACATCTTGCGCTGCCTGTAGGCTTTTTTACATACTAAACTAGAACGTTATTTTACACAGTGCTTCTTAAATACCTAAATCTTTCTTATAGTTGCTAAGAAAACAAATGAAAACTTTAATTTGCATTTTTCTCGAAAAGTACATAATGTAAGTAATATCAATATTCAACAAGTAATATATTAAAAACTATGACACCTAGAACCATGATTTGTTTAATGCTCAGTATTTTATTCTATTTTTGAAACCACAATAAAAAAAAAATGAAAAAATCCGACTTTAGTTCCCATTTCCTGCAACTAGTCACATATTGAAATTAACATTTTTATTAATTTATAAATATTTATTTTCGATGTCCCTTTCTAACACAGAACCTTAGGCCATAATACAACAAGGATAAAATGAAGATAATGAGTGGTACTTGAAAGTCTTTCCTATATAATGTAGCTTTGTGCAGTAAGGTCCGAAAGTCTTGTCACCCCCCCCCCCCTTATGTGTAAGTTGATGTGCATCCATTTCGAACTTTTCATAGCAAATGTGTGACAGTGGTTGATATTTTACGTTTCAGCTTGTTTAGTGATCCAGAACATCAGTATGGGACCATCATTGTCGCGGCACAAAATGATGCGGCGCCATTTGGGTGTGAAATTTTCCGCAGAAAAGGCGGTGTGATTTCCTTGAATGCCTCCCTAACAGCTTGCTTCAAATCTTCAATTGCCTGGTGTCGATGTTTCGAGACATGCTGCTTAATTATTCCCAAAGGGAAATCACACCGACTTTGCTGCGGAAAATTTCACACAGAACATGACGCCGCATCATTTTGTGCCGCGACAATGATGGTGACCATACTGATGTTCTGGATCACTAAACAAGCTGAAACGTGAAGTATCAACCATTGTCACACATCTGCTATGACATTTTCATATGGATGCACATCAACATACAAACAAGGGAGGGGGGGTAACAAGATTTTCGGACCTTACTGTACAATTAATTTATTTTTATTTGGTATTTTTCATTTATATCTATATCTGTGTCTTTTATTTAGGTAGTATCTTTTTTTTTTCATTTTTGATTTTTAATTTGTAATTACACTTGTATTTCGCATTTGTTTATCTTTTATCTCTTTTTCATGTTATATCCAATTCTGTGTTTTTTAAACAAATCTGTACTATCTATTATAATTGGGGCTTTGCCCTGTTATAGACATTATTAGATAAATAAATGAATTAATTAATTAATTAATTGAATAAATAAATGAATGAATAAATGAATAAATGGATGGATGGATGGATGGATGGATGGATGGATGGATGGATGGATGGATGAAATGGAACAGAACTGATCCGAAATCCCGACCTGGTCACGTCACGTTAGAATCTCTCACTTAACTGACCGTGTCGCGACTAATTTCAATGTGATATAAGCTATAGGTATTTCGGTTCTCCTGTTTGTATATTTGTACTTGAAACACCTTGTAGCTCCGACCTTTCTCTTGTCTCAACCAAGATCCAATTCCATCTCTTACATCCTCCCATCTTCTTTCTGCTGTTTTATAAAGGTTTTATTCTTAGTTTTTATCTCATGTCTTTTCTTCCCTCCTCCATCGTATATAAATCCCCTTAGGAATTTTCATTCAGTTTCTTCTCTCAGCCACAAAGGGGCTCATTACTGTAGTGATGATATCTCAACTAAGGATTCTCGAAACAAAACATGCAAGTGCTCCCATCCCCTCGAATTTCCTTCCGATTCAGATCCACAAAAAGCGGCCGCAACCAACAGGTCATTATAACACCACAGAAGGTTCCGTAGGAAGGAAATTTGACGGTTGGCTATGTAGCACGCAAAGAACATCAATTATAATAATACACCAGGGCTCTATACAAACTTAGACGTGGCTATATGAGAATAATTAAGGCTTTTAGAACGTCTTCTTTTTATACCAAGGTTGTTCCTTTTCTTTTATATCAAAGATAATTAATCTCTGTCTTCTTTTCTGTTGATGAACCTTTGAGATCTGTCTAAAAATTTAAAGATTAACATTGTAGAATGTTTAGTTTATTCTTTCTATACGTACATACATATGTGGAATAAATTTAAAGTAATTTATAATGACATCAACAACATTGGTAAATATAAATGTAACTCGCATTTTAAGACACGATAGTATTTTCCCTGGGAGAAAATTAATAGAGATAGAAAGTAGTATTACGTTTCAAAAATTATTTCGAGATTTTAGAGACAATAAGTCTTTTTAGCAGTTTCGGTATATCGTCGGTTCATCTGTCTGTCTGTTTACCTGTGTAGACAAATAGACTGAGTCCACACCTGTGGAGTAACGGTCAGCGCGTCTGGCCGCGAAACCAGGTGGCCCGGGTTCGAATTCCTGTCGGGGAAAGTTACCTAGTTGAGGTTTTTTCCGGGGTTTTCCCGCAACCCAATACGAGCAAATGCTGAGTAAATTTTGGTGCTGGACCCCGGACTCATTTCACCGGCATTATCAACTTCATATCATTCAGACGCTAAATAACCTAGATGTTGATACAGCGTCGTAAAATAACCCAATAAAAAACTAATAAACTGAATAATAGACTGATTTTGTTCATTTTCAGTGTCTACCAGATAATTTAATTATACACGAATGTGCATGATATATAATAATTGAAGACTTCCCCCGAATAAGGATGTATCCACAAAAATGCAATTCATGTTTCAGGAGAAAGGAAAATAATTAACGCAAAAACTTATTATAGAAATGCATTAAAATTACTTTTTTCACCTGCATCACGTTACAAGAATTTGATATTATGTCCTTCTTCCGGGGAGGTCTTCAATTAAGTACAGTGGACTCTCCTGAGTTCGACTGAACAGAATTGAGAGTTCAGAACAATAAGGGTAGTGGGTGTGGCAGGTGAAATTAATACAAATTCTTATTGGTTATGCATCAACGAATATGGTACAATACTTACATTTCCTGCCCGTCCCGAGACTTGTATATGTGCTTCTAGTACCACAGTGGGTTTCGACAGTTCCGTCACACAAACGGCACATTTATCAAATAGAAGAGTTCATTAATTTAAAATCAGTAATTAAATATGGATGTCCTAATCAATAAAATATTCTGTTTTTCTTTAACAAAAGTATCACTACAAGATACAGAACCAATTTCCATTCAAATGGCAAACCCACTTCTTAGTGCCCATATAGGGGCGTGTCTAATTCTCCTACGTAAGCAATCGAACTATGGGATGTCGAACTTGTTTTCTGTTGAACTTAAGAGCTTCCACTGTAAAATCAATAATCCTTAATTTTAAATCAGAAACATAAAATAACCTTGAACTCAAAGTCGGTTGACTATTTTTTTTAATTTCTTTTTGTAGTAAGACGCAGAAATAGATTAAATAACAGCCCAATATATTCTGAGTTTCCTATGTTTCGTAGCAATTAATTATTATATGGAAAATTGCTTCCAGTTTTGAATTTCGATCTCAGAACAAGTCCGGCATAACTGTAGGCTATGCAGTAGGCCAATTATACTGAAAAGTATTAATTGTATCGTGTTTTATTTATTTACATTCCATGGTGTTCGTAGATCGCCTCATAGCTAGAATATGGGACATGTCAAAAAAGTCTTAATAGTACTACAAAGTCTTAATTATAGTCACAGTCTAGTTGAAATATATACAGAACAGTTTTACAAAATACTAATACAACACAAGGGGTTAGTATCAACACTTAATACAAGACAGAAATGTTCATGTAGGCCTAGGTGTTGTTGAATGTCATGAATTCGCCTACAGAATAGAAGGTATGAGAAATTAGATATTTCTTTAATTTTGTCCCTAAATAATCTTATGTTTTGAGTTTGTTTTTTATATCCATAGAGAGAATATGAAAAAAAAAATTTACTACCATATAATGCTCTCCTTTTTGATAGCGCGATAAACTTCCCGATGGAGTGTGAAAGTCATTTTTAACGAGTATTTATAATATGATCTGTTGAATTTGAATTAGTTATTAAGTTTTCATTATTGCATATGAAGAAATTCATTAACGAAAAAAATATACTGACAAGCCATGGGCATTATTTGCAGTTTTTTTTTAAATGGACGTGCACGATTCCCTAGACTTGGCAGCTATTATTACTCTAATTACTCTTTTCTGTAGTAGGAATACACTGTTATTATCTGTAGAGTTTCCCCAGAATATTATTCCAAAACTCATTACCGAGTAAAAATATGCAAAGTATATTGTTTTTAAGGCATTTATACTATCTTTTGCATAGATCTAATAGCAAAACTTGCTGAATTTAATTTGGGTGTCATTTCTTTAATAAGATGTTTCCTATTTAGTATGTTATCCATGTGTAAGCCAATAAATGTGGTTGTTCTTGTTTCTGTTAGGGATATGTTGTTAATTATTGCATTTGAAATTTGCGAGGTTGAATTTGGGCAGGATTTAATTTGGATTTGTTAGTTTTGTTACAATTTAATACTAATTTATTGGCTGAGAACCAATCACATATTTTGAGGAGAACTGCTTCTGTTGAAGATTGAAATCTGTTGGAGTTATTGCCTGTAATTACTATACATATACCATCTGCAAATGTGATTAGCTACATCGTTTATTAGAGGTGCAAGATCATTTATGAACACTAGAAAAAGTAGGGGATCTAAAATTGACCCTTGTAGAATTCCATTATTATTATTATTATTATTATTATTATTATTATTATTATTATTATTATTATTATTATTATTATTATTAGTTCCCCATGTCGAGGCAGATTTCATAGTTGTATTGATTCGACTTTCTGTTTCCTATCTATAAGAATTGAGTAAAACCATTGGTGTGCAATGTCTTTAATTCCATAATAATCTAATTTGTCTAGCAGCATTTTATGATTTATACAGTTAAATACTTCGGATAAATCACAGAAAATCTCCACAACTTGGAATCTTTTTTATCAATTGCCTCCAGAATTTTGTCAGGTAAACGGGAGAAAAGCTCGGGGCAGAAGAAGATATCATATGATAAACAATATTAAGATACATTGATTGTATCCTGAGACTAAGAGGAAGGCGGAATAGGAAAGATTAGACAATGCTGGATTTGCAATGAAAGACTTGCCCTTGGGCAGAACACTGAATGAATGAATACAATTTAGCTCTGTTACAATAAGCTTGTTTGGAAGTAAAGACATTTCGCTGCTGAAATTTTTGTCATATTTTTTTAGTATGAAGTGAGAAAGACAGTTATTGAAAGATAAACTTTTGTTTTGGCAAATGAATCTTGATCTCCTTCTATAAGCAAGAGAAGAATGGCAAGTAATATAATGTAGCCAAATACTTATACTTTACTCTAGAATAATGGAAATAGTGTTTGCAAGGTAAGGGAAAATTAACTTGTAGCTGTCTGTTCTGTATTGTTAGAATAAAGTAAACCCATAACTTGCCGTCGGTGTGTCACAAGAAACTGGAGCGAATTCGAGAGGAGGTGTATCTGCATATGTTCCGTACACCCTGGTGGTTGGAGTAATCGATTTAGCTTAAATTATGCACAAGCAAGGTGTACCATCTGCCATTTAACGGACCTATAATTAATGTTAGATTACTGAATGACCTTTCGCTTCGTAGATTGTTATTCAACCATAATAAAGTCGTAAGTATTTGTGAATATATCATCATAATCATCATGAACATGGAACGGATTTCTATGTGAATACATAATTATCCATTTCTGAAGCTAAATTCAATTGTGTATTATTATCATCATCTTTGTAAATCACGATGTGAAGAGTTGAAAAATACTATTTATATTTCCTATATATTTCTATATTCTAAAGTTTAGTACATGCGATATTTCCAATATATTTTCCATATTTTAAACATTAAAATATATTAGATTACGCATGCGAGTAAATCACAATATCTTGATATACATGAGACAAAACCATAAATCAGGGCCGGGCATGAGAGCGGCTCAGTCTAGTCGGCCAGAGCTGCTCTCGCTCCGAAAGGCACTTCAATTCCAAGCCAGAGCAGAACGCTCACGCAGTGGCGGACTCGCATTACAGCTACCTTCCCTGCATTAATGTAACAAGAGCCACGGTTGTTCTAGTCATTCAGTCTGTCGGTACATAATAGTTTATAAGGATATTACATCAATCCATTGTACATTACAGAATTTATAACACTCTTATTAATTTAATGAAATAAACTTCGCTCTATGAACACACACAAATCATTAGGCTTATTTACATAACCCATACGCACATACTGCAACCTCCTCACCACGGTTCTACGAGACAGGCATATGGCTTCCACTTCCCCTACTTGCTGTGGACAGAGTTCATCTGCCAGTATAATTAAACATTACTTGATGAATTCACCTTCGTTCAATGTTTTCAATTCCTTTGCAATTTCGTGGCAAATTTTGTAGCTAATTCTCATAGCCGATTCACTAAGTGCATTATTGTCATCCTCTTAATATATAATATATAATATAATATAATATAATATAATATAATATAATATAATATAATATAATATAATATAATATAATATAATATAATATAATATAATATAATATAATATAATATAATATAATATAATATAATATAATATAATATAATGTGATGCGATGCGTTATATGATATGATATGATATGATATGATATGATATGATATGATATGATATGATATGATATGATATGATACGATATAAGATATATGACCATAAATTAATACAATTTAAAGAAAAAGTTTCTCAGGTACATTATATTAGAGTATCTATTCGATATTTATATTGCATTATAAGTTATTATAGTACATTTAGTAATATATAATTTTAAATTATACAAATATTATGATATATCATAGTATAGTATATTACAGTTCATGATATTTTATATATCATAATACTTGTATAATGTAAAATTATATATTACTAAATGTATAATAACTTATGATGTAATGTAAATATCAAATAGATACTCTAATATAATGTACCTGAGAAACATTTTCTTTAAGTTGTATTAATTTATGGCGTTCATTACAACATATTTGTCATATTCAGTAGCATGTTGTAAAGAATAATGTCGTTGGATATTGAACTTCTTAATCAGTTGGAGTGTTTTATGCCAAATTAAACACTTTGTTATCCACTACTCTCTACGAAAAAGAACTCCTCCTTCCATGATACACTAAAAGCATTGGGAGTAGTGGGACGCTTTAGTGTATGAGCGGAAGCTCCGTCTTCAAAGTTCGCCGTCATACTGCACAATCACCACTGCACCGACACTGAATGACGTACAGTATGCATACATCACACCGCTCGCGAGACCCGCTCCTTAAAGCTCACAGCGCTCATTTCTCAGAATCACGTAATGTGCCCAGCCCTACCATAAATGTTCATTGACTTACATTCGATGTCTGCACGCACCTCAGTACTTAATAGTATTTTAAAAAGTAAAGTTTATTATGCAGTATCTTCAGAGCTGTCATGAATTTCTACGAAAAACCTTGTCAATGTGATCGATCTTCTTAATTTTATCCTTATCGGCAAGATTTTATTAATACATGAATACGTGGCAGGCCCGTTTTTGAAATTCAATTGCATGTATGAAATTTAATATTTTTACAGAACTTATTAACCTTGGGTGATCTTTAACTTTTGCACGAAAACTCGAACCACAATGTTGGAATTGTTGTTTGCGCTCTGGTGTGGGTATTACTAGTAATTTCTTACCTCGATGCATTGTAATTCAGTTATAAATAAATCGGGTTTACCGAATTTCCAAACTTTTGCTATTGCATCCTAGTAATACTGCATGATATGTCTTACTCTTTCCATAAAAGTAGTTTGTAGGATTACCGTTTTTCTTATTTTTGTTTTATTAAGCTCTACATTAGTAATCCATGCATCAGAAAGGCCGACATACTAATGTTTTTACCCTTAATTTTGGCTGTTGTAATCTAATAAATTTCAATCTTTCACCCCCCGATTCGGCAATAATAATCAACAATTAATTGTTGTATTAACTTTCCATCACATAATACTGGGTTAAGTTCCCTGGAGAACTCTTGTCCCTTGAAACAGTCATCTTGTAACATAGGCTGCATATTCACCCATTGTTAAATTTTGTGGGACCTTTGTCTTTCTTTTACTACCAGTTTTCATGTTAATATTCCAATCGCTTTCGTCACGTGACCAGATTAACCCATTTATGCCCAGGTGGGTCGTTTTCGACCCATTGATTAAAATTATTTTCCACGCAAATTAGTCTAGACAACACTACGTGTCTACTTTTCTTAGATGCACAAAGGTACAATGCACTTGTGGAACACGCGGAAAACCAACAGACCACGTCATTATTGCGCGGGAACTTGCCGAATAAATATGACGCAACTACCATCTGCCTTGGAGAAGAAAAAGTGAGTAAAAACTCTGTTCAATCCGTGAATTTTATTAACAATCAGTGTTTCCTGCCAAGAAGATTCAGGAGAATATGTATCTTGTATGTTTTTGTCAATATTTACGCTATTTGCTGTACAGTAGGGCTTAGAATTTAGTGTGGGTCGATAACGACCCACTAGGCACTTATTCGAGGATTACCTTTCATATAGCTTTTCATTATGAAATCATTTTGTTTTCTTATTATTTTTCTTTGAGTGATGTTTTTACGAACAACTACCTCAATTGAAGTTTGTGTAAGGATTAGGAGTGCTTTTGGGGATGATAATTCTGATAGCATTTCTCAGAATATCTCAGGCTTATTACCGCTTTCGTTTACAACATTGTTTTATTTGTGTAATGTTATATCTCACCGCTTGGGATGCACTCTGGATAGTCTTTGACGAACTAAGTAGTTCATAATTCTCGGCACTAGCGGCATCTATAAGAGCCTGGTGTGAATAACAATCAGAATGACCCCGTTTTGTGTTTTTATTATCTTCATGAAAGTTCTCTACTGGCCCTATCTGAAAACTGAGATCCTTCATAACAGTTTTCATAATCATAATTATTCCCTCTTTTCAGACTCACTGGTCTGACAGTAATCTAAATTCTAGGATAGTTGGAGAGATCTGATTATTCCGAAATCCAAAAATACGGGGCAGATATATTCATTTGTCTGCCTGAGGATAACGGATGCAGATTCTGGAGATGAAGATTGCAAGAACTCCGACCGAGCTCAACTACAAACCGTAGCAGAGTTAGTGACAGAGCTACCAGACATTGTTCAGCCTTGAAATGAGGAAGGGGGCACCGATATTAGAAAAGATTCAGATCTTATCAGCAATGAAATTGAGAATTCTCCACCACCGACACGTAGAATAAAGCGAGAAAGAAATAGAGGTGAGCATCACGTCTAATGAACATGAAGTAGCCCCTTTACAAGAAGAGGAAATCAAAGTTCGTCTGCCTTATGTTTTCCGTAAATATAATTGCAATATGAGTGGAGTATATACTTCTGATATACGTAGAAAAATGGCACATACCATTACTTTCGTGTTTATTAGATATGTGCATGAACAATGCTTGGTTTCTCAGTCAGTCGATCATATGGAAAGTCTTCACTCGCCTTCGGCCACGAAATAACGCAAGCCTAAAATTTGACACTTCTCCAAAGAGTGGAAGATGAGTTCGTTCCTTCGATACCATCAAAGAACACCGGAGAAAGGATCACTGTGGGCACTATAGCCCAACAACAAAGACGGCGATACAAGATTTGTGGCAATGTAAAAGCTTGTCAGAGGTGCACTATATCATGAGTAAATCTAAGGACTTATGTCATGTGTTTTTAGAAGGTTATTTTACGACGCTGTACCAACACCTCAGGTTATTTAGTGTCTGAATGAGATGAAGGTGATAATGCCGGTGAAAAGTGTCCGGGGTCCAGCACCGATAGTTACCCAGCATTTGCTCATATTGGGTTGAGGGAAAAACCCGGAAAAAACCTCAACAAGGTAACTTGCCCCGACCGGGATTCGAACCCGGGCAACCTGGTTTCGCGGCCAGACGCGCTAACCACCTTTTGTCATGTACCATAATTTATTGTGTGCTTCAAATTATTTATTTCTTCCAGTACAAGGTTTCCTTTCATATGTGTGAATGTAAAATACATGTAAATGTGAATATAGCTCTCAGGGAAATTATTCAATAAATATTTTAAAATATCGTATGCGTTTTTAATATGGCAATGATTTGTTTATACATTACTTTTAAATTTAACAAGTTGCATACTACGCAAAAGCATAAATAAAACAAGAAATAATCAAAACATTATAATGAAGAAATTCTCGAGGAAGTGCCTAGTGGGTCGTTATCGACCCACCCCATAAATTTTTACCGAAGTAACAAAATCAGTATTTTCATAGTTCCTCATGCTTACAACGTCCCACTGACTCACTTAATATGATATGTGAAACAAAAATTAAAAAAAAAAAATAATCTGGGCATAAATGGGTACGTGTCATTGGCGACAGTGCGTGCTGTCCTAATTAATTATTTCCAATCCCCCACATTAGTATGGACAGCATCATTGCCAGACTCGGTAAGAGCGACTATGCCAACTGAGGGTCTGAATTATTCTGGATTCCCCCAAAAGATGCTGGATTTCTAATTATTACAGTTTTATTACTATTGCTTTCTAACTAATATGTTAGCTGAAGGTTTTGATAACCCCTTGTATTTCCACCCACCTTTCAGTTTCGATTAAAAATTTAACGAATTGTAAAGTTTTCAGCAATGTATCATTGCATTATAGTAGATTTATAGGTGTAATGTCTAATGATTTCAACAGGAGAAGGTGTATTGATTGGCAGCGCGCATCGATGAAAGGATCCGTTTTGCGACTTGGTACTTAAAGGGACACTGAACAAAAAACATATTTTTTTCATAGGTTGTAGACAACAGGGAGCTGATGACAGTAGTGAAAACCGCAACTCAAAATATCAAAAGGTTCTCAGTATACGAACGAAGGAATTTTGTCCTCCACTCCTGCTGACGTCACACTGCCGCAACCGTGGCTTGCATTGTGTTAGCTCGCAGCTGCTTAACGGTTGTTTATAAAAAGATGAACGGTATTTTTCGCGATGTTGAAATGAATTATAGTAAATGTGATTAACTAAAGCAAGAATGGACTTGCTGCGATGCGACGCGGCAGTATCTCATACGCATCAATAGTGTCCACGTTTAGAGGTACCGGTATGTTACTTTGAAACCTTTAGTCGTAGAAAGATCTAGTTAGCGCAATTCTGTGTGTAATTAAATGCATGCAGTTTACATAGAATAACTTATATCACACCAGAATGTGATTTTTTAGTTCAGCAAGTACTCATTTTGAATATTAGAATATCTCTTGCAACTTTTCATGCAGCCATACACAAAGAAATAAAAACACACTTACTTACTTACTTACTTACTTATTTACATACTTACAAATGGCTTTTAAGGAACCCGCAGGTTTATTGCCGCCCTCACATAAGCCCGCCATCGATGCCTATCCTGTGCAAAATGAATCCAGTCTCTATCATCATATCCCACCTCCCTAAAATCCATTTTAATATTATCCTCCCACCTGCGTCTCGGCCTCCCCAAAGGTCTTTTCCCCTCCGGTCTCCCAACTAACACTCTATATGCATTTCTGGATTCGCCCATATGTGCTACATGCCTTGCCCATCTCAAACATCTGGATTTAATGTTCCTAATTATATCAGGTGAAGAATACAATGCGTGCAGTTCTGCTTTGTGTAACTTTCTCCATTCTCCTGTAACCTTCATCCCTCTTAGCCCCAAATATTTTCCTGAGAACCTTATTCTCAAACACCCTTAATCTCTGTTCCTCTCTCAAAGTGATAGTCTAAGTCTCACAACCATACAGAACAACCGGTAATATAACTTTTATAAATTCTAACTTTCAGATTTTTTGACAGCGGACTAGATGACAAAAGTTTCTCAACCGAATAATAACACGCATTTCCATATTTATTCTGCGTTTAATTTCCTCCCGAGTGTCATTTGTATTTGTTACTGTTGGTCCAAGATATTTGAATAAAAACACACATTTGATTAAATAAAAAAAAAAGATACGAATAGAGTTCTAGACACACACATTGATAAAGCTCTCTTTATATTTATATTCATACATTTACAATTTCTTATTCGAATCTTCACGCAGGCCTACTTTTTTTCCGGCGTTGAATATACTTATCTCTTCATAATGACGGCAAGCAATTAGCTATAACAATAAACATAACACTGACAGTCGGAACAGCTTCGAACGTGCCGTGGAAGGAAGCAATTGGATTATTTTTAACAAGGGCAGACAGGGTCTGGTGACTAGATATTCTTGTCGGCATAGACTTCGACTTTTATTGCATTAGTCGCTAGTCTTGATGATTTTTGTAGGCCTATTCTCCTTGTATATTCTACACAGAAGCAATGACATATTATCCATTGAACATTGTTACAGATAAGATACAAACATATTCATATTTGGGTGCATATTATATGACTTCCATTAGGTACGTGTTGCCAGTAATGACATGTTCAAGCTAATAAAATATGAAAGGTAATATCAATCGCAACATTATAAAATAGCCCAAAATAATATAATTATTCTTGCCAAATACGTGAGAAATATGATGAGAATGTAGCCTATGTTGTAAAAAGTTCTTAAAATTTCTTAATATCATAATTTCCTTCATAATCTCATTTCCTCTTCGATCGCATAGTGTTGTCTCACTTGTGAAGTGAAGGAAATTCATTTCAGTGGACAATTTTTGCATGTTTAGCCCTCATGAGAATACGTCAATACGGGATTTTCCATTAATTTATAAAATACATTTCGGATATCTGATAATTCGCCCAAGGGAAACTTGGAGGTATTTTCTTCTACGTCATTGTTCAGTTCTTGTTAATCCTTTCTGGTTCAAAATTGCAACGTCTTCAACGATACGGCGATACTCGTCAATATCCAATAATCCGCAGGCGTATAGGCTACCGAGAAATCTCGTTAACCATCCTATCGCCACCAACACCGCCACCAGAAATGAATATGCCATTTTTCATTGGTTTATCTGAGCTTCTTTTTTAATTCAAAATGATGTAGTCTGCCACCTTATATAAGAACCTCCTAGTTAGATTTCTTTTTCATTTCTCTTCGATTCATTTTCCAATTTGCATTGCTTAAATCGATATATAGATACTGTTCAGTGTTGCTAAGCTCTCTCAACACCGTACTAAAATATAAAACATATCGTATTTAGGCCCGAACTGCCATACATTCTTTCGTGTCAAGAGGAATTGCATTGTCAAAGGAATGAGAGTAGATGAAAGGCAGACATTAAGTCTATTTCTTTTACTTCGTAATAATTTATTTTTGGACTCTACCGTGTAATGCAGGAATCTTTTAATGTTACATTAAAAGTACAATGTCGATTACAATTTCATCCTTAAGCAATTACGTATGTCACTATTTAATTGAAAATTAAAAATGTTTTAAAGAAAATAACGACATTTTGTTACTACTGTCCATCCGAGTAAACACGGCCGCTGAAACGGGAAAATCACGTGACAGTTTACTGTTCCTTCTTAAATGTATAATTGTTTTAAGTCATTTCTACGTTGCCCAGTTTTTTTTAAGTATTTGGATACTCTTTTAAATTCATCATGATTAGCTGCTTTTATCCATCTATACCTCCATAAAAGTCTAATTTCTTTCCTTTATTCACGAATAATCCTCCTTGAGAACTTTCTACAGCTTCTGCAATTTCAATAACCTACTTCCTGGAGCTCTATATTAGAACTTCTAGAATGAAACTTTAATCTTCCTCCAGTAAAGCTGCTTAAATCTTCTCCGAGTCTCGAGCCTTCTCCCGTGCCCTTTAAATTTCATTACGTACTTTGGTACCAGGATTGTAACTTGCGATTGTCTGGTTCATCTGGCCAATAGGAGCCGTTAATCGTAGCTGATCCTCCACCTAGTTCAAAGGGAGACTAACATTTTTACCGTACAGGTGCTGGAGTCTTGTCTGGAAGGGAAGATGAAAGCGGTGGGGTTGCTTTGCGAGTTTGTGAAACCTGACACACAGCAGATCTGTACAAGATGTGCGGAGTAATGAAAGTGGAAATATTGTAAGCCAATAGAGGAAAACCGCAGTGTCTGGGAATTTAGCTTAATGAAATTGGCATGTAGAATAATTGAGTTAGTAAGTGAAAGAAAACGGTGAAGGTTTATTATGATTATTATTATTATTATTATTATTATTATTATTATTATTATTATTATTATCATTATTATTATTTTATCGTTATTTTTATTATTATCATTATTATTGTTATTTTATAATTGTATTATTATTATTATTTTATTATTATTTTATTATTATTATTATTATTATTATTATTATTATTATTATTATTATTATTATTAAGTTGTCTATGAAGATGAACACTCCATCCGATCAAAAATTGTAATTAAAACTGAAATAATTTAATAAATGTCCCAGTTACCTTCTCTTGATTGCGATGTCTGATAGAGCTAGAGATATATATACGATAAACTGTGAATATTTCCACACAATGTTTGATACGTTGAAAGGAATATAAGTAAAAACACTAGTGAAGAAACATAGTCTTCTATGTACCTTCTACGGTATACTACTTGCAAAGAGATTAAATAAAATTTGTGTGAGAGGTGCCTCAAGGTGAGGAGTTATATATAAAATTTGATATCATTGTGGTCGTTTGTGAACGGTTTTTGAGATATTCATAAAAGTAAAAAGACGCCCTCGGTAGCGCAGTTGGTATAGCGCTGGCCTTCTATGCTCGAGGTTGCGGGTTCGATCCCGGCCGAGGTCGATGACATTTAAGTGTGTTTAAATGCGACAGGCTCATGTCAGTAGATTTACTGGCATGTAAAACAACTCCTGCGGGAGAAAAATTCCGGCACATACGACGACGCTGATATAACCTCTGCAGTTGCGAGCATCGTTAAATAAACCATAATTTTTTATTTTAAAATGAAATTGAACAGATGACAATATTGCAACACGTGTTCACGTAACAAACAGTATCAGTAGAGTTGCGAAATTATGTACGTAACTGCACGAAAGGTTTAGTAACCTAACACGTTACAGAGCTGTGCATTTCGTCGTTGTTCCTGCAATAACTCCTATGTGCAAAATATAATTTTTTTAGTAGGAAGAAAAAAACACATTTATTCGTTCTATCACAGTGGTACGTAGGAGATTGTGAAAGTTTTTCGAAAGAAATGTAATTACATATAGGAGATTTTATTATTTGCCATATTATTATTTAAGTTATTTAATAGAGAAAAAATCTGAAAATCGATAAATATGTCACATAGGAGTTATTGCAGGAACAACGACGATTTACTCTTCCTCGCTCTAGACTTGTTTCTACCGTCACTGAATCACACGGTTGCCACGTCTTGTTACTGACCCTCAATTAAATTACTGACAAACTGTCTATGTTACGAAACGAATCAATAAAGACACGTTTGTTGGAATTTACTCTTAAAAAAACTTCTCGTGCCCCACATTCCAAAGATCAACTAAAATGCTACTTTTCTCAAAACAAGTACACAAAAGAACATAATGATATTAGACTTCTATTTTTGACTCACTGCCATGATTCGTCTCTTAAAAGGACCCTACTTAGTCCCATTGTTTCCTTTATAAATAGTTGTGGAACGTTGGTTTTAACCTCCAGAAACTGTCTATAACAGCTGCAGAGAAGATGTACCTTGGTTCAGTGAAAGGCTGCGCGAGATTAACCGAATACATAATGAGGAGGACATCAGACAGTAATTATAAATCATCTCGTTCTCCAGAAAACCGACAAAAAATACAGGAACTGGAAAAAAAAAAACACCGAGGGCAAGATGTGGTGGAACTTGTTAGGTTCTCATTTTGAACGATGAAAGAGTAATGGAACGGAGAAAAATTCTCTCCGGCACCGGGATTTGAACCCGGGTTTTCAGCTCTACGTGCTGATGCTTTATACACTAAGCCACACCGGATACCCATCCCGGTGTCGGACAGAATCTTCTCAGTTTAAGTCCCAACTCTTTGGTTCCCTCTAGTGGCCGCCCTCTGCACTACGTCATAGATGTCTATGAACGTAGGACTGAAGTCCACACATGTGCTGAGGTGCACTCTTTATGAGTGACTAGTTGGCCGGGATCCGACGGAATAAGCGCCGTCTTAAATCACGAAGTGATTTACGCATATCACATATCATATATCATGACTTCAGTGTGGACTTCAGTCCTACCTTCATAGACATCTATGACGTAGTGCAGAGGGCGGCCACTAGAGGGAACCCAAGAGTTGGAACTTAAACTGAGACGATTCTGTCCGACACCGGGATGGGTATCCGGTGTGGCTTAGTGGATAAAGCATCAGCACGTAGAGCTGAAAACCCGGGTTCAAATCCCGGTGCCGGAGAGAATTTTTCTCCGTTCCATTACTCTTTCATCGTATGATGACGCAGAATATCTGCATGGAAATATCATATGTACTTCGGTACATTAAAATAATATATCTCATTTTGAAACTTTTAAAATTACCATAGGATCATGCGAAGGCGGAAAGTGCTACTTCGGATATTTGAACTTGGAGATAAAGTTGTGACTTGATTTTCAAAATATAAGGAAAAGTCTTCCTGCAGTTTTCTTGGAGAAGAAACGTGGGTCATGAAACTTCGGTACCATGCAGATATTTATGAAGTTCTAAATATTATAAATACCAAATGCAAAGTGCCAAGGAAAAATCTCGAATTCCACAGAAAAAATTGTAGCTTAAAAAATTTGATATTAAGAAAACATTTGAAATGCGGTGATGAATGTTTAGGTTCTTATCTCAACTCGATACTCAAAAATGACACAAGCAAAAATATTACAATAGTAATTTCCAATCCTTTGGAATTCCTGTCGGGATTTCTTTCGTCCTTTGTCATCAGAAACGTATGATTGGTTTTTGAATCCTTTCTTATAGTATCCAAGCAATTCAGGAAATTTATTCAGCCTGAGAAAAGAAAAGTAATTGGCTAAACTGAAATGTAATCGAACATTAAAAATTAAATTCAGTGTACATTATTATAATATCAATCTTGAAATACAAGGCGTAGTACAAGTGATGAAATGAAGATGATGATGATTACTCGTTGCCACGTGGGCCACTCGTCGCCCTCCCCAATACTTCTGGTGACTGCAGAGCTATAATAATAATAATAATAATAATAATAATAATAATAATAATGATGATGATGATGATGATGATGGTGATGGTGATGGTGATGATGATGCTTCTACAACGATCGCCGCGCCGTTTTATCGGCTCACGC
Organism: Periplaneta americana; assembly: GCF_040183065.1. NCBI lineage: Eukaryota > Metazoa > Arthropoda > Insecta > Blattodea > Blattidae > Periplaneta > Periplaneta americana. The sequence goes on along the minus strand of NC_091118.1, from coordinate 133,320,956 downwards.
CAGTGACGCTACGGTGACCTTTGAAGTCCACGTGATTCGCGTCTACTCGATGGTGTACCCACGCCGTGGCCAGTGCGTTGACCTGCCTTCGGACTTTGACAGATATTCCTTTAGTCATTAACCTCAGTACATACATGACTCAAACTATAAATAATAGGTCAAGTCTGCACGAGTTATGAGGATGGAATACATTTTAGATTTACTGGAAAAAAGGTAAAACCTGGATTAGCAATAAGAAAGGTCTATCTTGTGGCCAATACCGAGGCCATTAAAATGAGCACCAATGTTATCGCAGTTAGATCTCTCCCCGGTAGAAGCCTTAGCAATACCCATTGCAGGAGATGCAATGAGCATGAAACGTTATCCCACGTGCTAGGTTTCTGCCCTCAGGGGAATTACTACGAATTGACAGACATAACACAGTCCGCTCAATAATTGCTAACAGATTAAAGAAACACGGCGAATACGAAGTATATGAGGAAATTCAGTGTCTCTCTACGGAAGGATCTACACGGCGTGCTGACATCATAATAATTGACCGAGATAAAAAAAAAACTGGTCTCATTCTTGACCCCACTGTAAGGTTCGAAATTAGTGAAGATCAACCAAAGCACTTACATGAAGAGAAACGCGCTATTTACCTTCCATGCTGTGATGATCTCAGTCATAAATATAATATTCAACATTGGAATGTCATTGGATTTATGTTTGGTGCGCGAGGAACAATTCCCAAATTTACATTGGAGATTCTCAGAAAATTAAAGGTTCCTGATAAGACTCTTCAGACAATTGCATCAACCATTTTAAAATCCTCATTGAACATCATCAATCACCATCTCTATCCATCTTTATAATATTCAATGTATATTATTTATTTTCAATAAATTTTTATCGTTTTGATAGCTACCAAATCTTGTCGCAGAATATTCTTTTTTAAAATTTCATTATGTATTTTTTTAACATTAATTTACATTTTCTTTTTTATTGATATTGAAAGTTTATTGTTTCAGTCATTGACTTTACTGTTGTGTATGTTTTAGGAGTTAACCTTTACATTATAAGTTACAAGACGTATAAACGTTTTCGTTGAACAGTGTCAACATCTTCAGATACGAACAATCAATTTTGCAATATCATTACTCTGTACATTCTCTACACATACAATACATGTTTAATAACATGCGGGGATAAAATCTGTTAAAATTAATATAATTATAAACACATTAATATTCTAATATTCAAATATAGGTGCCCCTAATGTCAACATTTAAAAGTGTACGTATAATGTACAATAGAAAGGCGTTTGCAAGTCTTCACATGTGGGCTGAATTATTAATGAGATAATATTGTGAGGCTAAAAAAGTTAAAATATAAAACTGAGTTGACTATATATCATGTTGTATTATACATGTGAAGATTTGCAATTACAAAGTTGTATTACATGTTTTATTCGTCTTTCATATTTTAGTAATGCACATCCTTCCAATATATATGTCGTAGTGTATATTTCATGGCTGTCGTAAATACTCATGCCGATTATTGTGATAATCTTTTTGCCAAAAAATTTGGTTTTGGTTATTTGTTGTTGAGTTGGTGGTGTGCGTTTGCTTTGTTGCTGTTCATTCACAGGATGACTAATCAAAGTCCAATACTGTAGATATAGTGGATTATGTAACAGGATGTGAGTCGAGTCCCTAGAATCGTTGCTGTGGATGTACTTTCTTTAGATGATCGTGCACTGGCTATGTGAAGACATACATATAGACTTTTCTGAAAATTTACATAAAATGAATTGTAAAATTTTCTTTTTTGTTCATTTGAATTGATTAGGATGCCGATATTTTAAATCCAAGATTTGGACGGCTATCATTTCGATGGTATTCTCTCTCTAACGTCACTCTTAACATTAATTACAATCATTCCAATTATAATCATACCAATTATGTCCCTACAGTACTGTAAGTGGGCGCTTGTCACATTTTGTTGGTTTCCCAAAATTTACAACAATTGACTGACAACCTTTAAAAAAAAAACAGGAGATACATAGGCCTTACACATTGAATATTAACAAACATAAACCTTATAATCATTGTGTGATATTTTTATAGTATGCAGTGAATACCATTTTCAAATTTACCATTGAAAACGACATCTTGTTACATGGAAGAAAACACAGTTGCAGCACGCCACTTAAATGTACATCTTCAATGACGTCATTAGGATATGTGTTCGGTAACACATTTGAAATTTCACTAATGGCCGGTTTCACCAACTTTCGTTATCATTATAAGGTCTCGTTAAATAATTTAATGACACTTTAGTCAGTTTTGTGTTTCACCAAGTATCATTATTGCTAACGCATCTTTAAATTCATCTTTAATTTATTAGGACCTATTCGTCGCATTAAAACAGTAACGATGCGTTAAGAAGTCAACAACATGGCGGACGTAATTATTCGATGATGAAGTTCTTTATTTAGAACTTCAACATAACGACGAACTTATATGTTGTAACAACACTCGGAATAATAATTTTGAAGATTTAAGTGATAAAGAAGTCCACGAAAGCTACACATTAAGGAAATAAGTAGTAAGAATGATTCTAGAAGAAACTGAATACCGGTATACTGTATAGGTTAGAATACGACATATAGAAATCACCCACTTAACGCCTCTTGAACAGATTCTTCTCGCTTTAAGATAACGTTGCGGGAAGTTTTGAAATAGTAATTCATGATATGAACGGGGTATCAAAAGCTGTATTGTCTAGATATGCGAATAAAGTATCAGACGTACTATCAACATTACAATAGTCATTATTTCTATAGGCCTAATAAGCTTATAGCTAAATTTTCTGTTGTCATAGACATCATAGATTGTGTACATGTTCCAATCATATATCCTGGCAGTAATATAGCCAAAAGATTCTGCAATAGAAGATCCTATTTTTCCTTCAATATTCAAACAATTTGATAGGCCCATGTAACGCTCCGCATAGAAAAATTATGGCTAAACTAGCGCTGAGGTAGTTTCCTTCATACTCTGCTTTTACACCTTGGACATACGAATCTGTGACAGGTTACGTTTGATTAATTTAGGTTTTTGTTATGCCTTGCATATACGATCAACTGTATTACCATAAAAAAATCCCTTATAAATTCAACGATTTTCACTTCTGAAACCAGCAGAACTACCTCAGCGCTAGTTTATTGAAATTGTAATAGGTTAGAATAGGTTAGAATACGAATCACCCACTTAACGCCTCTCCAACAGATTCTTCTCGGTGTAAGATAATGTTACGGTCTACACGGATAACACAACATTCCACAGGAGGATCCTTTTAAATGAAAAGGGTGCAAAGAGATTTTCTTTTAGGAGACAATGGACACCTCTTAAAATCCAATTTAATGACACCTCTCCTGAATCCTGCCACACAAGCATGGCAAAATTGTTACAGATTACTAATAAATCTGCATGAAATACAGTGAAAAAGTAGTATGCAATTTATGGAAGAGGCGATTTCCCGTCCTAAATTTTGGCCTAATATAACTGCTTAGAATGCTTTGTATATAATTAATTTTGGCATCAATTTTGAAGCTGTCGACCTTATAGTCCGCTAAATTTTCTTAGATTCCCTTTAGAAGTTACAATTTAACTGCTCTACATTCCTACTATTTACATTTGGAAGCATCTGTCTTTTTTTTTAAATTGAGGTATGACAACACACTGTATTTAGGAAGATGTTCTTAAAATTACTGCCTCTTACCCGATTGCCTATGATTGTTTCCTCATGCCAAACAAAGTCAGCCATGATCATATGTAACCAATGAAATTCGCTTTTTCGAAGCCATGGTCGTATGAAAAACAAAACATGCAAGATACAAGTACAAAATCCCCTCGTCAGTAAACGCCTGTTAATTTTAAAGATACGAGGCTTGGTGAAACAGTCAACGTTTAAAGATCCCGTTAAAATTAAACAATCCATTTGTTGACAAGTCGTTTGTGCTGATTTAAAGAAGCTTGGTGAAACTGGCCATAAGTGTGCTATATACATTGTTTTCACGTGAATATGTCTATAAGTTCGGTCCAGTACTAGGATGCGATCCCTGACCGTCGACCGACACATTTTCAGACGAGTTTTGTCGCGTCTATAATTTTATTTCTATACTACACGACAAATCATCGTTGTTCCTGCAATAACTCTTATGTGACATATTTATCGAGTTTCAGATTTTTGCTCTATTAAATAACTTAAATAGTGATACCAGCAAATAATAAAATCTCCTGAATTATATTTCTTTGTTTCGAAAATATAAGAATTCACAGTCTCCTATGTACGGCTGTCATAGGATGAAAAAATGTGTTTTTTCTTCTTACTGAAAAATTTTATATTTTGCACATAGGAGTTATTGCAGGAACAACGGCGAAATTCAAATAAAGTATAGGGTGACTGACGGAAAATAAAACTCCTCTGTTCCTTCATCTGATGTGCACACACGCCACTGTCCTCTGTTCCGCAGGTAAACTGAGCCTGTTTTGTAGTGGTGGGGGAAAGGTAATACGGCATGCTGTGACGCAGTTGGCTATTTTAGCCAAGTTTGCCCGTCCCTGTCATAGCCAGTCATCGATATATTAAGCTACTCACACCATTGAAATTGTCGCATTGCCAATGAGAATGCTGTTCCAACACTGAAATCTCTTTCTTACGCTACTGACAACACTTTTTCGCCACTGAGCGCCCCAGAACCCTTTGGGGCTCGACATATGAAAGTAACAACTTCTGGTACACCCTCAAGCTTTGGAGTCTGCGTTCAGTTTTCTTTTTTTAGTTCTTCGTAGTTGGCTAGGCTATCCCACTTCACCGTGTGCAAACAGAAAGAGGAGGATGCCGGGTGTCATCTAACCTCGCCTTTTATCGTTCCATAGGTGAAACCTCTATAACTGAATACGGTGACGGACGAACGGGAGGTGTGGGTGTGTTATGTATGCAGGAGGCTTATGTGATCCTGAGGCTTTGTCACGAAAATATCGTTTGTTGTTCTTCGCGCAGCCGTGAAATAGAAAGATAAAAAGGGTCTAAAACGCAATCCTGTAGAAGAGAAGGGTTTTGGGCGCGCTACGTATACAGCGTTGCTAAGGGATGATGTTTGTTGTGGTGTATGAAAAATTAGAAAAATATGCCTGAAGTCAGATTGCCATAGATTTAATCCCAATGATAATATCTTCTTGAACATTTTTGTGCTGAATATGGAATCTTTTGGCTATTGAATTAAGACTTGTTGTCTACAGCATTATAAACTACAAATTAATTTTTAAATTGTAAAAGTATTCTTGTTAGATTATTACAGGGTTGTTTTTATCTTTGATAACGAATTTGAATGACATCATGTGCGTCAGGAGTCACATGACAGCTGAACTGTGGCGCGAGATGATAGATCAGTAGTGAGCGATTTCATATCAGAGTGCACGGTGTATCACAGTAGCAATGTCCAAAAAAATCGAGCCTTTTTGGGAGGGGCACATAACAATTCTTTCCGATGCCAAGTACAGTTCGTGAGTATTACATCACTCTACATTGGTGCATTTAATTCATTTTCTATAGTTACGAAGGCAATGAAATTTCAACCACTTATTATCGGTGGACACTTAAGTAAATCCACGCAATAGCCAATCATTTTAATGTGTCCGTTATTTTTTACTAGAGCTCAAATAAATATTTATTGTTCAAAAAACTAATCTGACAGGACATGTTATTAAAGTTCAAAAATATTTTTTTTCATACAATTTCATTACTTTCTCCGTCTAGAAAAATTAACGCAAATTAGATTTTCTTTTAGATATTTTAGAATAACTGTATGATTAAGACTGTAATACATGTATTAAACATTCCCTGAAAATTTCATAAGCCTACATTAAATACTTATTATATTAAATCATACGCATCCATGTAACTTATCTGAAAATAAAAATGACATTCAAACTAAGTTAAATAGTTTCTGACAAAAATGTTTACCAATTCAATTAATTAAAAAATACAATTAAAAATTGAAAACTAATTTCTAGCTTACAAAAATTAGTGTAATATGTAGCTAATCGGCGATATATACAATGGAGGGGGAAAGGAACTGGCCACCCTACCCCATTATCTTCTGGCCTAGTTGCCTCATAAGTGATGCCTTGTTGGAATCACATGTGAGGTTCAGACCTGTGTTCGGACAGTTGACTAAACAAGAAACAATGCAATAGACAACAACCATTCTAGGAATATTCAATAGCCATTTGATTTCTCACATTCAGCACAAAATATTTGAAAAAGCTGCCATCGATAAGATCAAATATAAGGTAATCTGATTTCAGACCTTTTCAATGTAATTTCTCATACACCATAATAGCCATCTTCACTTAAATCAGGGATACAGAACTGGAAAGAGAGGGGTGGAAAGCATGGGGAAAGCGTTGGTTTCCCGTCCACAGTCTACCGGCATTGAATGACGTATCTGTGGCCCGTACGCAATCACACAAGACAGACACTGAATACAAATCCCCTCTCCTACCAAGTCAATGACGCGGGGATGGAAGGAAGGGGTGAGTGACGTATCCGATGAGTGACGAAACGCCACAGTTGTCGCCCAGTTCTGTAAACCTGACTTAAATAATCGACGAGAGAGTTCGACAGATGCTATAAATTATATCTTAAGTGAATCAATGGAGATCATAAAATAGATAATAATGATGATAATACAATGACAAGTTGTTAGAAAGGATAAGCAGATTGTATGTTATTCTTTCCAATAACTCGTCATTGGTTACTTGTTTGTATAGCCTCCTCAGTCCTGAGACTTTTTTTGTTTTATTTTTAAAGTTCAATGTAATTTTACACTTGAAAAAAAGTCACTGGCAGGAGGTAAGATGCTGAACAAATTCTACAAGTTACAGTTAGAGCGCAAATGCAGGTATATTATACTATACTTCAGGTCTCTGCACATACATCTTATATAATCATGTATGAAGTATGGTATACACTGTGTCCCGCTTGGAGGGATAGAGAAATAAGTGCTAATTTAAAGTATAATTAATAATGGTTTTATAACATAACTTTTTGTATAACCTGATATAAAAACTCTTGAGTTTCGGAGAATGGTCAGTGCAACTCGATGTGTGCGCCTCGAGCTACCCTGAAGACATCCAAAAGGTACTCAACCTTCTGCCAAGTGTTCCATAATATTTGTGAAGTGATTAGTGCAGCTGCATTTATAATGCGTTGTCTCAGCTTTTCCAAAGTGTCAACCGTATCACGTTGGTACACAACATTTGTCACGAAGCCCTAGAGGAAGGTCAAAAGGCGACAAGTTGGGTGACCTAGGTGGCCAGGCAAGGGTTCTCTCTTCCGATCAACCTATTGGGAAATTGTTTACATTCAGGAAGCCACGCACTGCTCCATAGTAATGGGGTGGAGCCCCATGTTGCCGAAAAACCGATCCTGGGAGGAGTTGATCAACAACAAAAGCTCTGCAATATGTCCAGGTACACATTCCCTGTGACTGTTGCCTCGATGAAGAAGATAGGTTCACTGAAGGAATGGTGCCAGGCTTATTTCCACGATAAACGTCAGTGAGCATGTACATGAACATGCAACTGTTTTTAAACCATTGATGCATAAACTTGGACAGTTTCTGTATCTTGTCAGATGTAAATCACAACGATATCTTCATCTGATTTTAAATGGTGAGCATTTATTTCCCGATCCATCTAAGCGGGACACTGTGTAGTATTTGGCTGTAATACATGGGGTATGACTTTCTCAGTAGCTCAAATCTGATATTACGTTCAAGTTTAAGTTGTAATAGCATCAAGTTTTGTCAGAGCTACTATGTAATTTATGTATGTAGGAAGAGTCACTTCTGAATTCGGTTTATGAAACAAAACTTCACAAGATTAAATGCAAACTCATGGAAGTAAAATGTCATACAGAGGAACATTCTCTCTTCAGGAATCCCTTGTGAGCGTCTTTGTGGTTCAACGCAGTTTATCTGTCGTGCAACTTCTGGGAGAGTTTGTTTCACCGAGACTTGTGTAAGGAACAGAATGTTATGCTGATTAAAACAACACAGCACAGTTTATATTCTCCAAGCAATAATATCGCAACTTTTGTTTCCCAGATTTACATTGTATTATAATCCACAAGACGTTTACAGAGAAGGTCCTAGTCACCAACAATCATTAAAAAATATGAACAAAATAAAATTATCTTACAGATATTATTTGCATTTCGCAATATCAGTTAGCCTTAATTCAGAATGAAATAATTTTCCTTCACAATAGTACTCGTATTAATAATTTTCCCCGTATTTCTAACCATACATTCTCAAAAGTTTATGTAAGTATGTAGGCCTATGGTTGTACATTCATTCTCAAAAGTTTATGTAAGTATGTAGGCCTATGGTTGTATGTATGTATGTATGTATGTATGTATGTATGTATGTATGTATGTATGTTTGCATGTATGTTTGCATGTATGTATGTGTGTATGCATGCATGTATGTATGTGTATGTATGTATGTATGTATGTATGTATGTATGTATGTATGTATGTATGTATGTATGCATGAAATCCCTGCAGTGGCTGTAGCGAAGACAAAGAGGATGGCAGAAAGTAGGAAAGATTGGAGAAAGTAGGATTTGCAGTGAAATACCTGCCCTTGGGCAGAACACTATAAATGAAATGAATAATCCATATTTTCATTATTATGTTATCATAATAATTATAGCATCAAAATTATCATCAGTGTCAGTAGCAGTCATATATTTCTGCTGACTTATAGAAGCGTCTTATAAAGTTTTAATGCAACGAGACTAGCCTAACCTATTAAGAATGATATACTTTATTCATACTTCCAGTCATACATGGAAAGGATTGGAATTTACGGGAGGAAAGCACTCAGGCCCAGCACTGCGACCTGTTACTATCTATTGCGTTAAACCTCGAGCAAGGCGGATTCCCAAGCCCACATCGACTGACAACAAATGGCTCTCTGCGTACTCAGGTTTCGGGCAGGCAATTTTGACGAAATGGAGACATGGTGAGGGAATGATGTAGATGCCTAATATGGGGAAAAACAGGAGAACCCCGAGAAAATCCAATTGCGGCCTTGTCCGGCACAAGTGTCACTATGGATTTTTCAATGAAAAATTCCAGACTTGACCAGGTCTGGAACTCAGGCCGCCTGCGTGACAGGCCGGAGGTCTGACCACTCAGCCACCGTAGGAGTTACATACATGCATACATACATACATACATACATACATACATACATACATACATACATACATACATACATACATACATACATACATACATACATACATACATACATACATACATACATACATACATACATACATGCATGCATACATACATGCATACATACATACACATGAAAATTCTGTAACTATATATCATCTCTTAGTAATACTAGCGATATAGAAGTGTATTAAGTATAAACATAAATGGAAAGTGAACTAGATAATTATGAACCAGACCCAAAGAACAGTGAAGCCATATGTGACATTTATCTAATAGTGATTATCTAATAGTAATTTAGAATTGTATTGAATGATCAACAAGGCATGTAGTATTACTAACCTTGTAATGGAACATGCTGTCCAATAAAAAAAACAACACATACATACATACATACATACATACATACATACATACATACATACATACACAGTGTTTGAGAATGTCTGGTTATAAATACGAGGAAAATAAATTATTAATACTATTGTGAAGGAAAATTATTTTATTCTGAATTATAATTATAATTCGAAATGTAAATTATATCTGTAAGATAATTTTGTTCATTGTTTGGAAATGATTGATGGTGACTAGGGCCGTCTCTGTAAATGTCTTTCATTACATTATTGAGTATTTCGTAACAGTTTACTGAAGTGATAACTGTACAACATAATGTACCTACCTCTACTGCACATTAAAACAATATGAGTGCGATATAAATTTGAGGACTTGGTTTCCAGCAGTATCGTTCACACAGATAACTTCATAAATGTGGGAACAGCAAGTGATTGTGTGTGGGAGTGCATGGCCGTGATGTGGTAACTAGAACAGAAAATCGCTGTCTGCTGCTTCACTCAAATACACGGATGCCAAAAAGAGAAGTACACGAAGAGGGAGAAAGGTTATTACTTTTGTCTCCACTGGTTTCTTTGATTTTTTTGCGATTGTGAAATTCACGTAAGCAAAATACATTACAGGAAGTCTTATTTTCATTGGACTCAAATACATTTTTGTATACTAATGAGAACATTATTCCTGTGTATTAAATATTATGTTAAACCAAATAGTAATTCTCTTGAGTTTCATTGTGTATTCACACAACTTTTATATGGGCTCCTCTAGTAACCAGGCATACATCTAAACGGCACATCCAATACTTGGTGCACACTATACCGAGAACATCAGGAGCGATGGATATAATTCGTTCTTTCGAATGGTTAACGTTTTTAATATGTACAGTTTCCCTAGAAAAGGATGAGACGATTAAATATTCTTAAGTCTCAGATGTAAGACACTGCGCATGATCGGAGACCAGAGCACTGATACACAAGATAACGAATATTGAGTTACTTAAATTCAGGCTATTTGGTTTGTTACTAGCATCGTTCCGAAATTCACTTCAAAAACTGCAAAAAATATGATATTACGTATATAAAAGATAAATATATACATAAATCATGTAGTTAAATCGACAATGGACCTTCATGACTAGATCGACACTCCGCACAGAAAGGAAAGCTTTCGTGTCGTTTCAATAGCTCAGACGCTAAGACTTCTGCGTCTCGTGTAGAAGAGTGCGAGTTCGATTCCTAGTCTACACAACGATTTTTTTTTGTTTAAATAACTTTTAAATAGCTAAATAGCGTTGAAATAGAGTTTTACAAAGTCCTCAGATTAAGTGTTAATGATCACAGACAATACAAAATTACAAGTTATAATATTGTAAACGTTAATCTAATGAATGCATTTATACATACACACACATACAATGTAAATGCATATATATTAAAAACTAACAATTAAAATGAAATTAAAAAATATTCCTAAGCCACACAGACAAACTTTTACAAAGGTTTAGAGTCCTTAGGCTATGTCATTTGTTGAGTAGTTATTACAATATTTTATTAGTAGCTTTCCCATATGTGTAAGAATTGCACTCGCACAAAACAATTTTTGTTAAAAGTGTGGCTTTGGATTATTTCATTCTCACCCCTTCAGTTGATTTTAACTATTTTATCTACGTGTTTGCAATAGTGTTTAATTTAATGTTCATTCAATTTTATTCATGTTATGATTGAATGAAAAAACGCTGTTGCAGTTATTGACTAATTACATATATTAATACTAATTATTAAATGCATCTCTTAAATAACCAATTGCAGTATCTTTTGCAAAATCTTGAATGTTTAAGTTGTCAATAATATTTCTGTACTATATACTCTAAGACATTAAAAGAATTCGCAATAGATTTGGGATCCTCTAGTTTATAATCACTGGTTTTAATGAAAAAATATTTTCTTTCTTAGAATATCTACAAGTTTAACTTCAATAATATTCCGAGTAGCTTTAATTGCATTATCTGAATGTTGTACTTTTCTATTCGAATGTATTCTATTTCCCTCTTTCATAATGTTTGATAAATTACACCGTACTTCTTGTAGTATTTAAGAACATGAGTATCATTGCAACTCATTACATATAGATTCTTCTTTTTAAAACATGAGAGTTTTAAGTCCCTGCGTTATCTACATGTTTTTACTTTTGAATTTTTTCACAACATTGAGTGGAGAATATCCACTAAATTGATTCTGAAATTAAAATGAAAAATACAATACATTTACTCTTAATATCAGTAGTACCAGCATCATATACGTTTTTCCAAGATTCATTTTGTAAACATAAATGTATATAGTCACTAGATACAGCATTTACGACTCTTTTTTAGTTTTTAAATTAATATTTTGAAATTGTTCAGTGACACTGGAAACACTTAGGATTTGTTTATCATGTTCAGACAAGCCATTGATTATAGGTTCTGTCGAATAGGAATTCAGTCTAATTCTGTGTACAAAACTTTTATCAATGGCTGTGCAACTTCAGCTTGTATGCTGGTGGGAAAATGGCTCTACGACTAAGGTTTCCAGTTTCAAGGAGTGAATTTAATTTACTTTTACGGAAAAGTTCCGAGAGTTAATCTATGTTTATGTCTCTACAGATCACAAATTCCATATGAGATTTATAAAGTCTTTTCTTTACAAATTCAATGTTGGCTATAAATATTAATAAATAATGTAAGAAATATGAATGATTGTAGTTAGAAGTCTGATTTACATTATAAAAAGCAAGAAGTTACATTCCGCGGCAACATTCGCACTTTCGATGTTTGCTTTTGTCGTCCAACGCATAAGCACGGACCTATTCAATGCTTATGTTAATAACACAGAATTTATCTGTAGCAATGTGGTGTCATAACTTGGGATTTGTTTACTTAATGTAATTAGATTTAATTTGATTAGTTTCGCAACAATAATTGGACTTCCTGTTATATCCTGTTATTGAAATATTTAATTCAGGGTTGATTTATTAACTTTTACTATGCAAGATGCCTGTTATTTCAATAATTCTATATCACGTTAAATAGTCATTGTCTACACTAAAGTATTATCGTCATCCCTCATTTCTCATCGTAATGGCGTACCGACGTGACATGAGACAGCGAGTTATAGCTCTAGTTGAGGCTGGATATGGGGCTAGATCTGCTGGCCGTTTGGTCGGTGTTCCTGGAAGTACAGCCGCGAGGGGGTTCATTGTTACAAAATTTTGGGGAGGTCGAAAATCGCCCTATTCCTGGGCGTCCGCGGATTTCTTCATTGGAAGAGGATGCTCTTTTATTCGAGACAGTTCGACAGGACCCCTTTCTGACTGCTAACGAAATAAGAGCAGCATCTAACTTTCCTGGTTCTTCACAGACTGTGATCAGCAGGTTGAGGAACCGCGGTATTAGGAGCCGGAGGCTGCCCAAATGGAAATATTGGGGGAAGCACAAGCTGTCAACCATCTTGCCTTCGCTACCAATCGAGTGGATTTCGATTGGTGAAATGTATGATGGTATGTGTACAAGATTTTAAGTTAACGGGTCCCTTTTTGTTTTTTATGATTTTTGTTTCAGGAAGCATACTTTTAACTTCCAAGTAAGATTTATTTACTTTTTGACGAGATTCAGCCCACTTGTAGATAAAAAAAATGGGCATAAATTATTCCATATTTTTCGACAAATTATACAGTCGAGGAACTCTGAACAAATTAATTACACCTCAATAAAAAAAAGAGTTTCACCTGGGATCGAACACGAAACATTTCGGTTATACGGTGGAACCGACACGCTGCTATATGAGCTACCGAGACAAGACAGTGACAGCAGCAGTCCAGAATGTAGATCCGATAGCAGGCATTTGCCATTCGGTACAGAGAAGCAATGATATTTTGTTACCCGAGCTATGTTGTGAAATCGTGGCCTTAAATGACTGTCTTCTTCGTGATCCTTATTCTGATCCTTGTCCTTGTTGTGGTCCTTGTAACGATTCTTGTTCTATTTGTCATGGTACTTATCGTTATACGTCGATATCGAGTGAACCGCGCTGTAAAACTTTAACTTCCGACAACCAAGAATCGTCTCATTCTTTTTAAGGGTAACTGTACATTGTACATTATTTGCTTGCCATGACCCTGCAAGTAAAAGCCCAGAGGAGTGATGTACGGAGAACGTGGTGGACAAAGTTTCTGTGTACTCCTTCTGATTCATCTAGGTTGAAGTGTTTGATTTGGGAATGACTGAACTGTGGAGGAACACCGTCTTGCGCAAATATTACATTAACGTTTGGCATTTAAGATACTGCAAAAAGTTGAAATATATCGATATAATTCTGCGAGGGTACAGTGGATCCAGCGAATAAGTGATCCATCGCTTTATCTCCTACTAGAGCACAATACGTATTAACTTCTTGGCTAATACGATCATGTTTAACAATGATATAGCCTACAGTAGCTATATATTTTCATGAGCCCTTATTTCCATGTTGTATCGATAAACATGACCGAAAACATTAAAAGCGATCTTATTATTAAACGCTATACCAGTA